>NC_037648.1:7845253-8170372 GCF_003254395.2 Apis mellifera
AAGTCTCGTCATTACGCGATACTCGATGCGCAGCGAATATTCAATGGCCGGGTAAAAAACATCCATTGGGTGCACGTTGCCCGTGCACAGCGTACAATTTTTCATTTCTCAAGATGTTGATATGCATGCCGGTTACGTGCATACACGGGAAATATTCTATACGTGTGTGTACGTGTGTGCATCCACGTGCAGATAGACGTGTGTAAATACGTGGATTTCGAATTCGGCCCGGCCGATATTAGCATCGGCGAACGTTATAGGACAACACTATTCTTCGGATAATAGGCGTTTAAGGCTTAATGTATGCATTGAAAACTATTAGGTATTCAAATACTCGGATTGCGTTACGTTACACTATAATATCCGACTTCCTCCCAATGCATCTACCAAATTGCCACCATTATCCTTATTATATTTTATTTATTAGCCACGCTGGCCTTAATCCATCCTAAATGGTATCGACATCCCTGAATCTTTTCGACTCGGCAAAACAAAGACTTGTTTACTACGCAAAGTTTCTTAAAACATTTTATTTGGAACAATATTATTGCTTAATTGTAATTAAATATAACAAATTAAATATTATTGGAATTAAGATTGAATTAATGAAAATTGTGAATAAAGATACAAGCATGATCCAAATAAAATATTTCAAGTATTTTAAATATTTCTATATATAAGTAACAAATAATAAACGTAAAGAAAAAAATATAATAAAAATCATCTGATAATAATAATTCTCTTAAATTATGACGAAACAGCTTTGGAAAAATTGTTTAAAAATATTCATCAATATTATTTTTCATAATTACCAGATAAGATACATGCAAGTATCACATTCCTTGCCGTTTAAATTTTGGTTTAACGAAGACGATTAACTGTTAGATTGCCTGTATAAAAGTTCTAATTCATCATTAAAGATAAATCTCAATTTCCATGGAATAAATCTTCTTCCATCTTCGAATACCGCCCACGTAATTCTGAGTATTAGACGAACAATAAAGTAACCTCGTCACTGGAACTTGGATTTACATTTTAGACAGTGGTGGTAGTGGTCGTAATTAGCACGTACGGTTCATAATAGACTTACACGAGAGAAATCTAACACGAAGGTCGATGATTGAAGCCTTCGGTTGTGAAGAGGGCCGATTCGATTCGCTGTTACAAAACTCGTTACACGAACGGCCAGTGTACCGATGCTTCTTACAAGACAGTGGCCATGCTCGACGCTGAAGAAGGCGTTTCGCTTCATTAGCGATAAACCCTTTTTCCTCTTCATTCCCGCGCCGACGAGTTTTTCTGCGCCTCACGTTTTCGACTTCACCCGCCTCGCGTACTTTATGGGCCTATGCGCATTCCTCGTCGATCGTTTCAAACCAGGTGCAGTACTGTCATTAAGGATAAATCATCCGAAGGATGTTTGCCATGTCTGTAATACACTTACACGATCTCGTTATTTAAAATCTTCCATAATTCCGTGCTACGTTTCAGCCTTTCAGATTACTTCGTGGTTCGTTTACGAACCCGCTGCAAATTCGAAACACTCCTTCTCCGAGGCTTATTACTCGTTTCTTTCTTCCTTTGAGGAACGAATTCTTAGATTCGTTTGTTTCATTTTATAATATGGCGAGCGGAGGAAAAAAAGTGTGGATAGAGAGAGTCGTTTAAAATTAAAGTGTTTCGTCGAAAGTGCGTGGAAGGAGGGGAAATTCCATTCGAAATTGAAGATTAAGAATTAAATTATTCGAAATAAGAATAATAGTAGTTCGAATAATAGTGTAGTTCTTTCTTTATCACAAATTTAAAAAGAAATAATCCTAAAAGATAAATCAGATTCTAGTAGAAGTTATTTGTGAAATGAGAATATTTGATATATCTCAAATAATTTCATTTCACGTTTCAATTTTTAATAGATTTTGAACAAGACATTAAAAATTATCTTTTTTATATTTTTTCTTTTTTACTGAATGAATACTTTAATCAATTAACTTATTCTACGTTTCATATATTTATATATATTAATTATAATACATATAAATTACAGATAAATATTTTTGTTTTAAATATTACAGATATTTAACAAAATTGAATCATGAATATCCTAGTACATCAAAACAAATGTCTACACTCTATATAAATGATATTGGATACTCCCACTGCCACACTGTGAAAAGTGAAAACAAGAAATTGCTTGAAAACAGGATACGAGAGCGTGCACACGAAACACATTGCACAATCGTGCCAAAAATAAAAAAAAAAAAAAAAAAAAGAAGAAGAAGAAGAAGAAAAAAGAGCGATCCCCTTAAATCGTCGAATCACATCAGATCTCGGGCAACAAAGGAACGGGTGCCTCTCAGTAAGTGTGTCGAGTGGTGTCGGGGCAGTCAAACGGATCCTCCTCGGCTGTCCGGCAATTAATTTCGCGGGGTTTCGGCGAACGGGCCAGAAGAATCGTCCGAGGGATTCCTGAAACCGAGAACCGATATCGGATCTGGCCCTTTTCTCCAAGCCGCTCTTTTCCGCTCGATGCCGATCTAATTAATAACGGATCGGCGCCTGATCCCCTCCCTCCCTCCTCCTTCCACCTCTTTTCAGCGCAGCCCCTTCTGGGATACAACACGCTCAACAACACACAGGGATCTATGAAGTCCCGTTCGCCGGCCGCTCTCTCTCTCTCTCTCCTTCTCTCTCTCTCGGTTCGATTTAAATTGAAACGTTCGAAACAAAGGAGAGGAGCGGAGAGAGCGCGCGAAATTAAACAACCTGCAATATCTCGGCCTGACTACACGCCACCCCACAAAGGCTCGTTCACACCCGATTAGGCACAAGGTCCACATGATACGGAGTGGCGGGGCGTGGGGCGTCCGCTCGGATCTATCTATCGGTAACGCAGGAATGTCTAATAACGAGCGCGTACACGGAGAGGCCACTTCGCGCAACTGGACTCGAATACGAAAGAGATCGGGCGGGGGATCGTGTATTCGAAGGTATTCGAAGGAGTAAAAAATTTAGGTTAGGTTTTTTTTAAGTTTCCACGAGTCCAAGGTGGTTAATTTTTCTCGCGTGTCTTTCTTTGGTTTATAAGATTCGATTTTAGGCATTCATCTCCTTTTCATGATATAAGTATTTCGAGGAAAGAAGAGATTCAAAATAGGGAGTCATGTTGAAATAGTAAATGATGGTCTAAAATTGTTGATAATTGGAGAAAGTGTTGTATGTAAAGTGCAAGTCGTGAACGATGAAGGGTGGGGTTATTTGCAATGGAGATCAGTTTTTTGGCGTGTCTCTTTACAAGAGATGGCGAATAGGTTGGCCTGATGAAGAATTAAGGAAAGGTAGACGGGACGTCGGCAATTACATTGTTTAATGGTTGTGCTATAATGGTGAAACAAACATCTGTCGAGGTCGGTTTCGGTAATTACCGCCCAATTCCCTTCATTATTCGATCTAAGCGGGCAACGAAGCGTGCACGAGTTTCCACAGATTTAAATATAATTAGTGGGTCGAATTGATCATGATACGATCTATGAAACTAGAACACAATCTTTTATATTTATGTTTATAGATCCTATTCTTTATTCCCCGAATTGCATTAATATCAAATCAAATTCGTGAAAGTCAATTGTTATTCGTGAAATGTTCGAATTTTTAAAGATACAAGCTGTTAATGAAATTTTATACAAGTTGCAATAAATTGCTGATTTCTAGATATATATTAAAAAAATTATTTTAATACAAAAGATTTAATAAATAGATTTTAAAAATTACAATTTATCTTAATATCAATTATTATATTTAAACTTAGAAGAAATTTAACGTTATCAGCAATAAACGAATGTCCTAGTTTCAAATATATGATAGCAAGTATTTATAGGATTCGAATATGTACTTACAAGTACTTTGACATTTGAAAGAATCGAATCTCATGAAAGTGGAACTTCTTAAACTTTTGCGGATCTTCTTTCAGAAAGTAGAATCGAATCTTCAGTAAGGGTGTGATTCCGCTCGAGTTGTCAACATCAACGAATTAAAATTAAAATTGAAATGTGTCTGCCAGATATAATATATTTTTAATATAAATTTTTCAAATATTAAAAAGCAAATCATTACCAAGATTGCACCTTTTTATCAAAGTATTTACTTCCATTCAAGGTGTGCGTCTTAAATATACTTAAAAATATCATTTCAAATTTTCATCTATATTCCAAACCAATCCCATTATTCGTTAAAAAAAAGAAAAAAATCTCTAAAGCAAAGCAGAAACAAATTGCGCGCAACTTTTCCACGATTAATTGTGCCAACCGTTGTTACGACGGATTTCGGAGAAATTAAAGTTAACTTCGCAATCAATCTGGAAGAAACGCGTTGGGCGCAGCTTTGTGTAAAGAAAGTCGTTCTCCAAGGTTGTGGGGGTAAAAGAAACCGAGGGTCGGTCGAATGAAAGGAAGCCGTGGGGTTGAGTTTTTAATCCGGCAAGCCGCCCCCGTGTAATCGTTCCCGTTTTTAAATTAAAGAAATAAAGGGAAAAGATCGTCCGCGCTGGGAAGCTCGAGGCGACGGCGGAACTCATTTGCACTTAAAAAAATGACGAGCCATAAAACTAACACCTGGAGAACTCGAGAGGAATTAACGACTACGGGGGGAGGGGAGGCAAATATTCCCGGCGAAGGAATTTTAAGAGAGGGGCAACCGTTAATAAATGAACGCTTGCTTTATCGGCCGGAAACGATTCTGATCCCAACCATTTCCTCGTTTAAATCTTTAACGGTGTACCCGTCACCTTCTTTAATCGGATTTTTAATTGGTGCGATTTAAGCTACATTAAACCCACCCCTATAACGATTCTTCCACCCGTGATATATATTTATTTTTATTCTTACATTCGAAGAGACACCTCCCTCTCCCCTCAATCTTTATTAGATCCTTCGTGCTTGGTTTTGCAAGCAAATTATATTTAATCAACATAGTTTTACTCGATCAAAGAATCTTCGAAATATTTTTCTCAATATAAATAATTTACATAATTAATCTTCAAAAGCTTTCACAATTTCTTCCACTCCACGCCAAATAATTATCCAAATGACGTAAAAGATATTTCCAATTTTGTCAATTATAATATATAAGTTTCTATTAACAATAATTCTTAAAAAAATCAGAATAAAGATCCTCGAAATCCTTCTTACCCCTCTCTCTCTATTCAACTCCGACATAAATAAATATACAAACTTTAGGAGATATAAAAATTTGTAATTTGTCGTTTAATTGCAAAAAGTATCATTTTACCATCGTAGAAGAAAAAAAAAAACAAAAAAATTCGACACAGGGGATCGAATGGAAAGGACGACGAAAATCGGTAACCCTCTCCTCCCCCTTCGTGCGCCGGTGACGAAACATCGGCGGAACATTGACGGTAGTAATAATCGCAATAATCACAATCGCGCCAGGGCGCGAGCCAATTTGAATATGAATCCAAGTGCGAACAATGTCATCGCGAGGGTGGGCGGGGGAGTTGCAGGGGGAGTTTATACGTGCCGTATCTCCCCCACAGATCGGCTCCTGCCCGGGTACTTGCTAACTGTCCGGGACTGTTAGTTAGTTAACTGGCCCGCCACGATGACAGTCACGTACTGGAGAGAGCATTCGAATCCGGAACTCTCATCAGAATCAGCGCTCGCTACGTTTAACCCGATAATTAAACTCGCCCCCACGTCTCCCCTCTCCGTTCGAAAGATAGACGGAGAAGGCGAACGGATGAACGAAAACGAGAAAGAGAGAGAGATAGTGTGTGTGTGTGTCTGTGCGTGAAGAGAGATTTCTCTCCCTACCATAACCCGGACACCGTTCCAACCCCGAACCGTTTCGACGAGGGAAATCGTGCGGTCCGGAATTTGCATTCGCAGATTTCGTTTTCATCGGACGTGTTCGCGCCTCTAATCCGGATTATTTCTACGTGCTACTCACTTCGCGTCACTTGTGATTCATTATTCCGGCGACCGCCCAACGGGGGACGACACACACCGGTGTCGATTATTCCCTGATTACGGCTACATTAAGCCCCAAGTACGCGATCGTGTAAAATTACCTCGCCACGGATGGGGAAGATGGGAGATTAAAAGTTTTCGTATCATGAATGAGATTATTGGATACTTTTTTTCTTCCTTCCTTCCTTTTTTTTTTTTCGAAAAGTTCTTCTAGCCTCTTGGGGGATTGTTTTAACGCTTCGAATCGGATAATAGAGTTTTCTTTAATCCTTATCTTACGTTTTTATCGACGAATCGAACGTGATCTTCCGTGAAAAAATATAAATATTAATATTTCGATGGAATTATGGGTAAAATAGACACGAATTTATCCGTGTAATTTTCAATCGTCGTAAAAATCCAACTTTGCCGTTTCAAATAAATCCCACTTGAACCTGTAACGGGGACGAAAAGAAAGTTATTTAAAACAGTTTACAACACTTGTCCTCGGTTGAAAAGCAATCGTGGCAGTTTTAATAGCAAGTTAGAGAGGGTATCTTCGAGTCGCGGAAAGCAATGTAGCGAGCACAGCCATAGCGGATCCCATAAAAGGGGGTCGCGTGGCTGAGAAACATTCGCGAATTGGATGGTTGGGCATCGGTAGGCAGTGGCGATAGTGGTGACTGGCCCCAACAATTACATCCGAATAAAAGCAAATAAAATCCTCCCCGAGGGTGAACACGGGGTGGAGGAGTCGTCTGAGTGGGATGGATGGATGGATGGATGGATGGATGGATTCGCCTAGGGCGGCAGGAGGAAGGGGGGAGGAGAGAGGTTAAAAACAAGGCTAGACCAAAATAATGGTTAGATCCGTCGTAGGAGATAGTTGCCAGGGGTAATGGAAAAGAAACCGTTTAAAAATAGGACTTTGGACGACTGATTCCGTGACTGCCATCGTTATGCATAGAATTCACATGCTTTGTGTGTTGTTCTTACTCGCGTCAAACAGAGTTAACCCGAAGTGTTCATCGTTTTTCGATCTATGAATCGTCCTTCCATGGATATATATATATCATTTTACTGACAAAAATATCATTTTCTAAAATGAAAAAAATGGTGTTGTTAATTTTAATCACAGGATTAAGACGTAAAAGACGTAAAGAAATTAAATTTATCGGATTCAAATATTCTTTTCCACGCTTTTGGAAAGAAATATAACAAAAGAAAAAAATTAACAAATAATTCCATCCAATTTTAAAATCTTTTAAATTTAAAATTAGCTCATGTTCAACGACGTCACAGTATTATGGTATAATAATATCGAAACAGGTAGTAGTAGTGGGTCAACAGGTTTCTGTTTCGCAAAGTTGAAGCAAGAGGAAGGGGGACAGTTTAATCAAATTCTGGAAGGCAATCATGGATCATAAAAACAAGTCATGGGTATCGAGTCGAGTAATGATAAGCGAGAGTGGATAAAGAACAACCGGCTACATCTGTCGGCAAACGTGGGAACTAACCAGTGGCCGGCACCCCCTCCGTCCAGCCAATCGGAGGGTCGCTTTCCCTGGACCCGTTCCGTTTCCTTCGAGCAGAGAGAAACCGTTTCCTTTTTCCTCGAACACCGACGGCTCGACGTTGAGGAAAGCGGGATGGGAGGAAGCGGGATGGAAGAAGGTTTAAACGGGGAGAAAGAGAGAAAGACGAGGGATATAGCTAACGTAGCGAAGGCTAGTTAGTATGCATAGTGCGGGAGTTGGCTGGGAATGAAACGTCAACCCGAGACTCGTCATGCTGGCCTCGTGCTTTCGTCCTTTCCAACGACTTTCGTCTCTCCACGCTTCCTCTCCGTTTCTATCCCCGCTCGATCGACCTACCCTTTGCATCCCGTTTCATCCGCAATGGCATCAACATCATCACGATTATATATCGAATTGCCTTGATTTTTATTCTTAAATCGGTCAGAGATATTTTTGAAATTTACTTCCCTCGTAATTTATTAAATACTTTTGAATAGGAAATAGGAAAGAATCGAGTCTCTGAATGAAGTAAGCATTCCGTTTTTTCTAGGAATGAAAATTTTTAAAAGACGATTAAAGATATTCGTTTAAAAACTAGTCAAATTGTATTTTTTAAACAATTGAAAATAAAATATGAAAGAAGTCAACGTACCTTATAATAACGTTTTATAAATTCATTATATAGAAATAAAAATCACTAGAGTCAAAATTCCTCTTCTATTCCCTTTGTCTCAATCTCTTTCATTCATAATTTCAATTATAAATTCGTTTAAGTAAAATCAATTTAAAAATATATTGTATTTAACATCGACTATTATTTACTATTTATTGTTTATGGAACAAGACGATTTAAAATGGAAATTTTTACTTGTAACGCAATATTCGAGAAATATTCTATGCATAGTAACATCTTCAAGAGTAATCGGCTTTTCGAAGCGCACAGTGGCAGCAATTGCGACAGATCCTCGTCAATTGTGAAAGGGTTAGAAGGTCCGATGAAGACGAGGGTCCCTGTGATCACTTGGCAGGATCACCATTACGTTAGTACGCCAATTAGGAGTGAACAGAGGGGGAGAGAGAGAGAGTAGGGGGGTGAGAATGGCCCGCGGCTCCGGAAAGGGGTAAAGAAGATCGCGAATCGAGCTGCGGGGCATTGGATCACGCATCAGAGGGCAGTATCGCTCGAGTTAGTTGGTTAACAATGCTAATAATAACCGGGAGAGGTGGCAGGATACCAGGCGAACCCTTTGCTCCCATTTGCTGCTGTGCCATTACTTGTTCACTTTGTTGGAGGGCATGAGAAAGCGTAACGGACATTTCGATCCGAATAATCCGTTTTTCAAATGTTTAATCGATTACAAATTTAACTTTCAGAAATAGACGTCTATTTACAAAATTTAAATCTACTTTAAAAATTTATTTTAATTAATAATTACTGATAACTTAATTTTTAATATCATTGAATCATAATTACAAAAATATTGAAATTAATAAATTCTCATCTTTATAACAAAATGAAAAAAGAAAAAATATAGATTAATTATGAAATTCTTGAAAATACATACAATCAGAATCGTGCTCGTACAATTTTGAAAAAATTTATCAATCAACCAAGTCTAATTTCTATAAAAAAAAAAAAAATATAAATATATCATACGACAAAATAAGATTTATCATAAAATGCGAGCCCACGAGTTTCCTCTTCGTCAAAGGTGAAAAGATTCCGCGGAAATTTCCGGGCGAAAGGGGTCGATTCTTCGTCCCAATTAAACCTCATTCATACCGGGGGTTAATTATCATCCCCGCGGGTTATATCCACAGTTACGTACGCGCGTATCACGCCTAATTCGGCCAATCAGCACTCAGCAGCGGGTCGTTAGTCGCTTGTTTCGGGCATAATGGCGGGCTCGCGCTGCGAAGCGCATTACGATCGTGCATGATTTTACATAGTTCGGCTCCATTGTACCCCCCCATAATCACATGACTTCGTTAGCGATCCTCGTTGTTCATCATTCTGCCCGCCACGTTTCTACGTACGCGTCGAAATTTCCTAGTAATTTGCCATTATGAATAAACCGTTCCCTCATAATAACGTAATTAGAATAACGAGGCGATTAACCCGGAAAAAATGAGAGGAACTGCTTGATCGGGGATAATCATAATTGATCGATGATACAATGATTTGATTATACGTACGTGTGTATACGTAAAATATTTAGAATTATTCGTAGAAATAATGATAAAGAAGGAATGATTTCTTTAAATGGAGAATATGATACGATATTCTAGCAAGGAAGCTTATGAGAAACGAAATTATAATTTAAATTACGATTCTCGTATACGAGATTTTCTCACTTCCTCGTTTTCTATCATTTTCCGAGATAAATGCGGCAAACGTTGCCGAATATTTGCATTCGATGGCAAAAAAAAAAAAAAAATGTAGAAAAGTCTCATAATTTTTCACGAGAAAGAGGGACGATTTGCACACAAACGGTAATCCTCTCGGTGGTCTCCTTATGAATCACCTTGTAAGCCGGCAAGAGTGTGCGCGCACACCTAAAGAAGATCTCGTAGTACATCCGACTGTCCTCCTCCCGGACTGATCTAGATGGGTGTTAGCGAAGGGGACATCGAATCGAAGTAGCAGGTGAAGGAAACGGCGGGGCGGGGGACAAGATAAATTCAAATCCAGGACTCACGAGTCCTCCGAACCGCAAATCACGTTCCGCTCCTATATACACATCGAGGATCATCTCTCTTCGACGCTGACCAACCCCTTACACGGTTACACCCATATCTGTCATCCCCTTACTTATCCAATGTCGGTCAGAATACGGCAGGAACGCGTTCGATTTCAAAAGACACGCGAGATCTATCGTCCCCCTCGCATTCGAATCTACAATGACGTATCGGGAATAAAATGCTTGCTCTCCGACCAAGCAGGATTTCATCCCAAAGTCGAGAAATTAGTTCGAGAGAAAATCTTATTCAAGTATAATCGTGATTAATTTACGATTAATTGCAAACTGTCGAGTTTATACTTGTTCGAAACTTAAAAAGTATCTCAAGAAACAAAAGTACAAAAAAAAATTTAATTTAATCACGATTTTAGATATTCGATCGAAACAATAATCCTAATAAAAACAAATGGCAAATGTACTTGAAAAGTACAAAAGCATTTTTATCGAACTACAACTTTTTATTAATTTATAACGAATAAAAATTTTTGCCAAATAATATACTTTAGATTTTTAATTATAAGAACCAGTCAGTAATATTAAATAATTGATATTTTAATTATTTCATCCACGATGATGGAAAAAAAGAGGAAGGAAGAGTACGCGAGTACGTTATGACAAATTCGGTATAAACAAATGTGACAAGCCAGAATGGAAAATAACTCGGCTGACACAGATGGTCGTTGCTCAAGCGGGCAAGATACGCGTATATATATATATATGCATCGTGTGCACGCGAATATGAAAGTAAGCAACGAACGACTGCAGTAACAGGTGCGTTACAGTCCTTTGCTTTTGGCTCAGGAGAAGGACAAGGATGAATTCTTGAAAAGAATTTCTTCGACGCCTCGTGACCGCAAAATTTCTCCCACCGGAAGCGATATCAAATTATTCGACGTACCGTTACACGCGTGACACGCGAACTTCCTCATCTTCGAGGCGAAAAGAGAAAAAAGCGCGGGAAGAAGCGACGCGAAAATTAGGAAAGTAGATCCATTTTCGTCGTTTTATTTTTTCACGTTGAGAAAAGATCCGATCTTTCATCATCTGACTTGAAAAGCAAATAGTTCTCAGTTGTGATGGTTTTACAATATTAAATATAATTGTAAATATAATTTAAGCATTACAATAAATACTATAATTCTACAAATGAATTATCATTATACGATTATTCGAATGAAAAGTTAAAAATAATAAGATTCTTGTTACATGAATACACGAATGCTTATCACCATTAGATTCGTATAAATCACTACTAATTAACTACGTGAACTCGCGTTACTTGATCCTTAAAATTCAATTTTCGTCTATTTACTCGAATTCTTCTTCCCCTCCAATAAATACGCGTCCATTACGAAGGAAGGGCTGGTTCGAACAATTCGTTCGAAAAATGCGTTCTTCCAAGGCTAGCTGGAAAAATGGAAAGCGGGTCTCGCCTATGAGAATAAAACCACGGAATAAATATTGGACGTATCTCCTTACTTTAAACGGTAACGGAGCACCCCGTGTATAAACAGAAGTAGGCATGCACATGCAGAAATCCATATACACCGGTGGAAGGGAGAGGTGGAAGGGGGGGGAGCAATATTTAGAGAGCACGAGAATCGAACGCTCGCGCCGTGTGCTGTGCCATCAATATACATGATCTATGTATATACCGCCGTTTCACGCGCGCGTGTTCCTCGTGCACGAGTCTGCGTACACGCACACGCGCGCCTACACGGACGATACACACACACACACGCGCGTATGGGCGCACATGCGCGCGCGACATCCGCGGTTACCAGAGCTACGCGAAGCTCCAGACGGAAACTGCCCCCCTCTCTCTCTCTCTCTCCAACCCCCTCCCTCCCATCCCTATTTCCAGAGGGCCAAATTTGCATACATACGACGTCACACACGACCCGCTTTAATATCTCCGGCCACGGGTGGAAATTAAGTCCCGAAACCCAAGCCGATGTACCGCGCGGAACAATTGGACTAGCAAACGCCGCCATATTCGCGATCGCGCCCGTTTCCGGTGTTTCACGCCGTAAACGTGACTGCTAGGAACTGGTGACTGGTCGGGGGAGGGGGACGATAACGGGACGGGAAATATTGTGGTTTATCAAAATCGACCTTTGGACGATTTATTCGATAACGGGATCTTTACTCCACGTTTCTAATAATATATATAGCTTGATATACTGAGTTTTAGAGAAGTCTGAGAAGGGTAAAAATGGGAGGATAATTAGTTTTCAGTAAATTTACTTTTGAGCGGAAAGTTTGTCCAATTCTAATTTTTAGAAAATGAGTGATATATATATATTCTTTTCTCTCTTCTTTTCTTGATAGAATAAAAATTAGGATACCTTAGGATAAGATTTTTTTTTATTTTATCAAGATAAAGAAACCACGCACGCGTGGTTACTCGAGATACTTGAAGATCGTTCGCGTTCCATGAATCGTTCCATCATCCAACGAGTCGAGTAAAACGCAATTGTTAATGGATCGCCGGTGTACAAACGACCGATCCAGATTCCGGAATGCTCTCTCTCTCACGACCGTGGCGTTCTTTTCCCCCGATTCCTCCCCGTCACGATCTCATCGAAGATACAGATCGTTCGCGATGCCTGTTGATGAACGATTTAGATATCAACATCGGCGCGCGGGAAGATTGATTATCGCCACGGCTAATAACCCCCACGGTCCAAAGAGGAGAAGACACACACATCTGGCAAGGGTAGACCTCTGCGCTCGCGCTGGCCGGGTTATTAAGTCGCTATCGTGGCGTATTGGAAACAAAGAGGCTCGTTAATACGATACATCATCCGATCGAGCGATTGATCAAAAATCCAGAATGAACGAATGGGCGAGCGAATGAAGAAGGTAAGAAGGTCGATACACGTTGGACGATCAGCCACGAGATTTCTAGACCAGTGACCAATATATCTCTCGGTATTCCTTCCACGTACTGGCAGCGAGTCCGTAAATCCTGTCGCCACTCACCGCGTCCTCGGTTCCACTCGGCGAGATCCTAAATACCAGGACGACGAGGAGAGGACCGCGGATCTCCAGCTGGGCCCCAGAAGGATCCCTTCGACCTGTGCGCGCCACACACGTGTAAATATCGAAGAGGATCGCGCGCGTACGCGTGTGTGTGTGTGCACACGCGTAGGAGACGTAGAGAGACGCTGCTCTCGACGTATAGAAGGCACATGGGGGCCCCAATGGCTACCATCACTCGCTTTATAATTCGCATATTCCTTTCCCCTCGCGCCCTCTTTCCCTTATCTCTCGTCGGGATCTACCGAGGGCCAAGGAGAATCCTCCTCCTTCCAATCCTCCTTCTTCCCTTCCACGAACGGTTCTCCTCTATCTCTCCACCACGGCCTCCTCTTTCACCTTTCGCCCCTCCCTCCCTCTCTCTCTCTCTCTCTCTTTTTCTATCGACGTGTACACATCGTCGCGCTGCCCGTTGTTTCTAATAGACGATTTGAATTTTTGAATATATTTCGGCTCCCGGCTCCGCTTTGTCCCTCCGCGATCCGTGTTCTACCTCCCGTTCGCTCCCTTTCGGATCCCAAAACCCTCTTTTCTCTCGCTCCACGTTATTATCTACTGTGCCGCTGCCTGATAGAAACTGTCATCGTCTTTTCGGACGGCTCGAGGAACAGGGGAAGGAGAGAGAGGGAGAGAGAGAGAGAGAGAGAGAGAGAGGAGGTCTCGTGGAGGATCAATGATTTTGAAATATTTGTCGCCAGGCATAAATTTGGTGGCGGCGGTCTTGCATACTTAAATATGGACCGGACCTTCTCTTTTTTACTCCTTTCTTCTTCTTCTTCTTCTTGTTTCCTCTTCCTTTTTCTTCCGCTACCTCTCCATTTCTTTTTCATCCTCCGCTCCTTCTCCTTCTCCTTCTTCTTCTTCTTTTCTCTGGCTCGGAGAGAGTGGAGCTCGTGCTCCAAACTCGCTGCTGACTCTTACCTCACCGCTTCTCTCCTCCTTCCTCGTTTTTCCTCTCCTTCTTTTCGGGTCCCGACCTCCATTGTCTTCGGAGCGCTAATAAACTATCCCGGGGCCACCCCGTGCAGATACCCATTGTCGTTATTATTGTTCCTGCTCGCGAGCACGAGGAACGAATCGGGCAAGGATTCGCCCCGCGCTCGTGCATTATGGAGTTTGAAATTTTCGATTGGTTGACAATCGGTTTGATCGATTTCCATACAACGCATATACAGGATATGGAATTTCCTTTTCTTCTTCTTCTCGATATTCAACGCGATATTCTTCACTAAAAATGTATCTTTCAAACGAAGCTTCCTTCAATCCCTCGATTGTTTATTTTATATATACAATACAAAAATTCAGAAATTCTCCTCTCTCTTACAAACAGTAACACCTTCTCTTATTTATAATACGAATTTTACACGAGTATCGAAAGATCGTTCTTTCCTATAACTCCATTATTTCAACGGAGTATTGCGCGTGAAGGTAACCAGACGTGCAGCCCGTGATTCCAACAATCTCGTCGCGCGCCTCAAGTATCCGGATAAGATTAAATCCCTAGACGACGTGGCGGAGGGCGTCAGCGATCCGGTGTTAGTCACGCTTAAAGGAAGGACGCGTTTATATCCACCAGAGTCGAGGGAATCCGGAAAATTAAGATTAAGCGAGATAAGGAGCACGAATGTCGAGGTCTTCATTTCGTTTCGCGCACAAGTTTCGCGCGATATCGCAATGATAATCGTTGCACGACGACCTCTAACGCTGATAACGAGGATCAGGAGGATACGGGAGGGAGGGGGAGAGTGTACAGGGAGTAAAACGGGAGCCGAGTGTAGCGGCACGCAAACCTCTTCCCTACACAGGGCCTTTCGAATAAAAAGGATGCCGGGTGTAATATGAGAATCTCGTATAGTAGTGGCTAAGATCTAATCTGCTGTGTCTGTCCACGGGGGGAAACACTAGACACGGAGGGAACACCAGCAGGACGGGCCCCTACCAAACAAGAATCTCGAGCTACCTTCTTGGAATAAGGAGTCTCGCGGGTCTTTCGAGGTCAGCATCCTCGAAATGTTACAAAATTTCGCCGACTGCCTCTTTCGACGAGTTTTTCGAAAGGGAAAAAGGTTGGATTCGTTTGAATTAACGGCATCGTTGAAAGTCAATTTTCTTAACTACGATGGATGAAATCTGTTCTTTTATTCGACTTCGAACGTGCGATTTTATTTTCTCAATTTTTGATATTCCTTGGAATAATCCGTTTAAAATATATGGATATATATTTATGTTGACGTTTTAATTTCAAACGTAATCCTCTGTCTAATTTTTCAATCGAATGTACACGAGACAAGAATCTACAAATAAAAAGGCGGTGGTAATTGAATTATCTGATCGTGGAACAGGTGAATTCCGGAGAATCTAATTTATGCAAGGATTACAAGAAATTGTCCATTCAACCGAAACTGTAAATTTATTCATGAGCCGGGTCGTTCGCTTTCCAAATGTCGCATTGCTTCTTCCGCTACAAATAAATTCTTAAACTGGTGTCTTCCGTTCGTGGACAATTAGGCAACTGGTGATAAAACTCAAACAGCAGGCAAGCGTTTCCTCAACTTTCTCTGGATTGATTTCTTATCCATTTCCTCGTTTTTGTACTTCGTTTAAACGCTCGTATAACATCTTTCTTCTCGTTTCATATTAAATTATTCCAAAAATTCTTTTTACTTATTTGTCGGATGGTTTGACAAATATATAATCCGATTTATTTTTCATCTACATTAGAACATTAAATCTTTCTGTATTTTTCTCTTTAAATATCTTTTATAAGATACATTTTTGATTATTGTAAATCAGGAGAATTTTAAAAGAATGCAAAAAGAAGTTTATATTAAACTACATTTGCTCTCTTCATCACAAAGATAAGAATTACTTGGAAAAAATTTTCTGGAATTTCGCAAGGATCCTCGAGAGATAATTAGAGATGACGAAGGAGGGGGGAAAGGTGTGACAGCAGGCGATTAAGCAAATAAGAATCGTTTGGATTAGCATATTTGGTCGGTCGGCTGGACGTCGAGGCGGACAACGGGTCGTAAAGGAGGTTGACATTGTGCGGGGCGAGGTGGTTGCGAGGTGCCAAGGGGGATGAATGGAAACAAAAGACCGATCGGTATCAACGCGCACGCGGTTCTCGTCACGGTTTCTAGCTGACCCTTTTGCCGAACAACGACGAGCCAACATGCGTGGCGGTCCTCCGATCTTTATCTGCCATGTGGATTGCGACGAAATTTCATGAAAGCACGGTTCGCTCCTTTGTCACTGACAAAATTAAAGTTAAATCGATCACCGTTTCACAACCGTCTCTCTCCCCTTTGAATTATTTATCCATCCTGTCCCCGTTTCTCTCCATTTTTCCATTTTAAATATGAAACAAGGTTTTTACAGTTTTCACTTCCATCTCGCTCGTGCAAACTATCGTTTCAAAGAAATTCCGATTCGTCGTTATTGTCAAGTGATATTGATTTACATATTGTTCAAAATTTGTGAATCTATCTGGATCATTTTTATCCGACGTAAGTACCATCGATTTAGAATTCTATTATTCTAAAATTAATAAGATCGATAAAATTTAAATTTGTCGTATTTATGTAGCATACTATCGATTTAAATTTTATTACTATCTTCGCATTTATTCGTTTAATAAATCTTTAATCTCGATTTTCCCAAAAATCGGAATAAAAAAAAAATGTTAATAATTTTGCGCGAAAATCACTCTCGTCGAACTCCATGTCGTCACAGATAGACAGAAAAATGGAAATACGAGTACGTACGAAGAAATTGCACATGCGATATTGCAAATGCAGGTACAACGTTGCACGTGCACGCACCTTGGAGTACATCATCACACCAACGTGAGTAGTGCACGGATGCACCCGCCGGTGCAGGTCGCCTCGCTATGCAAGTGGGAGTTGAATGGAATGCTGGTAGGAATGCAGGACTCCTCCCTGCAGGGCGCACAGTGCATTATAGAGTTACGAACTCTTCGTTGCAACGGGTGGGCCTGGCGATTTCGAGATCCTTTCTCTCTCTCTCTCTCTTTCTTCACCCTTTCTTTTTATATTCGCGCGGCTTTCTGCACGTGCTCGTGGAATGACGACAACGGCACGGGCCAAACGAAGGTGTCTCTTTTTTACCGAGGCATTTGACTAAGAATGAGTCACCTTGACGATCAAATCCATTCGACGATTGTCCGAGAGGATCGATTAATCCCATGATCCGAGATGACGTTGGAATCTGATTGATCTGATAGATTGTTATCCACGTGTTAAATATTTGATTCGAATCAAATCTGTGTAATTTCTTAATAAGATCTTGGTACCAAAGAAACACACTCCAACTCGTATCAATCGACAAAATTAGATTTAATTCTAAATTCGACTTTATCTTGAATAATTAGAGGAAATTGTTTCTTAATCTTTAATTAAGAAACGCTTGGTGCATTCCGTTAATTTTCCAAAGACACCCGTTGTGCACTGGCGTATATCCGGCCCGCAACATGGTCCGGCTTCGGAGCATTTAAAATTAATTTGACCGAAACAAAGCGCGATCGATCAATAAGTATTGTTGGCATAGTCCGACGGGGCGATGGACGAACGTCACGTCGCGAACAGGGTCTCGGCGGGGTGGAAGTTAGGTAGGTGTGGGGCGCCCCACGGGGTTTCAATTTTTGAATTTTCGGGTCATTAATCTCGCACGTCACCGACAGCGCCTAAGTGTGCGTGCGCATCGCGAACAAACCATTGTTCTAATTCAAATCAGCCCGATCCGATCTCTCTAACGTCTCTCCCGTCCCTCTCCTCCTCCTGGTCGCCCTTCTTTCTCGCTCCAACGACTCTCCGCCTGTCTAACATCTATCCGGATGGACGTTCATCCGTGATGTATTATAATAGATTCGTTGCCTCGGAATCATGCGTTTCGCCTCGAGCCCCATTACGCAAGACGCGCGTATTCCGAACTCTTGCTCTCTCTCTCTCTCTCCTCCTGTCCCTCTTATGCCTCCGTCTCTCTCTTCGACCCAACCTATCCCGTTCCTATAGGAATTTCAATAGATGTATATGGAAGTCGATGAGAGGAACCTTGACATTCGAGCAGCAGCGACTGGAAAAGATCGTTTGAGAATCGAGATCGATGAAACTTTGTCTCGACAAATATCTCTGGGACGATTTCCATGAATTTTGATGGAATGGAAAGAATATACCGCTAATTTGTCACCTTCTTTTTCTTTCTTTTTAGAAAAAAAAAGATGAAACTTGGATCGCATTTTCGAAAAAATGGACTTATTTCGGATGTAAAAAGATAGGAATAATCTCGAATCAGAGTTCCTTGTATATGGAAGTGAGATGAGAGGAACCTTGACATTCGAGCAGCAGCGACTGGAAAAGATCGTTTGAGAATCGAGATCGATGAAACTTTGTCTCGACAAATATCTTTAGGACTTCCATGAATTTTGATGGAATGGAAAGAATATACCGCTAATTTGTCACCTTCTTTTTCTTTCTTTTTAGAAAAAAAGATGAAACTTGGATCGCATTTTTGAAAAAATGGACTTATTTCGGATGTAAAAAGATAGGAATAATCTCGAATCAGAGTTCCTTGTATATGGAAGTCGATGAGAGGAACCTTGACATTCGAGCAGCAGCGACTGGAAAAGATCGTTTGAGAATCGAGATCGATGAAACTTTGTCTCGACAAATATCTCTGGGACGATTTCCATGAATTTTGATGGAATGGAAAGAATATACCGCTAATTTGTCACCTTCTTTTTCTTTCTTTTTAGAAAAAAAAAGATGAAACTTGGATCGCATTTTCGAAAAAATGGACTTATTTCGGATGTAAAAAGATAGGAATAATCTCGAATCAGAGTTCCTTGTATATGGAAGTGAGATGAGAGGAACCTTGACATTCGAGCAGCAGCGACTGGAAAAGATCGTTTGAGAATCGAGATCGATGAAACTTTGTCTCGACAAATATCTTTAGGACTTCCATGAATTTTGATGGAATGGAAAGAATATACCGCTAATTTGTCACCTTCTTTTTAGAAAAAGAAATTTGGATCGTAACGTAAAAACTGCATTTTCGAAAAAATCTAGTTACTTTGGATGTAAAAAGATGGAATAATCTCGAATCAGAGTTCCTTCCATCGTGAAAGAACCGGGACGGTTGCAAAAGTTGCTAATTTAAGAATTCCCCCGTCAAAATATCTATTCTTGTTAAAATTTCTTCCAAGCCTCGGAGAGCCTCCTCGTTCCCGAGATTGATCTGGCCAGGCTGACAAACAGGCTAAATTCGTTGCAGAGGAAACATGAAACGAGCTAACGACTTTTTGGCCAGCTACGTCCACACGTCCTTATCGAAATTCTTCCTGGAAAAAGTGCTTGACACGGAGTGGCACTCGGTCCCGAAAGCCGCGGTGATCCCGCGAAGACAAGAGAGCAGTGGACCACTCCTCCTCCTCCTCCTCCTCCTGCCGGATACGACAGGACCAGGTACTCGAAATTAACCGGTCGGCTACCCATCATAACAGCCGCTGATACAGCGCGCCAAAATTTCACTTCCACTCATATACAGCGCGCATATACCACGGTCGGCCAACGCGTTTCAATTCAACAATTTTTTGAATGGACTCGCCGACGACGACGACTCTTGGCGGCCCCCGTTAACGGGCATCTCTCTCTCTCTCTCTGCCTCCGCTTTTATCCGTAATTTCATCTTAATTTCAGGCCGGTGTCTGTGTCCGTCCACTTTGCCGCGTCGCATTCAAGTTTATGAAATTCCCCTTCGAGGACATGACAGATGGTTCCGGCTCTAGGGTACGTGATTCCTCTCCTCCTTGCGCACACGTAACCTCCCCCTCCCCCTACTCTTTGCTCGCTTCCTTCTGTAGGCCGCTGTATCCGCGCGCGATACGGTCGGTTTTCTTTTCTCGCTCCCGCCTTTTTTCTGATCGTAGCGGCCGATTGCGCGCCTGGACCAGCTTCTTCTCCAGTTCGGTCTTTCGCCCTCCACCTCCTAAGTTGACCGCCTTCTAACGCGGCGCCGCCATGAATGAGGCCCGGCCACGGAGACTCTTGTAATTCAAATATTTGAATTCATTAGGCGAACCGACCACGACGACGATCTCGTACCCCTCTCCTTTCGTCGAACCGTTCGTTCCTCCTCCTCCTCCCTTTCCTTTCCGCCCTCCTTCTCGCTCGAACAGGGCCGCGCATGTAACGACATGCTATTAATGGGCCCCCTGTTGTCCTCTCGTAAGCACGTCCGTTACATGCGTGCCCGATTTCAACGTTTCGTACAGACGGGGGAATAACAAGTACGCACTTTTATGGTAACAACCGTGCGTGCTTACATTCCGCTTCTTCGACTCGCGTGCTACAAAAAGAGGGGGGATGGATTCGTATATACGAAACATTTTACGTTTTTCTCAGAAACTGATCTCTCTCTCTAAGTCTAAGTCTCAAACTAGAAGAGTACATCGTAAAATCGTTCTGTCTTATTTGGAATTAACTGTTCAACCACGATTTACATTCGTCCGTTCGATCGTGGAAAGATTTTATTATTCGTTTCGATCGAGAGAATTCAGATTCGTGTCGCTATGGAAATCAATAATAAATTTAGTTTATTATTATTATTGAATTTCGAAAGTTATATCAATCTTTATCCATCGATTAATGTCTCCTGGCAATATTAACGCGAAATCTCCGTTTCACGCATCGCGTTGGAATTTCAACGAGGAAAAGGGTATCCAGGCGATTTGGTTTGGCGTTCGCGTAACGCAATACAACGCGTGAAACTATCCCGCGCATCTCGTCATCGCCGTGTTACTTCGTTCACCTCCCTCGTACGGGCACGTACGTGCGAATGCAATTGTACCGTTCTTCAACCGGGGGGGAATTCCGTGGCATACGCGCACGGATTAAAGCGAGGAGGGGGGATCATCCCACGTTTTTCTCCAACGTTCTGGGACGTGCGTGACGAGCTAATCCGCTCGTTGGAAAATTCTGTCGTAGGCGGCGTTAGGGAATCGTTTATCGCCTCGGAACGGCTGGCCGCGAGCCGACCACCGGCCGTGGCCTCATCGACGACAACTGGAGCAGCCAACGTTGGCGGGACATCGGCTGAATCTCGATTCGCATGTTTTTTCTCTGTTAAGAAAGTGAACACACTTAGCGCCAGGTGCGATATAATCCTAAGCCGGTGAACTACCGCGGACCTCGCGATCCCCCCGGCGTAGATTCCTGTCACGCGCGCTTCGAAATCGTGCCACATCGAGCGAACAAAAACCCTCCTCGTGTAAGAAAGATGATGTTTCAATCGGGAGGGAAGCTTCAGAGAATTTTGTTTCGATCATTATTATGGTTAATTTTCTTTTTCTTTTTTTTTTCGTGCGATGATGATTCTTGTTAATCGTTTGATAATGTTATGAAGCATTCATTCGTATCTTGACATTTTTTTCGTTCATTTGATTCGTATATTTTGAATGAATGTTCGAGTAATTATAATCTTTGATAGGGATGATGATAATTATTCTATTATCGTTAAAATTTTTGAAAGGTCTGATGATACAGTTCTTGTTCAGATTAATTCTTGTTAGCTTGATAATATTATCGTATCTTGACATTTTTTGTTTCGTTCATTTAGTTGATTTTTGTATTTTGAATCAATGTTCGAGTAATTATAATCTTTGATAGGGATGATCTTTGATAATTATTCTATTATCGTTAAAATTTTTGAAAGGTCTGATGATATGGTTCTTGTTCAGATTAATTCTTGTTAGCTTGATAATATTATCAAGCATTCACTCGTATCTTGACATTTTTTGCTTCGTTCATTTAGTTGATTCTTGTATTTTGAATGAATGTTCGAGTAATTATAATGTTTAATTGTGATGATAGTAATTATTCTATTATTTTATTATCGTTAAAATTTTTGAAAGTTCTTGTTCAGATTAATTCTTGTTAGCTTGATAATATTATGAAGCATTCAAACTCGTTGTTAGAATTCATGACATTTTTTGCTTCGTTCATTCAGCTGATGTATTTTGAATGAATGTTATGAGTAATTATAATCTTTGATTGTAATTATTCTATTATCGTTAAAATTTTTGAAAGTTCTTGTTCAGATTAATTCTTGCTAGCTCGATAAAATTATTCATTAGAAAATTTTTGAAAGTTCTGATTTTAAACAATGTTCAATTTCTTAACAGGATAATTCTATACATTTTAATGTCGATAAATTTTTTTAAGATATCTCAAAATACGCTTCTCGATTATATAAGTATAAATTGGATTTATTCAAATTCGAGCGTCACATCGAGAAAGTAATTACAAAGATGAAAAGAAAATCCATTCAAGCGACTCTTCCAAATATCTCGTAAATTTATTTACACAATCGAAACGTTGTTATTAAAATTTCTATTCCATTATTAATAAAGGGATAGATTCGGAAATGGAACATTACTGTGCGGTACAGAAAGACAAAATTCGACTCATACGAAATTGGATTCACTGGTTCGCAATTTAAGATTCACCAAGTTCCTTTATCGAGATATTGGTTTTCATATCGTGTCGATTCTGATTCCAGGCATTTGCAATTGTTTAAAGTAAACGTTTGTCCGGAATATATGTTCGCATGAATATTTTACCCATTGTCGGTCTGGCTGCCTCGGAAAACAGATCGAGTGCGTCGTTCCTCCGCCCTGTCGCTGTTCCATCGACATCGATCCTCCGATCCACCTGCGTTTTGCGACAGACTTTGGTGCCGTGTTGCAGGACCATGATGAATGTTCGACCCGCAAGTAGCCTCTTCATGAAGATGTTAATGCCGATTGATGGATATTCCCTCATCCTATAACCGGACGCAAAGATGAATCAAATTTTCATTGGATGTATTCCACAACTTGTGCCCCACGAAACACCTCGTAATTCCTCGAAACGAGTTACAAACACGCTCGCATAATTTTTCCAGTTTCTGTGTTATTTTGTAATATATATATGGTAAGAAATTCTCGTTTTTTATCAACTACATAGATCACATCGACGTAATTTCTTTTCTAGGAAGTAAATTTTCAGGATTTTTAGAAAGTAGAGTTTACTAATTGTTCATACGCATTTCTTCATCGAATATAAATTAATTAAATTCACTTTCCTGTAAACTCTTCTTCGAAGAAAAAAGTTTAGAGAAGAATTAAATTAACGTTTAACAAGAGGTTCCTCTTCGATGTACGAAGAAAGCTTGTATCCTTTCGAGTTATCACGAGACGTATCATCGAAGGAATGATCGATATTCAATAAAAATCAATTTCTTTCGATAATCCCTTCCCTTTTTTTATATACCGAGTTTGAAAGGTCCACGTCCAATACGACGAGGCGATGGAGGCCCCATTATTTCCAATACAATTCAATAGACGATAATCGATAACAGTTTGAAAAAAGGAGTAATGGAAGAAGGCGTTTTCTTGAAGGTCTTCTCGTCACCCGACCCCTTCTCTCTCGTCGAGATCTTACGTCTCGTTACACACGTGTGTCGTGTAACTACCGTGCACGGCCACGAGGGAGTCCTCCACGTGCAACAATCTCCAACACGTATCGGGTGGGGTATGCATAATAAATGAGAGTGGTACGCGTCGGTTAGCGGTTGCTTACCCGTTAAGCACCATGTTTCGTTTTCTATCGACGCGGTCATCTCTAATTCGGCGTGGGCGATACACTTTTCTTCGTACGATCCTACCTTTGTTGTACATGGCCACGCAAGAAGTTCGGCTTAATATAAGAGACCCTAGGCTGACGCGCCAATAATGAGAGATCGTCCACAGGCGATTTTCCATTTTTATTTTCTTCCCCTCGAAACGTGAAATGTGTTTGACAACAGATTGCTCGTTCCATTTAACGAGAAATTAGTCGATATGAATTGTCAATAATTTCTCGAGACGATATTTAATTCTATTCGATTCGTAGTGGAGATTATTGAATGAAATAATTCATAGGAATGTTTATGATATATATATTGATCGCAGTTATTATTATATTTTAGATGGAAATTTTATTTAAATATTTTTTTTTGATATTATTCTATTTTGCAGGTAGGTATTAATGTAACACCAACTTATTAAGATTCGTCAAATTGCCACAACTTTCACCGAAGAGAAGAGAGTATAAAAAAAAAAGTATTCGATTTGCAACACGCATACTTATCATAATTCACTTATTCGAATAAAATCCAAGTGAAACTTAATTTCACTTTATAACTATCCCCCCTTACGTAACACCGTTATACCTTTATTCCGCTGTAATCATTCCATTTTATCCGCTCGATTTCTCGAGAATTAAATTCGTTTGGATCTTTTCTCCTTCGTGCAAAAATTTGTCCGATAATTCCGATACCCTGGGGGTGTCGATGCATGCTCAATGATCGTGACGCACAGGTGTCTAAGGGGTTGGTTCAACGAGAGCAACGATGATCAACGCAGACGATATCCTAAACCCGGCACAGGGCAAAAAGAAACGCCTTCCGCTAATAACACGCCTCGTCCGCAACATTCTCGCCCCCGTAATAATTGGTTGCCATGGTTGGTCGTCGTCGATGCGATGAAGATCTCGACTCTGCTTGCTCTTCTCTCGCGCATTAATAACAGAACTGGCACATTGCCACACACCAAACGATACGTTTTGTTTTACGATCATGCTCGAGAATGCTCGCCCGTGAATTTAAATCCCTTCTTCATTTTCTTCTTATCGTTCCACTTTATTGATAGAGCGTGCGTTTAAATTGTTATGTAGACGGTATCCTCTTCGAAAATGTGTTAAATTTATCTTGTATATTTATTATTAAATTGAATTTGTATTAAATAATCTTCTAAATCAAACTGCTTGAACCTATTTTCTTGACTAATGTCTTTGATAAGCAACGTTGTAATTCTATAATAAAAGAATAAAGATCCTACACAATACAAGATGCGAAATAATCAACGATCTTCTTAAAGAATCATCCCTTTTTTCAAAAAGAAGAAAAGCTATGAAATAAACCTTAAAAATAGAAGAACCAACATCAACTCTCCTTCAAAAAAATTTCCCTAAATATCGACGATCTCTCGTATATCTTGGGATATAAAGAAAGGAAGAGAGAAAAAGAAAATCAGCAAAATTTCTCCGAAAAACGAAACCCTATCGCGGTTCACAGTCGACCTGAACCCCTCGTTCGTGTAGAAAACGAAAGGTGCACGGCAAGACGAGGTGACGAGGTATTCGCACGGCGACGGACTCGCGAACTAATTTACAAAGATCTTATTAATGCGTGGAAACGCATGCGGCCGTGGCCAGGGAATGTCGAGCAGCAAGGTGGGACACAACGTGAATTTAAATTGTCCTGTTAAAACGCGGGCGCCAGTTGTCTAGCGGGAGGATCTCGCTCACGTACTTGGACACGTTTCTCTTCTCTTTGGGGAACTTTGTAGACTCGGTTGTTGGTACGGTTACGTGTATACGGCGGCGGGTGGAAGGCGGCGGCAGAAGGAATGAAAGTGGTCCGGAACGGTTCCCCTTGTACGAACGAATAGAGCCGCGATTGTTTCGGTGTCATTCACGGGCCTCGTTCACGATAAATACGTCGTTTGAATGACGAGCTCATACGGTTATTATCCGCCGTGAATTCGGTAGGAAGGCTTCCCCGTTTACACGGTTGTCGAGAATTAGTAGTCATCGTTGCGAAAAGGAAAAAAGAAAAAACGATTTGCTCGAGAGGAATCGGTGATTAGGAGAGTATTTGTATCGCTTCTGATACAGGTTTCGTTCGATTGGATGTATCGTAGATTTATAGGTTTCTTTCCGTAGAGAGAAAATTTTTGAAATGATTATTCTTACTGCGTTCAATAGGAATAAATTTTGATGATGATTTGAGGGAATAGTTTTAGAAACTGTTTCTTGATTTATGTAAGCTTTGGAAATAGTTATCTAAGTTTAATAAATTTATTACTGTGTAATAATTTGTAATAATTTTGGAGAAGGAGAAAAGAAGTATTCATGAATCTTCTAATTCCTGAATTCAGTAAAATATATATTTTTGAATTAAATAAGAAAAACTAGAAATTTAATTAATATATTTTACTTATTGTTGTTCATTATTCATATAAAAAGGAGAAAATATTTTCAAGTATCATTAAAAGTATCATAAATATTTATAATAGATATTAATATATTTACTTTTCCATCAATGCGATATGTTGATTGGAAAAGGCTAGTACAACACGTATAAAAGAAATTCTTCGATTTCATAATAAAACTGCATTATTATTGACGTTTAATATTAAAACGGCTTTTACTTTAAAATAAGCAGAAACTCGCGACTGATAACTTGCACTCCCTTATGCGACAACACATCCGTATCAGCTTTCGCAGGCCGCGTTTTACGTAGCTTCTCTTCTGGTTGAGAGAAAATATCGAAGAATTCTACTCGATCTCGCATCACCTCACCGAGAAAAATGGATTCACGTGCACATCCTAAAGAGATAAGTGTTATCATCTACCGTTACATTACACGTATCTCGAGTTTTTATAAGAGAGCAACGTATTGTTCAAACATCGTAAGTCTACATTTTCATTGGCATTTTTGCCTACATCAAGTCTGGAATAAAGTTAACCCTTTCGATCCTACTACACTCCGCCCGCCCGCGTCACAATGGTTGCCTACAACCAGGCGCTGCAGTTGGAATTATAATAGAAACTCGATTTAATAAATACACGAAATACGCAGTAAAGTTCTATCTTGGGAAAATTTTCTCTTTCATGATGATTCTAACATTAAGAATCATATAATCGTTAAAATTGAATATAAGTTTCTTGCTACGTAAACCTATTTTTTTCTATCACTTTCCAATCAATTTATAATATGATTTAATCTAAATATACAAAGACATTAAGGAATTATTTACATTAAGTTTGAATATTCGATTTAAAATTACTCTTTCAAATTCTCAACTCGAGTTGCATCGTTATGGGAAGCTTATTCTCTGAAAATTAATTCCCTTAAAAATAATTAAACATTCTTCACGCCCAGATTACCAATTTCCACGGAATCGACGAAAAGAAGTATCACGCCGTTCTTGCGGTCCTCTCTCTCCGTCGGTCGCGACACATCCGAGGAAGGACACAAAGAGGAGGAAGAAGAAGAAAGAGAAGAAGAAGAAGGAGAGGAAATCGAGTCTGCCGCGTACCAGAGAAGCCGGGAGGCTGCTTAGCACACAAAGAAAGTTCGAAAAGTCCCTTCTTGCCAACCTTTTTGCCCTCCCCTCCCCTTACTCCCCCTCCCTCCCTCTCTCTCTCTCTCTCTCCAGAGTTGGCCGCTCTCGAACGGCTCGTCCTCCATCCCGTTTCCTCCCCGTTTCGGTTTTACGCTCTTTTTCGCTGCCCTCCCGCATGCTAATGCACGCACGAAGCGCAACTGTTCTCGCGGCCCTCCATTCTCTCTTGCGTTCCTCCCGTCTCTTCGTTTATTTGGCCAAATTTGATTCACCAACGAGATCCGATCTGACATCCCGATCGCTTCTTGTCCTCCGCCTCTCCCTTCTCTCTCTCTCTCTTTCTATCGCAGGAACCCGCCTAGCTCCCTTCTCCACCCCCTCCTCTCTTTTGCGCCCTTTTATAACGCGCCCATCCGGATCCTCCTCGTCCTCGCTATCATCGTCGTCCTCCTCGTCGTCGTCGTCGTCGTCGTCGTCGAGTTTTTCTCTCGACACCGTTCCGCCTCGCCGAAACCACCGTCACCGACTGTCGGTCCACCGAATTAGGAACTCGGCTTTTTGGTGGTCGGCTGCCTCGATTCTTTTTTTCTTTCCTTTCTTTCTTTCTTTGTCCTCTTTCTCTTCTTCCCGCCTTTTATCGCCACCGTGCGCGCCGCTCCGTAATAAGCACGGAGGAAGTTTTCTAATTCATTCAGGGGATGAAAAAGTGATGGAAAAGTTGTTAATCGAATGTTTATTGTATATAATTCAATCGTCTTTTTCTTCGAGTTGGAAGATATTAGGTGAACAATTTTTCGGAATTATTAATATTGTTTGAATTTTATCGAAGCATTGAATTTCAATATATTTGAAAAATTTTTAAAAAGCTTCGATTCGATCGAGGAACCCAGATATCGTTACAAAAGCTAATCTTCTTAATGGAAAAATGCTTTTCAAGCAGTCCACGTGAATCGAAGATGCATGAAATTTTCATCTACGTTATTTTCAATTGCTCGTTACGTATCTCAAATATCTGAAACGCACTCTACTTTCTACTGCGATTCTAAACGATCCATATCTATCCGTGGACCTTTTTTCTATTCCGAGCTAAGCAAGTCCTTTGTCACAACTCGACTTTCTCTTTCGCTCGCACGAAACCGAGAATAATCCATTTTCAATCTTTCTCGCGCGTATCGATTATGCGCGAGTCGTCACATTTCCCCCTCCAAATTCTTTTTTTCTTTAAAACTATCATCGTCGGAGCCGTGATAAATACCGTAACAACGATTTCACTGTGACATCGTTGATTATCGTTGATAGAAGATAGAGGGGCTCTATCGTCCACGGCCACGAATGAATTATTATCGATGCCATTATCGACGCCGCGGCTGCATTCGTTTCACGAGGCACGACCAACACACTCGTGCAAGCTTTACACCTAACGAAGCCATAAATACCGGGATCGAGATATAGTGTACAAGGCGATCGGTGGTGGTACACGTGGTACAAGTTCGAGGTAAAGACGGGGAGAATGCCACAAATGCGCGCTCTTCTCGGGCCCATTGTCCGCCGCGTTTAAATTTGAATCGCGGGGAATCTGATCGTTTATTGTTTAAATTTGTAGACCCACTCTTAATTTGAATTTAAGATTATTCGCTGGCGCGTTGCGAGACGATTTGACTTGGTGATGGTCGCCAGCTCGCCTTCCTATACCTATCCCCCTCCACCGCCCTTCTCCGTTTGTCTCTTCCCTTTTTTTCTCTCCTCTCCTCTCTTTCTCTTTCTTTCTCCCATTCGTCCATGGTTACATGCACGGTTCGTGGTATTATATATCGACGGTATACTTCTGATTCGTTATACATACTTCGGATTCGACGTGTTCTGCACGAGCTCCGTGTTTTTCATTTCTTTCTCCATCTTTCCTCGTTTTTCTTCGGAAACGAGAGGAAATTGATGAATGTATCCGGCGTTGGGAATCGAGGTATAGAAACGTAGGAATTTAGAGAGATATTATGATTGGAAGAAGATGGAAGAATTGTGTGTGAGAGAGAGATAAGGTAGAGAAAGTTGCTCTTTCTCGTTTTAAATGGAACGATAAATATTCCTTTATACTGTTTTCGACAATTTCTATGATTTCTTTCCCATACGAATTTAAACATTCGTTCAAAATTAATCTCTTTGCTCATTAATTATCATCTTCGTATTGTTTTCATCCAATCGTATTTTCCACGTACACTTGCCACAAACCGATTTTACCAAATGATTTCAAGAATAAAGATAGACATCAAAGTACCTCGTTAAAACGGAGGATCAATACTCAATTATCGCGTCTCAAATCACCTCGGCCTCGTTACCCCGCCACTTTTTTCGATCCTCATCGAAAATTTTCCGGTGAGCGCGAGTCGACCGATAAATAATGGATAAAATGCTTTACAAAATCCTTTTCTCACTCGAGCCGTCGAACAGGAATACTGCCCGTCCCGCTCCTCCCAGAGAGAGAGAGAGAGAGAGAGAGAGAGATCGGGAGATCCAAGAAAGGAATAGGACCCGAAGTCTGCCCCCCTCCTGTACAGTCCGCTCTCGCTCGTCCGTCACCGCGAGAGGTCCCCGTTGCGGCGGTCGTTTTCCTCCTCCTCCACGGTCCTCCGCCCTTCTCACGGGACTGTACTTATCTACATGGCATACCAAATGGGGATTCACCCATTCGAGCTCGAGTCTCGCTGGATCTCGCGGTGACTGACGTTAGTCAATCAAAGCGGAGAAAAAATGCTCACCTTGGCGGATGCCCCGTTGAATTCCTGGCAGCGGTGCTCCAGTCACGGCACTCTCCTCTCGTCAGCGAATCGATACTTTGTATTCCGTGGCGGTCCGCAGACGGCCTCCTCCCTCCTCCTCCTCCTCTTCTTCCTCTTTCGGATTAACATTAAAATTCGAGCGTCATTAAGACATGCCGCGGCAACCCGATATCCGCGCGAATCCACGTTTTCTCGACGTGATGGACGAGGGGAGGGGGAGGAGGAGGTAGCAAGGAGAAGCCAAGGGTGGAAACCTTCGACTTATGATAATTTTATTACGGTAATTACTAGATAGAAGACTGATGATGAGATGCAAAACGGGGTGGGGTGTATCTCGGGGATGAAATCTCGTCGAGGCAATTTTTCAGAGGGAAGGAGGAGGGGGAGAGGAGGTTTATATCTCTCTCTCTTTTGTCCACTCGTATAGCACGCGTGCGAGGAGGAGAGAAAAGGGAGAGAAAGGGAGAGGGGAGAAAGGAGCGAGCAAGCACCGCTTCTTCGGTTCCTCCTTAATTGAATTAAAGTTTTTTGAACGCTCGTCCACGGCCTTTATGCCAACGTCCATCCCGGAATAATGGAATAATGGCGGAATGGCGAAAGGTGGAGATCGAGATCCCGGGGAATGTTGGCGGGCGCGGGTAGCAGGTGACGCACTGTCTGCCGCCCCGTAGTCCTTCTCTCCCTTCCCTCCTCTTTTTCCTTCCTCTCTCATCCCTCCTCCGCCGATTCGAATAAATTTAAATTTAAGCGCACGCATCTGTTATATCTCGGCTGGATGGTTAATTAGGAACGCTTAAACGGGATTAAAACTGCTCCCATTCCGTATCTCCATTATCGACACTACCTATTTATCTTATTACGTTCGATAGAATATATATTATTAGAGATAGAGGAGGAATGATAGATTTGAATCGTTAAATTAGTTTCAAAGTTTTTGATTTGAAGATTATTTTTATAATCTTTAATATTTGTTTAAAGTAGTGTTATTTTTATTAAAATGTAAGATTGTAAAGAGGCTGCATCAAATTGCTTGTAAAAAATAGATAAATACTTGAATATACTCATTGTGTAATTTTTAATGAATTATTTTAATAAATTTTTGTTTAAAATCTTCACAAGATAAAGTATCAGGATAAAATAAAAATAATTTTGTATTTTTGCATATATTTAAGGATCTAATCAGGTAGATATGTAAATCGTAATTATTTAAATTATCTAAAATTAAAATTAGGAAATATCTTCCTACAATTGGACGATTATCAAAGGATTCATTTGTGAATATCATGAAATGAATATCGTGATTAACTAAAAATTTGTACTTACAAACCGATAACAATTATTCTATATTTAAATATTTTAATTGATATTTTAATTTATATCATATTAATATTTACATAACTTAACAAAATTAAATCCAAACATCAACAATCGTAATTATTAAATTATCTGCAATTAAGAGGAAACATCTTTTTACAATTGGACGATTATCATGACATTGAATATCATGATCAACTAAAAATTTTTATTTACAAACCGATAACAATTATACGTTTTTACAATGAAATGATTCAATCTATTCTATATTTAAATATTTTAATTGATATTTTAATTTATATTATATTAATATTTGCATAACCTAACAAAATTAAATCCAAACATCGACAATTAAAAACTAGACAAATTTTCACGTACTTCTAACGCGAAAAAGAATGAAAGACAGGCGCAATATCTAACAGTTACTCGCAGTTCCTGCTTGTTCGTTTGACCGTGCATCCTCTCTTGATTCGACCAGAGGAATTAAGCGAATTTGTGTTCCGAATTATTCATAATTGGGGCCGCCACTTTGTGCCGCGTTTCTACGCTCGATGGGATGGATCAAACAGCTCTTTTGCCGGCTAATTCGATTGCAGGGAAATTTGAATTTGAAATCCCGCTTGCGGGGCCGCGATGCGTCGATTGGACGAATGATTTTTCACCGCGGACGTTCCCAGAGTCAATATTTTTTGAAATGTGAAAAGGCCAATTTGGTAGTAAAATTTCGACGAACGCTTCGGGATTCCGCGAGAGGAGGAAAAAAAGGAGAGAGAGAGAGAGAAAAAAAAAGGAAAAAAAGAATGCGATTTTGTAACTGCACGCCATGACGATGTTAGCATTTCCATAAAAAGTGAGCTTTCCATAAATTCGAAAATTATACGACCGTATATTTCTGGCGGAAAAAACTGTTTCGCCATTCGCGCGATTTCTCTTAAAATTCAAAATAACCGTTCGAAATTATCGTCGCGCAATACCATTGTTATTCATCGACTAAAGAAATGTTATTAAAATATACGAAACTAAATTTCAACTTTCCAAACTTCCATCGAGTGAACTGGAACGATAAAGAAATATTTATTTCTTCGATGCACTTATTTATTTCAAGACACGAATGACTATTTAAAATTATTTATAACTACACCCATTTAAAATCATAAAATGAAAAAAATATAAAAGTTCCATTTATATACAGATACAAAATATAATTTCTCCTAAAATACCTCGTGCACCCTGAAATTAAATAATTCCAAACTAATATTTCCAAGACTTCCATCTTTCCACACGATCCATCAATATTTGAATCCCAATACTCGTCTCCCAAATACAAAACTTTCCGAATGCAAAAATGTCAACTCTCGACACCCAGGAAATCCTATTTAACCTCATATCAGAGAGAGAGAGAGAGAGAGAGAGAGAGAGAGAGAGAGAGAGAGAGAGAGAGAGAGAGAGAGAGAGAGAGAGAGAGAGAGAACAATTTATCGCTATCAAAGAGCCCATTCATCCATTACCATTAAGCCGTTCCTCAGTTCGCTTGCGGAACACACGGCGACACACGGACTCTAGTTATTCACCTGTATAAATATGCAGAGGTAAGTGGTGCACGGCGTGAAATACGACGTAATAAAAAGGTGGCGTAAGCATTTTCAGCCAAGGTGCTGGGGGGCTGCTGGTTCCGGTTGGATCGGGCTGGGACGGCAGGGGAAACTGGAGGGGCGATTTAAAAATGAAGCGGCGGTAACTTTATAACTTTTTAGAGGATTACGTCATTAAGCCAGCCGGCAGCCAGACGTGGCCCCAAGCTTTTAATAATTTAAACAAAATTACCTTCGCGCGCCTCGGCCTGATAAATTAAACCCGTAGAAGGAAGGAAGGAAGGAAGGAAGGAACGAACGAACGAGCTTTTCTCCGCTCGCTTGCGCGCCGCGGACGCATGAATCTCCACCTAATTTTCGAATCAGGGCGATTGTCCGTGATATTATACCGGCAGATCCATCCCCCTCCTTTAGACGTTCCACGGGACAGACAGATTTTACGATACAGCCTGGCGAAACTATCTCTCCGCCGGATTTTAACGAATCGCCGTTTAACTGGAAATGATTAGAATTAGACTCGATGCAAAAGGAGAATGGTGGTAACTCTCTTTTATAATAGTAGCAAGTAAAATAAATATAAGAATTAAAGTGAATATTTGAAGAAATTTTATAGGAATATGTTGTAGCACGACAATTTAATACGTGTAATAAATATATTTAAAAATCTTTAACATCTTTCCGATTTGTGTACGTTTCGTAAATTTTATTGTAGATACATAAATATATCGAAATAAACGAATATCAAAAACTATAAATTTATAACAAATAATTTTAATCAAAATAACAAACTATCGCAAAATCCATTCCGTTGAAAATTATTTTTATTTATCCTAATGTTTAAAAAAATATGTAAATAGATAAACAAGTATTAATATTAAACATTGAATCGTCGAACCAAATCACTGAACCGAACGACATAGATGGATATTCCATTAGATATCGAAAATTTCAATCATAACGGGTGACGCGCCGAGCAGTCTGTTCAAAACGGTCTTTTTTCACTGCGTGTTGTGTCCGACTGCGCGGGGCGACATAGTTCAGAAATTAATCTTCCCCAGTGTGTGTTTCGTGGTGCGCGTTCTATCTACAAAAGGAAAGAGGAAATAAAAAAGATACACCGATTCGTAGGTGTTCGAAATGTGAAATATAGTGGCAACGTCGACGAAGGGGGCCGGGTTTGCCTCTTTTCGTTTTATCCCGTGGGTGGAAAGGGCGAACGTCAACAGAGTCGTTCGTCAACGGCGAGAGAGCCGCTAGTCTGACAAGGGAAAAACGGATTATATTGGTTATTACAGAAAAAAAAAAAAAAAAAAAAAAACAAGAGTATTACGGGACAGATGTGATACTTTGTCAAATGAGCTTCGCTTTTCCTTCGATTGAAAAATATTTCGTTTTTTTCTTATTTTCTCTTATATCAAAAATCTTATATTTCAAAGTCGGCCAAGTTGCGTTTAACTCGTCGATTTTATCTAAACTCTTTGTTAAATTTGATATTACAATTTTAAAATTAATTATTCTTAAAACAATCTAAAATTGATTTGTTTAGAATAATTTTTATCTTTACTTTTTAATGAATAAATATATAAATATATATATTTAAATATTTCATTTCATTATAATAGCAAAAGTCGATCAAGTTGTATTTAACTCATCGATTTTATTAAACTCTTTATTAAACTTGATATTATAATTTTATCTTAAAATTAATTATTCTTAAAACAATTAAAATTTGTCCAGAATAATTTTTATCTTTACTTTTCATGAATAAATATATAAATAAATATAGTATATAAATAAATATGAAATAAATATTTAAATATATATTTAAATATTTAATTTCATTATAATAGCAAAAGTCAATCAAGTTGTGTTTAACTCATCGATTTTATCTAAACTCTTTATTAAACTTGATATTATAATTTTATCTTAAAATTAATTATTCTTAAAACAATTTAAAATTTGTCCAGAATAATTTTTATCTTTACTTTTTAATGAATAAATATACAAATATATATATTTAAATATTTCATTTCATTATAATAGCAAAAATAAAAAATGAAACGAATTTTGATCGTAATAAAATTCGATCTTTGCGCTAATTTAAAAAATGATTATTCAAAATCGTATTCACGTCAACCAAGCGAAAGTTTCATTCCCGTATTTTTATCAAGGGAATTAATAGACGTAATGAAATTCAGTTAACCCATTTTATCGGTCGGTTTATCGCCCCTCGGACAGTTCTTTTTAAAAATTTCAATCTCCCGCGACACTCGACTTGGAAATACGTATCTACACGTTTATTACGCGAGATTGGATTTAATTAAGGATAAAATTAAAGCCGGGCAGAGTAATTGCGTGATTAGCTGTAGCGAGCGGCAATTCAATTTAGAGATACGCCGTATGGCCAATCAGGACTTCCACTCCAAGACGCATTCGAGCAATTTGCATGGAATCTACATGTCGATTCGTTTGCATCAAAGGAGATGCCAATGAGATATTATCGGTGGAAAGATCTTCGTGCCAAACAACTTTCACGTGTACAAACGGAATTTTAAAACTTTTAATGAACATACTTTCGCGATTCAATCTCGTTTGTCGCATCTTTGTTGAAAAATAGTCGAGTATTTCTATCTTTTCATTTCTTTTGCAATTAAAGCTGATATTATTATTTAGATCGATTGAAATTGAATACTTTTACATTACATTTTAGATCTTTATTTTTCATCTAATTTCCATAATTTGCACAATGAAATTACTTTATTATAAATTTTCTTCGATACTTTGATATTTTATTTATAAAATTCGTTCAATATATTCGCTACAACGTACCAGGAAAGTCGATAATGTAATGATTCAAAGATATCAAGAGATTTTTATCGTCTGATAGTATCTATCGACGTTTACAAGGGTCTTACTTCCTTTTTCTATTTATATTTTCTACGTTACAATAATACATCATATTGAGATTTATTACACGAAAAATAGAAATCTATCTTATACATTTTCTTATACAATTCTTATAAAATTTTAAAAATCGACAGGAATAAAATTAATACCTTAAAATTGATACTGTTTTGTTACAGTAACACACCATTTAAAAGATGTACATCAACAATAATTCAAAAAATAACTAATCTTGAAAATCCTATATCCAATCCAACGCCCGAATCAAGATTATATCCACGCAAAATAGATAAGCGTTACCTCCACTCTCGGATAACACCCTACTCTCCCCAGTGACAACGAAGATCATCCAGATTCCCTGTTACCGAACGAAAACAAAAAGCCCAATAACAACGAAAGCGAGGAATAAAAAGAAAGAGGCCCGAAGAAGAAGAAGAAGGAAAAAAAGAAAAAATTCCGTGAGCAAGGACCGACCTGAAAAGGACCAATCTACTTGGTCGCCGGAAGCAAAGGCGATGTGGAGGGAAACCCCAAAGGGGCCTCCAATCGGACGGTTCGCCCTTGGATCTTCTAATTAATACCTCGGTCTCCCTCACGGGGTTGAAGCGAGTCCGAGGAAACGGCGTGATATCATTTGTTGGTGGGCGTCTTAATTAATCCCCGGGTATCCGCCTTTGGTGGCTCGGCGCGAAAGGGGCAGGGCGTGGCTCTCCCAGTAAAAACAACTGAGCGAGTGCAGCGCTGCCTTTTCTGCCCCACTGACCCCCCTTGCCCGCGCTCCGAGGCCGGTCCGGTCCCCTTCTACCCCCCGCGAATGCCGACACCCCCCTTTCGCCGTCCTCCTACCCTTCGGTGGCGTTCCATCGGCGCGCTTGTCACGTGACCGGCCGCCAGCCAATCGACGCCCGCTAATGAGCAACGCTGCGCCGCCGTTTAATTAATTGCACGCGCCGCTGCACCGGTAGGCTCGATTCGCAGTTGCGCAAAGTGCATCCGACAGGCGGCGGAGGGGCGCGTACGCGCTACGGCTTTGCCGTTTCGAATCTTTTAACGCAGGAAAATTTGGAGTCGATGCTCGACGAACGCAGTATATGGATCTATATATTTATGAAAATGTTATTTGAAATTGAATTCTTTGTGTTTTAATAAGATCTCGTTTCTCGAAAGGGGATGAAATAGTTGTCGAATGATTCCGTTTTCGAATTTATCTTGTAACTCATAGATTCACAAATAATCTCTGCAAGGGATGTGCAAGTAGATACGAAAATCAGGTTGTATTTCGTTCATTCCGATCGAAATGATGTATGAAATTTTTTTTTAATATCTCACACATCCTTCTCTAACCACCCCACAACGAAATCCTCCATTCTTATTGATCATTCTCCGAGATTTGCTCACTTGCTCCACACGATCCTTCGTTCGACTAATATTCCAGAGTGTCGTCGCATTCATTTAAACCACTACTAAAGCCAAAGACTCGTACACACGCGCGCGCATAAACTCTTGGAACCTGATACTCCAACATACACACATACACGTCTTGTGTGTCGTGGGCGTCGCATGATTCTCGCAAAAGAATTCTATCCGCGGCGAGAAATTCCAATTCGCCGGGCAAAGAGGAACGAGTACAGGTACCTGCATCCCTCTATTCCCGATGAAATTCGCGAACACACACGCGACTACAACATGTTGGCGCGCGTATACAGCGACGGATCTATCCTCGGTGTTGTGTGTGCGTGGCTTGACGTGTATAAAAAGATACACAGGACCGGTAAAATCTACTTTCCTGTCTCGGGCAAACTTGAAAATTGATCCAACGGCACCCCTCCTCCACCCTATATTCGCGATACACCAGTAACCCTTATAAAACGCCATGGCTGAAATTGCATTCCGCGATAAAATAAATTAATATCCGCTCGGTAATGCTCGCGCAATTCCCACGAGAGTGCCGTCGATGAGACTCGGGCCAGTTTACGGCCTCCACCGGTTGTGGATCCATCGATTTCTGTAGGGCACGCAACAACAACACTGTCCCCCAAATCTTCAGATTATAACGCGCGATCCTTCAAATTTCCACTTCCAACCGAATAAACCGAATACATGCGTTTCCCTCGAGGAACGATACAATTTCCTACGCCGCGACAAAGCTAAAGAGGATTCCGTCACCTCGAAGAATTTCCCTACGAGCCGGCCCTGTTCTACGTACCACGTATATACACATATACGTTAACGCACACGAGGGCACGTACCACTACACACACATTACTACATACCGATAGTATGCATCGAGTGTCCTTCTATTTCCTTAAAATTCCGATGGATCGTATGCCCCCGGCCTCTGCTCGCTACACACACGCGCGTACGTGTGATCACACGAATCCCCATCCACGCGCCTGGCTCGTTAAGAATGTGTGGGTGGCGCGCACACGGGGGGGAAGAGAGAGAGAGAGAGAGAAGTCTCGCGCGGAAGAGGAGAAGGAAAGCTAGGGAGGAGGAGGAGGAAGAAGAACCTGGGGAAAAGTAAGAAGAAGAGGACGAAGAGGAGGAAGAAAGAAGAGGGTTGAGAGTATAACGGAGAGGACGACGCCGGCGGCGGTGGTAATGGTGATGGCGAATGGCGATGGTGGTGGCAGGACGCTTTCCTCTGTATGTACGCGTGGTCGTGCGCGTGTACACACGCGTACGTGCGAGTGTGTGTATAGGGATTCCAGTTTAAAAATACAAATGGAGTATCGAGCTTTCGAGGAACGTTCCGCGAGGGGTGGCGGTGTTCGGTGGAGGCGGGTGGCGCTCAGGGTCGGGCGAGGACGTCGATGGGGTGGGGAAGATATTTCAAAAATCGAATATTGATCAGAGCTGCCAATCCTACCCTCTGTAATCCGTACGTGTGTGTTGGTCTTACATATCCCTTAGGTGCACCCAGTGTCTGCGCCCTCTCTCTCTCTCTCTCTTTCTTTCTTCAACTTATTCGAGAGCCTGTGTGTCATCCTTTCACGTTGATATGCAGGATTCGAAACTTAAAACTGAACCGGCGTGTGTCGTTCTCGTCGGATGGATTTCATTTCGCGATTCATCATCGCGATTTTGTGCGAATATAATTGGATCGATCGAAGGATACATCAATTTTATAGTTTCTTAGAAATGATTGATGATTTGGAAATATCTTGTTGTCTATGTAAATGTATTTCTTTTAAATATGTCGCTTATGATGTTATATTTGTTAATTATCGATCAAGTAGCTGAAAAAACGCGATATCTAATTTCAATCAACCACAAGTTCGATTTGATTAATGAAGATGGAGTTCATTGATCAAAGTATAACGCGCTATGAATATTTTATTGGAAGAAAAAGAATCTCGTTTCTCGTACGGACAAAATCCAATCCATTAATTTCGTTCCATACGCAAAAATCTCGAGGTTTGAAACATTAGAAACACGATTCAGAAAAGAAGTTTCAACCCCGTGAAACAACAACGTGCTGCTCCGTTACGTTTCCCCTGAAAATCAGTCCTCCCGTAAAGAAGTAATACAAGTTGGCCGCGCGAAAACATGGAAAATAAGAGCTATGCACGGTCTCTCCTCGCAATTTACACCCCCGTCCCTCTATTCCAAACTCGTGTACATACACAACAACTCCGGAAGAAGACCGATGCTTTTCTGCGTGTAGACGAGATCGTACGTATTCGTGAACCTACACACACCGACCGGTGTGTGCGAGGATCGGTCGCGGGCTCGTGGGGGAAGGAGGAGAGTGAGAAAAAGAAGGAAGGAAAATAAGAAAGGAGGGGTGGCTCTCAGATTACTCACCCTTATATATGGGTGCCGCGGGCGAGAGGGGGAAGGGATGAAATCTTTTAATGGCAGCCATCCAACCGCTCCCCGCACCAACCCCCTCCTCCTCCCTGCTCCACCTCTCCGTCGGCCACCTCCTCCTCCTCCTCCTCTTCTTCCCCAACCCCGGCTCTCCTTCGCCATTTCCGTATTAGCTATTCTTATGTCCACCGACGAATGCTACCCCTACGAAGGACACCCTTCGAGTAATCGCATTTTAAATTACCCGCGCATATATACGGAGCCTTTACATGCCTCCATGTACCCAGACTATGTAAGGAAATAGTCGGCGGAAGATCGAATGTCAGTGTACGCGTAGAGAGGGTCGATGTCGGGGATGTGGCTCGGGGATAATACAACCGGCTACCCGCGTGTACACACCTTCGTTAAAGCTTACCCTCTCTCTTACTTTGATTAGCTGCAAGCTAATTTCGCATGCAGATTGATGGACAAAAATCCTTCGTAGATATTGTGTTTTGACAATGCGTTTAGCAAGTAGATTGAAGAACAAATATAAATTTTTATTCCAAAAGGATTTTAAAGCGACGAAACGGTGTCATCCCTCCCCGGATGCAAGAAGCAAATTGGGAATATGGTCGGAGGGCGCGCGAGAAGAATTTTCAAGAATTCGCTTTTAAGCGTTGCCTCCTCCGACCGGTTTCATCTTCACCCTTCCCCCGAGCTTTCCAACTTATCTCCGCCGTGGATGGGAGAGACAAAACACTGGCGTCTCGTGTGACAATGCAAAGAAAACAGTAACAAAACACCCCCTTGGATTTCCAAGCCCGGTCTAACAAACGAGTCCTGGCACTCCTCCTCCGCTTCTTCTTGCTCGCATAATGGGGGTGATAGCGGTGCGTGTGACGTCACACGAGCCCAGCAACGTACACACGTATACGCGAGGAATACGTGGTTACACACACATATATATATATGTAGGTGAAGACGAACATCCGCGAGCCCGAAGGAAAAGCCGAGGCCCTGGAGGAGAAGTAAATCCATATTTTACACCACCACCACCGGGTGGCTTCATCTCAGCCCCCCACCACCACCACCACCACCACCACCATCATCACCGGTGCCACCAACACCGTCACAACGCCTTCTCGCTTGTTTCGTTCTCTCCCTCGCCTTACATACATCCCCTTAAAGATCACGCGCAGGGGTGGGGTTTAAAGTCCACTCGTTCAAAGGGGTGTCTTCGACCGGACACGCTCGTCACCGAGCCATTTTTTCTTTCCCTTTTTCTTTCTCCTCCTCCTCCTTTTTTCGTTCTCTCCTTGCCGCCCTTGCCTTGAGGGGCAATAATGACGAGAAGCGTTGTAATATCGGGGGGCAGGGCAAGACTAGAGAAGGAGGGGATGGAACGTAATTTATGGAATTTCATGCGGCCGATATTGCCCGACCAAGTTTGGAAATGTGCCTTCGGAGACGTCGGAAACGTGCCTGCGAGTAATTGAGATCACCGTGTCTCTCCTGATGCGGACGGTTATATACCGGGCGACGTATAGAACGGCTATAACTTCAGCTTGCCGGCAAATGTAGTGTAAAATGTTACGCTGCCGCTCTATTTACGGATGCTAACGCGTTAAGGAATTCCTTAACGATGGAATCGTCGCTTCGGAATTATCATTTTGAGACGCGTGATATACGTCTTGGTCGTTTAAAAGGAAATGGAAATTTACGGTATAAACGTGCCTTTCCTCGAGGAAAGGTAACGGGATAAGAAAATTGGGAATGAAAGAAGAGTTTTTAAACGAATGTTGATTTGTTTGAAAAACGATGGTGAAAAAATGGAATAATAATTATTCGAGTATTTTATAGGTTAATGGAAATGAATATTTATTTCTTCAGCTAAATTATGATTTCTTTTCTATTGATTCATAAATTTTTTTGTAAATATACCAACAAATAGAATCCTAACTACTGAGAAGTTTATAAATGTTGGAGAGTACATGGAATTTTAAAAATGAAAATTAATTTATCGAAATATTGAATGAAAATGATAATGTCTCTGAAAGAATCAAGTACAAACCTATAAAATATTAATCGAATCAAATTTATTACTAATTCTTTAATCGAATATTTTTTTAAAATTTAACTAAATTCGCCAAAATAAGAAGAAAATAATAATTTCACATCTTGAATCACATGTTAAAACATCCCTAAAAAGGAATGATAAATTTTTACTAAACGAATGATGTCATCGAACATGTCAAATGCCAAACAACAGTTATCTACAAACTGTTCCACAAACGTCACCTATGCCCGACACAAACATTAATTGTTAATGCTTTCTGTCAACAAACGTAGCAACGCTCGCTAGTTAGGCCAACCTCTCTCCTTAATCCCCAGTTAAAACAGGACTGGACACTGACCGATCGTTCCTAGACAAGCCGGGCATCTGGTCGCTCTCGAACTCGACTCGAGATCTCTAGATCCAGATTAATTACTCGTGTTCGCGTGTCTCTCTACGACACAAGATAGATAAATCGCGACCGACTACCGAAACCGTTACGCTCGTCGGGATCTCTCTCGAAAAGAAAAAGAAAAGAAGGGGGGGAAAAAAAAAGAAGAGAAAAACAGAGGGAAAGGAGAGACGATTGTGGGGTCGGTGATCGTTAAAATCGTAAAATCGACACATGGGGTCGTAGGAATCGGTCGTTGCCGGCAAAGATCAATAATTCGATCTCGATATAAATTCGATGGTGGGGGAGGGGATCGTTTCTCATCCGCTGGGGTCGCAAACACGGTTCATGGATGGGGTTGAAACCGATCGCCTCCTCCTCCTCCTCCTCCCCCTCCCCCCTCCTTTTTTTCATCGATCACTCTTCCCGCCCGATGCATCGCTTGCCACTCGCGTCTGTGGAATCTAATTTCAACGGCGGCACGTTGAAAGTATATCGAGAAAATGTGACGTAACGTCGATACTTGGCGCTTAATAATTTCTGTTTCGTCCCTGTGTGCGCGGCGGCCTTGTCGATTATTATTGCTTAGCTGGACGATTTTTGGAAGTGGTGGTAAAAAGGAAAACTCTGAAACTCTGTGAGTTGCCATCACTTGTTCGAATTCTCTTAATTTTTGCGATTTAAGATTTTCTTCTTATTCGAATGAAGATTAAGATATGCATTTTGTCGATTTATATTTCGTTGATTTAACAGCGATAGCTAAGATCTTCTATGATTCAGTTATATTTGTTTATAACGTATAATATAAATCGTATTCAATTAGAAATTTTAATGAGAATTTTACGAATAATAATTTCTCATACACATTTCCATATATATATGATTTTATCCAAACCTACCTTTTTCCCAAGTTTCCTAAAAAATAAAAATTGCATTATTATTTTCAACGTCGTATTTCAATAATATAATATAGAAAATTATAATATGAAATAAAAATACGATTAATAAATATAAATCATATTTAATGAATTAAATCAATTTTCCATGTCATTATCTTCGTTCCCCATTTTCTTTTTCTTTTTGTTTCTATTATTCGAACCTACACGATTCTTGGTCCATCTAACTATCAAGTATGATGATTGCTACACCTCCACAGCTGATTCAGCGATTTGAGCAGAGGCTTTCGTAGTTTGGCGCGCTAAAACCAGTACTTTTTTCCACGCACGTCCACAGTTCGTGGCATTTCGAAAGTTTTCATCGTGCTGTCGCGAGGCATCGCGACAAGAATACTAGAAATCGCATGAACGCCGAGCACTGGGAATCCAATAGTCGTGAGCAGAACAATGGCGTCACGATGCTCGATAAAAATTGCCATGGTTTTATTATGCAGTCCAAGGGCTCGAGCCACTCTGCGAGATCGTCTGATGAGTCGAGAATCCTCCTCTGGGAAATACTCATCTTCACCCCCGCGTTTCCTCGCCCTGTTATGGCACTTGTCTCCTCCATGATACACTGCCCCTTTTTTCATCTATCGATTCGACTTTATGTATAAATACAAAAAGAAGTAGGAATGATTTCGTTTTCTAATTTTTATATAACATATTATTTATTTTCGATTCGAATGATGATAAAAATATATTAATATTTAGAGAACTTTTTCTTCTCTACTTTAACAATTCCATTTAGATCTTATTTTAATAATTTCGAAATCAATTACATTTGTAATTTCATTTTGGACTTTCGCATTATTTTATTCAATATACGTGTTCATGCAAATATGAACAAACATTCGTGAATCATACATATTGTCATCAATATTATTCACGATAACATTCGATCCGAGAAACTGCGTTAATCCATTCAAGCACGCGACATTTCAGAGCCGTTCAATCGACTCGAACGAGAAGGAAAAAGGGGGTGGTGGTAGTAGTAGTTTTCGCGAGAGCTAGAAAGATGGAAGGTAAAGTGAGTCCCCCTTAAGAGGAATGAAACGAAGCAGGCAAAACTAGAGAGGGTTTATGAAAGCAAAACGATAGCGAGACGACGACGTGCATTGCCCGTCTTCTCTCGAGTGAACTCCTTGTTTCAAATTTAATGTCAAATCGCATACGAGCTCCACGACGAATTTCGATAAGGAAAAATAAATATCGAAAGACGAACAAAATTATTTCTTCCCAAGAGAAAAATCAATGTTTTAGTCTTTCGTTATTCCTATTCATTTTTAAAAAGATTATTCAATATTATTCCGACTGGAGTCTTTTTCCAATTCATTAAAGATCATCGATACACAGTTCGTGTAAAATATATCTGTTTAATTCTTGTTTAATACAAAAGATATAAGAAATATTTATCACAATATGATTCTTGACTGCATAAAATCTTTTCTACTCTAAATCTAAAATGGAAAAAGATTTGCTTTTAAAAAATTGTACGTAGAAAATGATAAGTTTCACTTTTTCATTTATCACAGACACAACGATACAAGTTAGTATAGATATCGATAAAAAGAAAGATTCGGATGTGTAGGATGTTCAAGACGGTAACACATTGTACAAATTAGTCATGAGAGAGGGATAGTAGAAATGTATTCGGTAAAAGTTGCCGATGTGGAGACACGTAGGGGACCATGGTCATCCATAAAATCCGAAGGGTACGAGCGACAGCCACTCCTCCTCCTTCGTCGTGCAGTTCTCCCGGCCTGAATAAACTCCCGGGCACGAAGCTAATCATATTTTCTAATCCAGCGCTGAAAGTGGAGAGAGAATGGCGGGCGGAGGCGGGAAAAGCTCGCGTTGCCGGCTATCATATAATTTTTCTGACAAAAAGCACTTACGCTTCCTCGTCCTTTGCAATAACCTATCCACCCTCTTGAAAACACGTCGCGAGACGGACGAGGATGGAAAGTTTCGAGGGAAGGAAGGGAATTTATATATCGAATTCCGTGGAAATTTTTGCAAGCTTCGTGACACGTTAAATTTCGCGAATCGTTCCTTTCCATCGCGGAAAAATCGTGTTAAACTCCTGTTTCTCTTAAGTGCGGCGTATTCGTTCATCTTGGACGATCGCTTTTAGAAATTTTCCCATGATCAAACCGGTTTAAACTTTCATTATAAAAATCGAATGATCGTCCTTCGAAAGTATTCTCCATTATGTGTGATGATAAATAAATAATAAATTCTCTAAATATTAAATTTTAGTAAACGCATTACGTATTCCTATTATTAATAAAATATATAATTAATAAGAAATGATTTTGCACACAACAATTTGATTATACGAAAATATTTAAATATTATTTCTATTATATATTAATTAATTTGAATCTGTATATCAAAATTCTAATTGCGAAATTATTGAACGAAATATACTTTCATTCAAAAATTTCAAGATATCTTTTGATATTATTCAATAAGAAAAAAACTACAGCTTGACGATCATTAATTGCAATCACTTTTGTTGGAATAATAAAGAAGCCAATTACATAATTATACAAATTTTGCAATATAAAAGTTGGTCAAGAAATCCGAAGAAACACAAGTGTCGCCATCTATGAACAAGAACGTCGCGCTGGTCTCTCTCCTATGTCTTCGAGCACAACGAACCGTTCTCCACTGTTGATTGCCATCACGGTCAGTTTTCACCACTCGATACCAACCACCCACGCGTTAATAAATCTCTCTCTCTCTCTCTTTCCCTCTCTTTCCATTGATCAATACTAAAAACACGCTTCTACGATTCCTCTAAAAAAAGAAAACATCCATTCGATCCAATCAGAGGCAACGAGAGAGATCCAACAACCCTGGCAACATTATACATAATTCCTCCTGTTAAAGTACAAGGCATTCTCCTAAGAGAGATCCTCTTCCAACAATTCCGTGAAACGATTCCCTCCGCTCGCCTCTCGAGAAATTAACGGGAGAAATAATCAGCAAACTCTCGAGTCCTTTGAATCCCTTTTCAAAGAGAGCTCTACCAAGAAGAAGTTACCCCGTACCGGGCGAGGAACGTGTAACGAGCGGGCCCGAGGGTATGGGAGGCGGTGACGAGGGGACACGAGGCGGGTGGTGAGGAGAGGGGCGAAGGAGAGGGGCGACGGTGGAAGGTGGCCGAGGAGGGAAATGTGTCGGAGGGGGTGGCAGAAATTAAGTCGGTTCCCCACCCTCGACGTTCCTCGAAACGACACCTCTTTTTCCTCCTCCTCCTCCTCCTCCTCTTCTTCTTCCACTTCTACTTTTCTTCCTCTTCTCCTTGTCGTGCGTTGGATTCTGAAATAAGCTCGCCCCCCCTCCCTCCGTCCTTTCTTCCAACTCTTCGAGCCACCAACTCTTCCACCTCCTCATTCTCTCTCTCTCTCTCTCTCTCTCCCTTCCAGTTGCCAGCGACTTGAAGCACCTTTCCACACACAAGGGAACATTCGCACGCATGTGTTCATTCTACACACGAATCGAACTCCATCCACGACGTGTCTGTGTGTACGTGTATCGAATCCCCTCGAAGGGTGGAGGACTTGCGCGCGAGGGGTAGGTGGTACCAAAATGGCCGAAGCCGCACCCACTTGGCTCGCTGGTGGGGGCGATTCAGGGGAATCTCGCGTGGTGGGGGATTACACACGACCGACACACGTGCACCGGCGTTGCCCGATGCGGGTGAACCGAACTGTGTGCGGACGATGAACCGATGTGTACGCGCGCGCATTTGCACGAGGGGAAGGGCGAGATAGAGGGAAGGAGGGAGGGAGACATTGGTGCGCGATACACTTCGGTCACGATGTAACCCCGGGGATACCGGGTGGGAGGATACAGGCCTGGGCATACCTATGCGCCACTCGAAAGGTGTGGCTCGGTTACCGGGCCAATTAAGCCGGTTAATTAAGATTATCGTTAATTAATTACGAATTAATTGAAAGAAGAAGGGAATAACTCGAGCGAAATCTTCGAGATTTTTAAATTGCACACGCTTTGCATAGAATATTTTTGAGAAACGATATATATATATAGTTCTAGATTAGAAAATACACATTGTATATTATTGCAAACCAGTTCTTTCAATTTTCCATTCTATCTCTCAAGTTCGTCAAAATTTTCTTTACGTTCTAAAAAAAAGCTTCGTTTCTCAACTCTAGAATATCAGTTAATTAATCCTCGATTAATTTTCATTTATCGATATCACAATATTACTTTTCCTCGTTTTCGTTCGAGATAACGATTTCGTTTCTCCATCTTTCGCAATTCTCCTCTCAATATACCGGGGTGTATCATTAACAATGAGACGAACGCGAAAGATCAACGTGGACTGGCCAATTCGACAGTTCACGTAATGAAACTGCTTTACAGGCGTTCTTGCTCGGACTGTCAGTAACAAACAACGCGAATCCAAACTTAAATCGCGCTTTCCTCGAAACTCGACGGATACAGGGAAAGAAGTTTCGTTTTCCAGTGACACGAGGCGCGGAGACAGCGAGAGAGAGAGAAAGAGAGAAAGAGAGAGAGAGAGAGAGAGAAGAGGAGCACGGGGGTAGGCGAGGTCCCGTCGAACCCCTGAACAATTGCCGCTTCAGCAATAGCACGAAGGCAATATCGTTTTCCCCGAGGAAGAAAAACATGCAGATTCGATCGATCGCGCGGGAGGTCGAAATTCCAGCGTGTTCCGGGGGCTTCCTGCGGCAGACAGAGTGTCCTTTTTTGTCGCCCTAAATGTCCACCCTCTTCGCCGAGCAAGAAAAAAAAAAAGAGAGAAAAAAAAAAGGACACGCACGGCTCTCCTCGACTCTCTGTTCGACGGGAGAGGGAGGGAGGGGATGACGAAAACGAGAGAGCGCGCGTGTGTGCGTGTGTTATTTTTTCCGAGGCATTAAGCTTGCTTTCCTGAGGGTAGGGATGCTTGTTCTCCGATAGGGATGAGGTATAGTTTAGTTTAGGGATTCCACACAGTCAAGGACTCCGCTTCTGTAATACGCTCCGCGACGCTCGCTAAGGCCGAGGAGATTTGTCATGGGACTCGCGAGCATTAAACCGACCAGCCTCGTTAAAATATCGAACTATACTGATCCTGCTTATTTCCTTGCTTGCTTAATGTATATGTTGTGCTTTACGAGCTTTGAATCGTTTACGAACGAAATATACATGAATGATGATCGTAGAAATGTAAGAATAATCTTATCATGACTCTTTATGTATACTTAAATTCTTGCTTATTCTTTCTGTCGTTATTTCGTGAAAGCATATGCCTAGTTATCCCTATAAATTTTTAGAAATATTGTATGCATATACGGGTTAATGAATTATTCGTTAAATATATATTTTTTTTTTTTTTGGAAATCCATATTCCATGCTTTTCAAATTTCTTCTCGGGCCAAGTATAATCGCAAAGAGAGGTTGCCTCGAGCAAACCACAAAAGCCTCGAAACCTCTTCTAAGCAAGATTCCTTAATCTCCGCGAGCCAAGACACGGAGAAGTCTAATTTTTTCCATTGTCTCCGGCCCAAGAGACGGGCGCTTTGTCCGCCAATATCCCATCCCATTTCTCGGGATAGGACGATTCCGTGGCTTTTCAATCATCGCTCGGCGACGAATTCGCGAACGAGCCCCCCCGTCCCGGGTGGAACAGGATTTGCGAGATGGGCTTCTTACAATCACAAATGTGGCCCCCGAGTTAACTCGCCGATTCGTTCTTATTGTTCGGGCAGCCAGACAAGAGAGCCGACTGCGCTGGCGTGGCACACGGTTTGTCCCAGCTCCGCCGCAACACGAGAAAAAGACAGACTCGATTTCCATTCATTTATTTTCACCGCCATTTCACTGATTGCCACACCATCGCTCCTCCTTCGCTCGCCAACCTCCTTCCAACGGAGGAGAGGAGTTTCCTTCACTCTAATTCCCGGCTTTACTTTAATCACCAGGAGTGCGGCCCTCCTCTCCCTCTCTCTCTCTCGTCCGTCCAGGTCAAGTGCTCCGGTAACCCATCCAAGCCAAGGGTATTCTGTCCCCGAGAACTCACCCCTATCGCGCGAATTCTTCTCGAGACAAAAAAGGAACTCTCCAACTACTCGATACTGCTCTCTCTTTCTTTTTTTCTTCTTCTTCTTGGAATGGATATGAAAGTGGCTTGAGACGGTTCGTTCCGCGAATCTTTGTCTCTGTAAGATGCCACAAACCGCGTCCTCATTTGTCGATGAAGATGATCCCTCCGGAAATGGCACAAGCATCCGCCACGGGTCAATTATTCCGCGAGCCCCTTTGACTTGTTAACTTCTCAGTGGATGCTTTTTGAAAGATTATTCTTACCTTGCCATCTTTAGGGGTTTTTGTACGCTTTGTTTCTTTAGAGATCGAGGATCGTGCATATTTGTGGTTTTTCGAGACGGGCCGGGACAATGGAGTTAATGTCGAAGGGGGGATATTAGGTGATGTTTGCGTTGAATGCGATTTTAAATTATTATAATATTATAATTGGACTTTCTTCGTGGAAAATGTGAAGAATTTTGTTTAGGAGTGCATTTGGTTCTCTGAAATCAAGAATTATAAGTGGTTTCCTTTTTAAATTTACATCTTTTGCGTGTATTAAATATACACGTTTGTAATATATTTGAGTAATTTGAATATATGTTATAGAAATGAATTAAAATGAATATGAGATGCTGATATATATCAATTTCAGATCTGCAATATTTATTTGTAATAAATAAAATTATTTAATAAATATCAAATATATATCTGCTTACTAAGAGATATAATCAGATGAAATAATTATTCTAAAACATTTAAATGAAGATGTAAAAAGAAATCAAAGAGCTTTATGATTTAATTGTCATAACTCTAATTACATTTGACACAAAATGAATCCAAATTACGATTTCTGAAACGAAATTGAAAGAGAATGCTCCAATTCATTTTGAATCAAATAACGATATTGTCAATTATTACTTTAGTACCAACTTTAACTACGAATCTCATAAAACACTGCCTATATTTTCTACCACCTTCTTTCCCTATATTTTTTTCCTCCAAAAACATCCTCGAACCCAATTTTCCTCCAAAGTTGCTCATACATCTGTCACCGCTGTCCCGTTGCATGAATCAACCGCTGGATTTAGCTCCCATCGCCGTAACAGCCAATCGACGCATCCCGCTTGATCCCGATTTACCCCCCCCGGTCCTCCTGAAACAAAGCAAGAAAACGAGAGAAGAAGAAGAAGAAAAAATCGAGGTAGAACGAAGGAAGAAGGGAATCGTGCGGGGTCCCGGCGTTCATTAATAACTGGCCAGGACGAAATGTGTTTTTGGCAAGAAAAGTCACGTATAGCGAATAAATGGTCAGGAAGAGGTGGGCCAAGGGTGGCTCTAGGAGGGGGGGCCGTGACATTAATGGCAGAAGTGGGACGCATAAAGCACGGGAAATCTACGGAAAAAGGCAATTTATGATGGTGGGCAAAAAAATAACGGTATGATAATGAAAAAAATGTACTCCGCCGTGCGTGAGTGCACGTGTGCGCGTTAACTCGCTTCCTCGAAACAAGCGGAGCGTAGGAAAAATAGAGAGAGAGAGAGAGAGAGAGAGAAAGGGAGAGAAAAATACGGATAAAATCGGGAGGGGGAGGAGAGAGTGGAGGTAGATAGAGGCGCTCTTCCCCTTTTTCTGCCAACTCGACTCGTGGGGGGTTGACTTCAGGGGTGGCCGAGCGTGGTCCACGGAATGACTAGAGCCCCGCGATCAGGGAGAGACGAAGAGGGAAGGCACGGATAAGGGCAAATCCACGCTTATGAGGCACGCCAAGACAAAAGCCTCCATTTCGAAAGAGCCAATATACGAGCGGGCTGCAATTCGATATAAATGCATCTGCGCTGATCGTAACCTCCACAAATCGTATGAGGAGTAGGAAGGTTAGAGGAAAGAGGAGGAGGACGATGGAGAGATGCTTGAAAGAGGATTAGAGAGAAAGCTCGAAGGACGTCGCCGCCTCCTTCGCTCGAGGGTCCATCCAGCGTGGATTAATTACGAGATTGGGGGATTATGGATCTCCTCATCCACAGAAACAACATTCTGTTTACGTTTCTCGCGAGTACGATTGGATACTCACGAAAGAAGATAAACTATTGCTTTTTCTTTGTGTATCGACCGATTAAGATTAACGCTTTTCCGTGTACACATCTTTGATATTATTAAAATTTCGATAATAACGATGATGAAGATATTAATTCTTTAGAAGAAGCGAAATAAAATTAAATGGAAAGGAGAAAGAGAGTTAATAAATGATATAAATTTGTACAATTATTATTGTACAAAATCTAATTTGAAAGGATTAAACGAAATATCAATCTGAAGGTTCGCGATTTGTTCATATACATAATTTAAATTAATTAACGTCGATCTCATCTTTACCTCTCATTCTCTATTCCGGATAAATTAATATTAATGGGTGGACCCGCGCACTTTAAACTGTGTATATCCTTCATCGAAATATTTCTGATAAATTTTGATAAATTCGTCCCGATATCGGCGTGGAAGGGATCGTTTATTTCCACGGCGAGAAGCAATTCCGCGCATAAATCAATATATACGTTTCGACAATACGTAAGTTGGAGGCGATACAACAACACCATCGGCCACGGTGGAAAGCAATCCCGAGTCCAAAGATTCAACAATCACCGTTCGCTTTTGCGCTCTGATCCCCGGGTATAAATCTCTAACGTCGCGACATAACTCTGCGCGTTACACCATCCCGTTTCCCCGAATAGTTTAGATTCAGAGGAGTCTTCGGTCAAACGCCGGTGAAAAATTCCTCGCGATTTTCCTCCCCCCAGTTTCTTTTTCGGCGGAAGAGCCATTTTTGTTTCCCGCTTATTCGGAACCGTGGATATAAGCCTTTTGCAACGAAGCCGGTGGAAGCTAATCTAATCCTCGAGTGTATAGTCGGCTCAGCGTAGACACAGAGAAACATCGTGCATCGAGGGCACGTGCACTCTCGAAGCACGGGCACAAACGTGCGTGTGTACGAAGAGACACAAAAGTGGAGGAGGATGAGAAGGTGAAGGGGGAGGGAGAAGGAGACGTTTGTGTAATACCTGAGAGAGGTTTACTCGTGCTCCCACGTGTGAGAGCGCATTACGTATACGTGTGTGTATATATGCGCGTGATGAGGGTGGCATGAGAAGGAGGGAAAAGGGGAGGAAGACATGGATCGGGAGAGGGTGGCAGAGCCAGCAATGGCGTCCCGCACGGGCGTTTATTATTATGATTATACTTGATATCCCCTGCCCAAAGCAGGGCCAGCCAGCCAGCCAGCCAGCCAGCCAGCCAGCCAGCGAGCCAGCCAGCCTGCGAAACTTTCCCTCCTTTCCTTCCTTTCCGATATTAATATTATTTTTGCCCGGGCGTAGCGGCCGCCATATATCTCGCTCTGGGCATAAAATCCATTCCCCGTTCCCCCAACCACCTCGACTCTCTCTCTCTCTCTGTCTTTCTCTCCTTCACCCCCTTCTACACGGAGAGGTGGAAAGAGAGGAGAGAAGAAGGGAAAGAGAAAGGAGAGGCTGGGGGGATCGTGGAAGAGAGAACAACCCTCGTTTCCGTCTCCCTTTCACCCTCGCCTCCCCCCCTCCTTTTCCGTCCTTTTTCTCGGTTTGCCGTAGTCCGCGACTACGCTCGGTTCTATTATTAATTAATGGCGGGCCGGCCATTTTCTTTTCTCCGGCTACACACTCTCTCGGCTCGGTCTTTCTCCTCCTCGACGTTTCTTTCTCCTTTCCGAGGAGAAAGAATTCCTCCCGGCTGATTAACGTGTCTGTTGCACGCCCACTTGTGCCACACAACCACAACGAACAGTACACACTATTCGGAGATAGCCAAGCCGGCCGGCCAATGAGCGGGAATCGCGAAAAACAGATCGTTAAATATGTATGAATAAGTTCGGAGCGGTGGATAGTTTAAAATAGTCCGCGTTTGAATAATGTATGCGCGGATAGGTGGATCAGTCGAGTTCTCCAATTCATACCGGGGGAGGAGAGGGGAGGATCAACGACCATCTCTCGATTTCTTCGCCTTCCAATCTATCCTATATATAGCTTCTCCTCTTCTTCTTCTCCATTTTAAAAATTCTTCATTCGTCTCCCTCCAATGTTGCTTGCCCTCCCGCCAACCTCCTCTTGAATCTCTTCTTCTCGCGATTGATTCCTCCTCCCTTCGACTTCTTGAAAATCATTATTCCGAGGCATCAAAAGTAAGCAGAATCGTTTCCTCGAACGAGTGGTGGGCGCGTTTACATTACAGTTGGGGAAAAATAATTCGTCAGCGGAACGTTGACAGGCCAAAGGAGTCACCTTGGAGGTCGCCACGAGGGGGAGGGAGAGATTGGTGGATGAGCCGGTCGTGTTGGATGGAAGGGCGCGCGCGGGTGGTTTCCGGGCTTCGTGTGAGAAATTTTAAACTACGATCACCTCGGGGGTAAGCCCGATGGCGGTACATAGGAAAGAGGTAGGAGGTCGAAGGGAGTTTTGTATGGCTCGAGAGATCGACCCAGAAGACGCCCATCGCCAGGTTCTACGTGCAGGACATCATAGGACACGGGGGTTGAGAGAATTGCTCATTTGTTCGCCATAGTGACGGGGCCGGAGGATGCCCTGTAATGTCCTACAGCCTCCTTCTACTCTCTCTTCCACTCCTCCTACCGCTCTCCCTCTTCTTTCTCTTCTCCTCCTCCTCCTCCTCCTTCACCTTCTGCCTCCTCTCGTTCTCATTCTCCCTCTCGCTCTCGCTACCTTCGCTCTATTCACCCCTCTCGTTCCCCTGCCGTGGCGGTGTTCGATCGAAATTCAATTTCCACCGAGTCACCCCTCTCACCTACCGCCCCCTGTTCCTCTCTCTCTCTCCACTCCCGACTCCCTTCCCTCCTTCTTCCTTCTCTCCATTCGGGAAACCCTGAGGACTCGAGAAAGGAAGCCACCGGCTGCATTCCTCGCGATAAATTACGCGGCTCAATTATTCACGGGAATCTCCTCCTGCGCCTCTGTTTAAAAACGTGGATGCTCTTTTCTCGCTTCCACGCGACCTTCCCTCGACGCGAGAACGATATCGAGTCTCGTTAACGTTAGTTAAGGATATTGCAATAAGGATGAGCGAATGAACGATCCATTTGATCGTTTTAATCATTCTTTCTTTCTTGAACGTTTGAAAAAATCGTGGACTTGCGAGAGAAAATTTTTAATTATTCTCTTCTTTTATTCTTTTTTTTTGTTTTGTCGGAAATTATATTTCGTAAGAAAATTGTGAGATCATGATATATGAAATGAGCTCAAAGTATTTCGTGATATACGCTCGAAAGATCGGTAATGCGATGAAACAGGTGGCTTGTAAAATATGTTCGTTCAATAAATTATCTCGTTGCCCGGATATTCGTATTTATCAATTGATTAAAAATAATTTTAATTTGATCTATTTTTTACTTGAAGCACAAGAAATGCAGAAAGTGTTCTTCTTCGGTTCTAATTTAATCCGATTAATTCTGTTAATGAATAACAAATTGCAAATATTAAATTCTTTATAATAACAAACTATATATCATAAAATTGATATTGGAAAGTTTCGAAAATTAAAAAGTATAAAATTATCGAATATTTTAACCGAAACGATAAAGTTTTTTTTCTATTCGCTATTTAATAAAAAAATAATTTATTTGCTGAATGGAAATACACGATAGCAATGAAACCTTCCACGGCACGCATTCGTATTGCCGATTGCTGCACATTGAGATGAAGCCATGGAGAACCGACCCGCCATCAAACCAACCCCACCCACCCCTGGATCGTACCTATTTAAATAGCTTTTTTTCTGAGGGGAGTTCGAATGAACCCCACCCCGTTAGCTTCCTCCATTTCGAAGCAATACACTAGTTACTACGAATTCCGGGACCCTTCTTAAGCCTGAATTATGCAGCTAGCCGAGCTACTACCGCCATTTTCTTCGCACAATGCTTCCTAAATGGAAATTTCAAAGATAATTTTTAAATATAAATCGTACTATAAATTTCATATTGTAACATATTATCTTGTAAAAATTATTTTACAAGAAATTTTTTTCTATAAGATACTACTATTGTATGAAATTTCCATCGATAGATTCGAGTTTTATAATTAAATTTTACACTAATAATTTTCCATACAAATACAAATAACGTAGAATGATTGAAGAATATTAATAAGTATGCAGATTTGTTAATATCCCGAGTTTATCATAGATCACTTCAACTACTATGTAAAAATCTATTTACATAAATATTCATAAAACTACCAGTTTCTTAATATAACCTCTACTAAGAATTTTTTTAATTTCGAAAGACAAACAACCCTACAATTCATATACTTGAATTAATAAAACCTCGCACAGTAAACTAAATTAAAACCCAAATTATTAAAAAAGAAATATAATATACATTAATTCTCGTTCAAACATAACAACAGTCGACGAGAGAAAGAAAAGATAAGAAATACGGAGGCACTAAATTTTATGCGTCATCCCGTCCGATCTATAACGAAACGGAGGTGCGATCCGTTCAAAGAGGGATCAAGAGACGAAGGAGAGGTGAAAGAGGGACACAGTCGGTCCTTTGCACACAAAAGCAATAACGGGGTGATATTCCACGCAGGATTCGTTCCCGTCGTCTCGCCATCACAGCTTTTCGCGAGCGAGGCCGAAGTCTTTACCCAGGCCATACACGAGGGTGGCCGCAGAACAAATACATTAATTTCACTCCCCGTCCACTCCCTCTCCCCCCATCCCACCTACATTCGTCCCACATAAGCGCGAGCATACTCATACACACTCTCCCCTCCCTCCTCCCTCCGTCACGTCCGCTCTCTTCCGCGAATCGTATCTATACGCATATATACTCTTTCGTACGTGTGGTGACAACACATCCATACATTCACACACACATACACACACAGGGAGGAGGTCGAGCTACCACCTCCATCAGCGAGAGCACACATACAACAATTGCCACGCACACGTACACACAGAGGCAGGCGCATACGTGCACATGTGCCAACGCGCGTCCTCCGGCATATAAGTAAACGGGGTGCACGGTGTATGAGGGGGGGAGGGGGCGGATAGAGGGTGGTGTGTGGTTACCATGGAAACGCCCAGTCCCTCTCTTATAATTATATGGGGAAAAATGGCTCGCGGACTTTTACCCCGCGTTACACCCCCCCGCCCCACTCGCTGCTCCGCTCTTCCCCCCTCCCCCCGATAGCTCGCCCTCTTTTTTCCACCCCCGCGCTCTCTCTCTCTCTTCGTCGCTCGCGCCATCCCTGCACTTTCTTCTTCTCTCGCCTGCCTTCCACTCTTTCCTTTTTCTCCACCTAGGAGAGAGAATTCTCTTCGTTTCTCTCTCTCTCTCTCTCTTCGCCTTCTCTCCGCATCCCTCATCCTCGCCCCCGCCTCACCTCCTCCTCGTCTCATCGAGCCGTGCCACCTACCTACTTTCGCCCGCCTCGGGAATATTATGCTTGCACCTCGACGGGGTGACTGTGTAACCATCCTTAACTCGCTTTAAGGCTGACTGCTCGACGTCTCCTGGATTTCGCGTTACTACTACTACTCTCTACCTCGCTGGGAAGCTAGCTCTACCTGGCTTCGCTCGTGTCGCTTTCTTCGAAATTCCTTAAGGAGCGAGGATCCTTTCGGGGAAATAAGCGCGGAAAATCAAGGCGACGTTTTAAGTGCACGATCGGTATGATCATTGTCACGAAAGGGAGGTTGCAAGGGGGTGGATATTGGACGAGAAGGGTGATATTTAAGAGAAATATGGCGTGACGTCGATGGATGATTTTTTAAGACAGAGTCTTAGAAGTTTTGTTAATTAGTTCTTACACGAGATCTTTATCTTGTTATTTTCTTAAAATAAGTATTTTTTATATATGTTTTTGATAATAGAAGGATTAAACGAGAAGAATAATTGATAAAATAGAGGGAATCCATTCGAGAAATCTGTCGACTATTTATATATAGAACTCTATTATTTCATTATTCTGTTATAATGTATCTTTTGATCTCGAAATGGCGTTTTCTTGCCAACACGGATAGATCCGATTAACTTTTAGTGTTAAGCTCGATATAAAGGGCATTATTATAAATCGAAAAATAAGTTGAAAAGAGAGGACAGTCGCCAAAGAAGGGAAATGGAAGGAAGGAGAGACAAAAGAGAGTAAAAACTAGAAGAGAAGAAGATCCTCTCGCAGATAGCTACTGTCTTTGGTCAGCATTTAGTGGCATGGTGTATCGAGCAAAGAATTGGCATCGCCGATATTGCTAGAAAATTCTCATTTTCAAGCTGCCTTTCCTCGGATAACGATTGCATCCGCGTTATTACTCTTCCAATTCAATTAATAAAAAAGCAATGTGAAAGCAATATTTCGTTATCCAACGTTAATTTGATTCTTTATGATATACGATTATTTCATTGCTATTTAATTATCAATTTTATTAATATATTTATATTTATGTTTTAATTGCCTCGATACAATTATGCATTAGAAAATAATCGTCGATCACAAATTATTGTTTTCCAAATGATTAAAGATTCTTTGAGAAACGAATTTATTAACTACACTAAAAGATAATATTATTTTCAAAATTTAAAAATGATTTTACGTAATCAGAACTATTTCTTCGCAATATCAAAATCTCTCAAACCTATCAAAGCTCACGATAAAACAATTCCTCCGTTCTAAAAATTATTCTTCCCCAAAACAATGTCCAATCCAATTTATCAAAAAACAAAATCTCATCGTTCAAAAAATTTCACAAAAAGAAAAAGAAAAGAGAGTAAAATGTCGATGGACGGTAATAGAAACGCCATATAAAACAAAATAAACCCCGAGAATCGTGTTCATCCATCGACGACTAATGCCTCGCGTTGAACGTTTAACGACGCAACGATAGGGCGAGCGGAAACACCAGGGTAAACTCTCATTGCTTCTTCCAGATAACGGGCATCGTTCAAGAGATAGAGGATTGCTTGTGTATATTCCGCTTGTGTTGGCCACACGTGTGTCCACTCTGGGGGGAGGATGGTGTGTCTTCGTGCCATCGAGGGTGGGCCAAAAGGAGGTGGAAGAGAGAGGGAGCATATTGCTCCGTAGTAATCCTACTTGATCGCGGTTTTCGGTTTCTCCCGCGCGCGTGTGCACTCGTGGCCAAACACCCTTGTACGTGTGTAGAACCGCGGCATCCAGTTTCCATGTGTTCATCTTATAGACGGGGACTAATACTCGTGCGTGAGAGCCCGAAGGATTACTGCCTTTAGGAGACGCCCTGGTCCCTCCCTCCCTCCCTCCTCCCTTCGTAGCTGCCTCGCAAACGAAGGATGGAGAAGAGTCTTTAAATACCCTCGGGATGCGAGAGTCTTGGACGCCGAGAACGTGTCTTGACGACAAAAAATATAATTTCGCCCCCGCCTCTGACCTCCTCCTCACCCACCTCACCCCTTTACCTCGCCTCGGCAGATCGGGGATTAGACGAGTTCAGAGCGAAGCTCTTCGATACTCGTAGATTGCGAGATATTGGAAGCATGTGGGCATCTTGCTTGTGTTGATATCTCTTTGTTTTGAGAAATGTTTAAAAAGAGTTTATTTTTCCTCTTCTTTTTCTTTTTTTCTTATTGCATTGAGATTTGTGAAAATTTTATAATTACAACAATGTTGCGGATTAATCTACGTTGTAATTATAACGCGATGTTACAGTAATGTAAATTATGTTATTGTTTGATATTATTAAATTTTTAGTCAAGAAAAGAATATTTGAAAATTTACTCTCAAATCAAAAGGAAAAATAAATTTAATTATATTTAAAGTGTAATGACATTTAAATCGCGTTATATATTATAAAACAAAATTAATTCTCATCTTTCTTTTTTGCATTTTTTATAACGAATATATGAAAATATAAAGAATAATACAAAGAGATTTTTCTCTCTCCTTTCTTCAATTCAACCCCTTAATCTCGAAAAATATATACAAATACGGATAATTATCAATTCATCCTATTATTTTAAATTCGATGATCGCGCATTTAGCACCGATCTTTGGCTTTTAAATGTTCTCCCGTGCCCGTTCATCCTGAATCCACTGTTCCGATAGGCCATGCGAATGATTAGTCGATTTAATGAAATAATCCCCTTTGATCGACCTCCTTCTCTGACCTTCCCACACCGTTTGGCCCTCCTTCGGGATGCTCTGGCATCCTCAAAGGGAAACACTTGAACCAGAACGTTTTAATTGCGAGGCCCGCAGCGATCTCATTGTTTCCGCTTCGCCTGTGAGTGTTCCGCCACGATAGAGGTAGGGAAATAGGAGGAAAATACTTCTTAAAAACTTGGCAAAAAAATCGAGAAGGGCTTCTTCACGAAGAAAGGAAAGATATATATATATATATATATATATATATATGTATAGATGCGTCTCTCCCCTTACTGGACTACTTTTTAATCATTTAACTTCCTCTCTCCGTTTGAAAGACGTCTTCCCTTCTTCCCGCCGGGGGTTCATTTTTAATCGATAAATTTAATGTAGGTCGCTTGACACTTTTTGGCCAGTCGAGATACCGCTCATAAATATGTAAATCGAGCCGTCGTAAATTTGGAAATAAGGGCGCGGTTTGTAATAAAGATACGCGGCGTGGATAACGTCGTAAGCGAGCGAATGAGAAATGAAAGTTGAACGGTTTAAAAATGATAAATAAAAAGGAATTTTCTACTATTCGTTTCTTTTTTTCTTTTTCCAATAGTAAATGTATCGTGTGTTATTTGTAAAAACTTGAACGAGATTATGAATATTAGAGTTTTAAAAGAAGTAAGTTATCAATATTTAAAATAAGAGTCTAAATATCATGAAGAAGAATCTACATCTACTACTTATGACATACATCACCGATATTATTAATTAGTAAATCAAGAGGAAGATTAAATTCAATGTTTCAACTACATTTTAAAAGATACACAAATTCAAAATAACGTAGGAAGAAAACTTTTTGTAATCAAAAGAGATGAGAAAGGAATCACGCGACACTTTACCAATTCCAATGATTAATTTCTAAGAAAATATGAGAACTATTACAATAAAAAAAGAAAAAAATTACAAAATCAACCAAATCAAAATATTTATCACATCGTGAAAGAGAAAAAATTCCAAACGAAACAAATTCTCCAACATCCCTTCGATCACACGTCGTGGAATAATACACGGTCGTCCCATAAAAAACCTCACTGGACGACGAGGAAATTCTAGAAACAGGGCGCAAGAAGGGATGGCGGGAAAAAAAGGGAATACGTGAATAGGAAAAATATTAATAATTATGTTAATGTCGCGATGTGCAGGGCCGAAAGACGTCGAAGGGAAGGGGTGGCCCTCGACGTCAGAATATCTCCTTAGTTCCCTCCGATGGGGCTGGCTTCACGGGGGTGTGTGGGGGTGGGGATGGACCTTCGCGTATTTTTATCAATATCTCGCGAGTTGCGCCTGCGCACCATCCAGCATCCCTTCCGACGAACCCTCGAGAGGTCCACACGTAGAAACAGCTGGATAAAGGGAGAAAGTCGTACACGGTTGGCGGGGGCGCGGGACGAGGATGGAAATAGGGGGAAAAAGGGAAGAAGAGGGAAAAGGGAGGTAGAGAAGTGTGGAGTGGTGTGCGAGCCACGGCATCGTGCATGCGTGACCGTTCCTAATGAATGTGTGCACCGTGTGAGGGCGTAGATGTGTTAGTCGTGTAACGCGGAGGCGCCTAAGGACCCCCAGGACAAAATGGAACCCGCTTATACTCCGTTGCCGCTGCAAAGTGCATCCTTTTCCACAATTCCCTTTCTTCCTCTCCCCCTTCTTGCACGAATCTTCATTTCCTTCCTTCCCTAAAGTTTCTGTTACTCCTTCGAGACCCCGTCGTCTCCGGGGTCAGCTATTTATACCCTCGTGCGGATGCAAAATCAACGGAGCTTCGTGAGATAATTGGTAACGGTGAACAGAGAGTAACTTTTTCTTGATTAAATAAAATATTCCGAGATATTAATTTTAAACACGTGTTGATCGATCTTGAATATTTAAAATTATCGATCGAACTGTTGGAATGGGAAATGTTGATAAGTAAATGCACGCGAGTAATATTCCTTGTCTTTTTACGATATTTCCTCCATTTATTCTTTCGATGCCCAGCCAGGTATTTCCTCATGTGAATGCAAAGTCGGTGAAGCTTTCGAGGATAATTGCTGGTACGGGACTCGATGCCAAACATGAATATATTTCGAGCACTCGAAGAAAGGTTTTTCTCCTAGCCAAGAGGAGGCTGCACGTAGTAATCTTTCCTTTTGAATCGTTCCTTAAGATGGATCTTGTTCGTTACCATTCATGAATATACCTCCTCTTCCCGAGGTAAGAAAGTTAAAATATTCGAAGCTCACACAGGAAAATAATTCTGTGTGCGATTTCTTCATAAGTACGTTGAAATTGATAAGAGATTTGTTACATTAAATTCTGTTTACTTTTGGATAAAAATTTACTCCTATCCAATATTAATTTTGTAATAAAATTAAAGATTTCTTTAATTTTCGATTACGTTTAGTTTCTAATACAGATTTTTAAAGTAATACAAATTGTCGAATCATGTAATGAATTCATCTCAATCTCGAAAGGAATCTTATTACATAATTATTCCGAATGTAGAGAATATATATATTTATTTTATTTATCTTCGTAGGTTAGCTCGTTTTATTCCTCTCATCTTTCATAGGCTGTCCAACTCCTTAATTATGAATCACTACCGTTATTTACTTTTATTTATCGTGATACGATTCCACTTGATTTATCTGTTCGAAAGTTACGTCTATTATTCCAGTTTTTGTGCTCCGCTTGAGATCTATTATTTTCCCGTGACAATCTGCTTTCTCTTCTCTCTCTTTTTCAAAGCGTTTCGAACGAAATAATTCACGAGTCCTTCTTTAAAATCAATAGCCCATAAATATTCGTGTATTTGCGACCACGTCGCATTCATGGATTCATCGAATTATGGACACGACTTGCAGATAAACTCTTGTTGCGCACCATAGCACGACAAGTTATTCTCAGAGAATTCTACAAATATATTTATCTCCCTCTATTTGTTTAATTGATTTAAGAATGACGAACAAATATTACATCGTATGAAAAGTATAAGTTTCACTTTCGAATTATCCATTTTTCTTTTATCAAAACAAAACTTGGTCGGATTTTTCAAAGAAAAATTAGTTTAATTAGATAAAAGTAAAAATGTATTCAATAATTCTCTTTTACTTTCTCATATTCTTTCCAATTGATATATCTCCTTTTTTTCATTTTACGAGATGCTTCATAAATACACGAATTCTTTTCCCTTTTCACAAAATGATAAGGTTTTATCTCAACATGTTCCATCTTCAGACCTCACTTCCTCTCTCCACGGATCTTCAAGTTCCCTCGCATTCCCCCGTCAATGACTTTCTGTTCTTTCATTTCCCTTCGATTCGTTTTACCTTCTTTTCTCCAACTCCCTTTCTTGCTCAGCCAGGCGTTTACTCATGCGAGCACAAACTCGCCTCTCCTCTCCCTCCCCCCTTCCTCCCTCCCTCCAGAAGAATCATCATTTCTGTCAATGGCTCCACTCTCGCATCCCGTCTCCCGGTAATGGCCATTCGCATAAGCAAAACTCCTTAACTCGACGCGTTTCGTTCGAACAAAAAACATCAGCCAATCCAAGCAAGAAATTCGCGTTATTAACTTCCATTTATAAACGAGGGAGAGAAAAAAAAAAACTCTCTCGATTCGACTCACCTGTCCACGATAAACCAACCACCACCCACCCCTCTCCTCTTAACAATCACATCCCCTAATTACCATTGTGATCCAAATAAAAATCGTCCTCTCCTTCTAATCCGAAGGATAGATCGTGGAAATTGCTTTCTCTCTCGGATGATATAACGCGGCTGCATCAAGCATGTACTTATACACCCCTTCTCTTTCTATTCTCAGCTAGATCTTCTTCGGCGTTCCCACTCGTCTTCTCCAGTGCTCGCGAGGAGATAGATATTATTTTCAACGTCGTGGCACGGCCAGGGGATGAGCAGCGAGCGGGAGAGGGTTGGCGAGGGGGTGGCTCGGGTGTTTTGCAGCGCGAAATACCCTCCATTACACCGTGGGCGTCGTATATAAGAGATTATTTTTCTTTTCTCTCGCCTGCCTCCAACCACCCCCGCCATTCTTTTCTTCTCTCGTGTTTACCTTTCTTTCTCTTCCCTCATCTTTTTCTTCTGGAGGCCACCACGTCGACGTGCCAGCAAGTCTCCTCCGAGGGGAGGGAGTTGGGGGTAACGTCCAGAAAAGCTCAGCCTGACTCCTCGTCGTTCCTTCTTCTCCTTCCTCTTCCTGGTTTCTCCCATTTATCTCCTCACCCCTCCTCCTCTTTTTCACACACTCTCCCCTCCTCCTCCACTACTCCCTCCTCCCCGTCTTCTGTTTCATCCGCCCTCTTTTTTCTTTTTGAGAAATTACGGAAAATTAGTTCCATGACGAGGTCGCTTCGTTATCCGACTCATCTTGTCGCGAGGGGGGAAGGAGGAGAGAGAGGAAGATAGACGTGGGGCGAGAGTATAAACGACAAACGAGTTCACGACTCGTTCGCGAATGTTTTAATCTCGAGGGAACCAGGACCGAGGAAAAAAGCATTTTCTTTTTAATGGAAGAAAGGCGGGATAGTAAGGGAGCCGAATCTCTCTGTGACTTTCCACGACCGAATTTCTCTTTTTTCCGTTTCTTTCTCTTCCGCCTCGTTTCTGCCCAATCTTACGTGCATGGAAATAGGGATCGTTTCTTTGTGCGCGTTTTTTTTTTCTTTTCTTTTACTTTGGTGTGATTTAGGTTACTGGCATATATTATGATGATTTTAAATTAAATTTCGAAGAGACGTAAATGTAAGGAGATATTCCATATTATTCTATTTTTATATAGAATGACGTTAAATGGGATGATCTAAATATATCTGTCTTATTTATTTTTGTATGAAGAAACTTCTCAGGAAAAAATACTATTCAAGGGATGCTAAATACAACAATAAATAATAATTCTTCCTCTTGATCATACTTTTATGAAACTTCAAAGTTTAACTTTAATTATTCAGAAACAAATATTATGCCAAGATTAAAATATAAACAAAGATATTATTAAAGTTGAATTTTTTTATGAAGATATCAAAAAAAAAAATAATTATTCCAGACACTTTCATTCAACAATATTATTAAAAATTCTATTAAAAAATGTTTTAATAGAATTATGATATATGTTATGATATATTTATAATCAGATATATTATAAGATAGAAAATTTTACTCAAAAATATAAAGATCAATCTATCCTCTATAACAAATGTCATAACTCGTGGAATAATATAAATTGATTAAACTTGCAATGATTTAAATTCCTTACATTGAAACATGAAACACTAATTTTACCTCAACCAATATATACTTATAAATTCTAATAAAACTCTCTAATACATAAATTAACAGAGATAAAAAATTATTAAACGTACCCACCACAGGATTATATATTTACCAAGGTACGCACTATCGACACTTATACATCGACCAGACACTTCATTAACACTAACCTGTTGCCTGATATTGATCATTTAACTTGCAAACTGTTACATTTTTTCACGAGAGGAAAACATACTAACGAAGAGAACCGAGAACAAGTTTTCCAATGACTCACCGTACCGAAGTGAGCCAGGTGAGTGACTGGCTGGCTGAAAAATTTCGCTTTCCTAGCCACGGGGGTACAGATGCTGGTCTATAAAAAAAGATCTCCACCCCAGGCACGGGTGCCCTCGGAATAAAAAAAAAAAATGCTCCCCCCTCAGGAAAACCCTTGTATAAAAACCGAAGGGGGTCACTCACCTACCCAACCTGGGTAGCGAGGGGACCGAGATGTTCACAAAATTTTTCGAACTACACGTATCGTATCCTAGGTACCAGTAAAATAATTTAATAACATGATAAATTTAATCGCGTGGATTTTTGTTATAACGAAATATAATAATATGCACGTATATTTTTACTATGATTACGATGATTAATTGCTAATTCTTATAAAAGAAACCTTTTAATTGTGAGAATAAATTAGAGAAGATAATAAAATTATAATTACTTTGTTTTAGAAGATTTTTTCCAATCATCTTTATTTAATATAGTTTGTAATATTTCAAAATATTCTCTGCTAAAAAAAGTTTTTTATATCCTTCGTAGATCTCTTTTAATTCAAATCGACATTATAATTAATAAAAATAAAAACCTCATCCTTGAAGATTTCAATTACAATACCTTTCATGAAATACAATCGATTTATCGAAGAAAAAAAAATTTTCATAAGATTATATCAATTTATTAAATTTATCAAAAAATCGAAAGCACGAGGATGTCTAATTATCATTAAACGTCTCAAAAACGTAACAAGCCATCAATAAATCAATTAAATAATATTTACGTCACGATTAATCGAGATATGCTTTGTCTCCAAACGCAATCGGCACGATAAAGAATTTTTTTTTTTCGACCGTGGGCCCTAGTTTCCTGCCTCCCTTTCTGATGATCGAGGGGGTAAAAATGGTACCCCGAGAAGCGCGTGGCCCAGATTTTTTTTCTTTTTTTTTTTCATTCTCACGTCGCTACCCCCACTGAATTTACGAGCCGTTGGGTGGTTTCACGGAACCCCGCGTTCCCGGTCATCAAACACTCGTTATTCCTGTCCATCCGGGATTACCGGATTTTCAGGATTTTTTTCTCCACGAAAACGTTCTATATCCGAGTGTATCACGATAGGATTACACGCCAGAAAATGACCAGTATTCGTATAATCTTGGAGGAAAAAAATTAGTGGCTCTGGTAATCGCACTCGAAAGAGATCGTCCATTATCGATATTCCCCCTTATTTCGCAAAACGAAATGGAGAAGATTTTTTTTTTTTTTTCGTTTATTAATTAGTTGCGTTGCGATATTGGATTTAATGAGAAGTTTTTTGATTTCTTTTCTTTAAAATAATTTTGCATACGATTGGAAACTTTCAATTTAGATATTATTTTCGAGATATTTGCGTCGTTTCGAAACGTTTCGCACGAATTATTAATTATTTAAGAAAACTGAGAAACAGATCTTTGATAGAAAAATTTTCAACGCGAAATTTCGTAAATTGAAATTGGATCGTTTAATTGTTTATTTTCATTTGGATTCAATTGGATATTTTACACGTATCTATTATATCTTTTTATTTCTAACAACGTGATGAAATTATTTTAATGAAAAATAATTTACTTCTCCAATTTTTATTTTTTCCTAATTCCTATTTGTAATCTTAATTTTTGTACAAAAGTAATAATTCTTTTTGTAATAAATCTATTATGAAATAATAAGATATATTTAAAAAAAAATCCTATTATCCGATTGAAAATTATCGAAATAATAGACACTTATTTCACGACAGATGTTTAAAGAAGAAATTTTTATTCCTTTCATTTACGTTGTAAAAGGAAACGGAGAGATGGGAAGAATTTTTCAAATTCCCTTTTATCTGCACCTTTATAGAGTATGCAAGAGTCACATTTCCACCGTTTTGTAAAAGAGGAGACCCTTTGAAAGAAAACGATCGGCTCGATGAGCTGTTCGTGCGTGGAACGGTTGTGCGCGCAGCCGATCGGTTTCGGGAAATTTTTTTTTGCGAAAATAACGGTGCTCCATCGACAGAGGAAAGAGTGTGAAAAAAATGGGAAACATCTGTCGGTCCTCGATGCCTATCGAACGGTTCGTCCTATTCCGTTGAATACCAATATTCTTGCCCATAAAGAAATCGGGAGAACAATAGTGAAACCAAGTCGCTTAAAATATTGAAACTGTCCATTTCGCCATATTCCTTATCAAAATATTTATAAAGAAGGATATTTATTAAAAAAATTTTCGCTATTTTTATATTACAAAATTTGAAAAATACGTATAGAAAATGCACGCACGCGGATTACCACGATTCTGTAATTTGATTAAACGTAACTTTTCTACAAATATCGTTCAATAAACAAACATTATTCAAATATACTAGATTATCTTTCTATTATTCCGAATGAATTATTATTCGCATAAAAATCACAACGTGAAATAAACATCTTACCAAGGATATGAATAAATTGGATAAAACTCTTGAGAGAGTACGTCGAGAATTATTCATTATTCATAGTTGAACAAGCAAGTTGACAGTAAAAATAAACTCTTGGACACTTACTCTCGAACGTAATATCGATTTGTAAGAAATACTATTGAGAATAATTCTTTATAATTTCAGCCTCAAATGCAGCCTTAAAAAATAAACTCTCGAAAATTTCTTACGATAAAGCGATAATCTTATGATAATCCCAATCATTTATCGATAGCGATGTATATCGGGCACAATACTATCTCTACGTGGAAATGTACAATTTCCATGATCGAAACGAGTCAGCAGCGTGTGAAAAAAAGGAGGAAAAAACTATTAGTTCCGGTCTGCGAGGGAGAAGGGTGTTTTTTTATGCGCGGGGGTGAAGAGTCTCGAAAGAGAGAAAGAGAGAGAATATGTGTGTGTGTGTGTGTGTGTGTATGGAACTCCCTCCCAAGGTTTCACCCTCGAAGGACCTCGCGTTGCTCCTTCCACGCTCATTTCATAAATTCTAATTTATCGTCCGCAGAAAATTGGATCCGACTAATCCCGACGATCGATGCCCGGCTACGTCCACGTATCCAGGACCAAGTACGTCGACGCGAATGATGCACGATTGTATCGAGCCACCTGAATGGAACGAGACGCTCGATTGTTTCACGTCATGATTAATTTTCTAATAGAATTAGAAACGATTCGACTCGAGAGTTGGATTCGAGATCCAAGATATCTTTAAATGATCGATATCTTTATTCTATATTAATATTGTATGCATTTTTAAAGAAATTTTGAATTTTTAATAATGATATATTTAATAGATAGATCGTACGTTCTTAATGAGAGAAAGAATTATTATGGAATTTCATTTTCAGATACCAGAGATTATCTGGTTATTTGTCTTATTAAAATATTATTGTAATCAAATCTTACATGCCAAATTAATATATGCGTCTTAATTTCATTTGTGAATCTGGATGAGATCTATTAATTTAGAAAAGATAATATTTCTTTTGATTTTAGAAAATATTCTAAATGTCCATATAAGATATCAACAGACTAGAAATTATTGCTATACATCTAATTAATTGATTGTAAACTACGTACGACAATCTATTACTTCTTAAAATCAATCTTCTTAAAAATTTATATTCATAAGACGTTATTAAAAAAACAAATAATAAAGTAATCTTCTTTTAATCATTAAGCTTGAAAATCCCAAATACAAACATTTTCTTCAATTTTCGAAACATTCCTCTCGATTCATCTTCCCTTCAAAATCAACAACACCTCACGCAAACAACGCATAAAAAATCGCGATTTTCGGTTCATTAATTCCTCTTACTCAACAACTGGAACCAGCGAAACGATATCTAAAATCAAAGCTATACCCGTGGACAATAAATTAAAACCGACCACTCCATTAAATATCATAATTCACGCCCTAATTATCTCGTTTGAAATATAGAAACCCTTTCGTATATCGCATCAGCGTGACAAGATTGAAGATATTTAACGCGTGTCCTTCGATTAGCAATTCCCCCTCCCTCCTCCCCCTTTCTTCCCGCATCTATCAACGTTTTTTCATTATTTTTTTTTTCTCTCATGCCGAGAAACAGCCGCCTGTTTTTCTGCGCCGGCCAATTTTCGGGTGTGCAAACACGGTCCATTGTCGTGGCGCACGCGCCCTTACCTCCATCTCTCCCCCTCTCTCTCTTTCTCTCCCCAAATGGATAACTCGCGCAATCCCTTTCTCTCCCTCTCTCTCTCTCTCTCTTCCTCCCTCGAGCCACCCCGTTCAAAAGCTTACTCTCTCGATCCTGCTCGCTCACCGAGCGGATTTAAATATGCAAAACGACTTTTTTCTTCGCCACCGCGGCTCCTTCCCTTGTTTGGTCCACCGCGCCCACATAATTACCGGGTGGCAGGAAAATAACGGGCAAAAAACGATAGACGAGAAGCGGTCGGGCGAGGTACAGGAGCAGGAAAGGAAAGAAAAAAACTGGAAGAGAAAAAAAGGCGATATCGCAATTAGACTGGTTACAGGGGTGCAACTGCTATCCCACAGCGTGGCGAAAGGGGTGGTGTGCCGCCACTGTAAACTTCGCATTATGCTCGTGCGTCACTATGATTGTGGGGGTTAATAGATAGATACTCGATGTCTACTACGTTTTTTTTTTCTTTTTTTTTTTTTCAACCCGTGAATGGAATGCGTTGACATTTTTGTCAGGTATTGGATCATTTCTTATTTAAGTGCGAACTTAAAAATTTATGGAAGGTAATGATCTTTGTTAAAAATTATTTTCACAGAATGATTTCAGAATTTTGTAATTTCTATGAATGGATGAAGTTTTCGTTCGAATAATATTATGTTGGTTTGTTAATGTATGAAGAAATATAAAGAAATAAAATAAAATATCGGAATTAAAGAAGTTTATCCACTTTATTCATTGATATTAGAAATGTTATTAATATTTATTTATTAAAATATTCTTATCTTTATCTTATCGTTTGGTTTATTATATATCATTGATTCGATATTACGAGTCGAAGGATTAAAAGAAAAGAAACTGCTGAATAGCGTTTTTGATATCCTCTTCTTTCCCAAATCCTTTTGTATAAGGAAATTGTCAAGTGAACGGCAAAAAGTAAAAATTGATTGGAGATAAATCACGAGGATGAGATAGAACTTCGATATCCATTTGATTCAACTTTTGTATGGTGTTTGCTGCGTCTTTCGATTTTTATATTTTGTTCTTTGAAATATTCTCAATGAAATATAACTATCTAGCTTCGTTTTAAATTTAAATTACAACGAATATAATAAACTTCTAATTGTTATATTGTAATCGAATCGAAAATAAAAACTTTCAGAATTCAATAATTGTATTGTGTATATTTAACATTTATTATTAATATACACAAAATATTAAATTCAATGAAAATGTTGAGTCTTATATACGTTTTATATTCAAATTCCGACATATTTGATGATTTTCTTTCATTGAAGAATTATAATCAATTAATAATAAAAAAAAGAGAAAGAAAAGACAAAATTATTACTTTGAATCTACAAAATGACATAAATAAACAAATCTACGTTTCAGAATCTCTTTCAAAAGAAGAAATCAAACATGAAAAAGATTTCTCGTTATGCAAGATCGAATAATCTAATGAATATAATATAAAATCTAATTAATTTTTCGATAGATTCAATTTCAATCTACTTATCTATTTATTAACAACTTATTAACGCAAAGAATGAAGAACTAGTATGTACCTAATATAGTCTTACAAAAATAATTTTCCATCTATATTTTCTAAATTAAAGATTCTAACCTAAAATGTATTTTCTTATAATTAGAAATAATAACGAGCATCGTGAGAAAGAAATAAAAGTATTTATCGCTGATAAATATATAACGAAATAAAAATTTAAAACCGCGTAGTATTCATTCTCGTGAACTTAAAGCCACGTATTTCAACGTTATCACCGGTGATTCATATCCGCCAGGTTCGAGGCTTGCAGAATCGTAAACACACTCGAACACGATATTTTTATTAGACCATTAATACGTACCCCTTGCGCGCGATTACTCTCGAGGAAACGCAATTCGTATCGGTAAGACTTTCGAGTGGTCGGCTCGAGGATCGGGCCGTGCAAGGAATTAATGTACAGGGTGTGTCGGACGGATTAGTCTCATTATTATTCCTGAGCAACCATGTTGAGGGAAAAAAAAAAAGAAAAGAGAGAGAGAAGAACGAGGAGAAACCTCGAAAGATTAACGAGCAACGAGCCCTTATGAGCCAACTCGACGCCTTCGAAAATCACAGAGAAGACAGAAATAAAAAATCACGAAGTAACAACGACAGAAAGGCCAACAGAAGGTGAAACCACTGGAAAAAAAAAAAGATGAATCGCGAAAAGGTACTGGATATCGCAATTAAACAAGCCGCCAACCCTACAAATTGGGGGTTGAATTTTTTTAGAACCTTCGTCAGGGGTTGCTCGAGCCCTTAAAACATCGTGGACCGATCCTGACAAGGGATGGAGGGGTAAGCACCGACAGGGGGGTGAACTCGCGGTACGGAAAAAAATCCATAGGGGTCCCTTCCTTTCTCTCTCTCTCTTTCCCTCTCTCCCTCTCTCCCTCTCTCTCTCTTTCTCTTTGTTGCTTTCACACTTTTAGCTTTGGAGTTGGAAAAAGAAGAAAGAGGTTTGTCGGTGCGGGTAGTGTGAAAGTTGAGGGGTGGAGGGGTTTAGACGGGGAAGGAAAATTCTGCAAGGGTGGTACTGATGGTGGTGGCGGTCGCGCTAAAGGCAAAACAACAGCCAAGCGACATTCTTGGACGCCTTTGAAAACATGGCCGCGCTGGTAAAGTGCTAGAAAGTGCTTTGGTTGGAATTGAATGTCTCGTTTCGAACATGAATGCGATATATGTTAATATTATGTAATGTTTTATTCGGGAAATGAAATATAATGTAATGTAATATTTTGATTGGAAAAATTTATCGTTAAATATATATAAAACAATAAATGGATATTTCGATTATATATTTAGAGAATAAATATGATCGTATGATAATTTTTTTCCTTCGCGTATTTGAATTTATGTTGAATCTACGTTGTATATCGCACAATGATTGATGGAGAAATCAACGATACGATCCTTTTAAACGTTTCCATTTAATGGAAATGCACGAAATAAGAATTCGATCGAAAGTGCTTTCATAAAATTGAATTCAAAGAGATCCTATCGAAAATTATCGAAAATTACAATATGAAAGATAGAAGAATACGTAAGAATATGTCTCCTTCGTGAAATATTTAAACGAGTTATTAATTAATAATTTATTTGCGAATTTAGGCTGCATTTATAATGGAAGAAAAAATCTATAAAGAACCAACCGCGCCCATCATATATAATAGACGATCTTCCCTTCTCATCTACCTTCTCATCTCATCTCGACGGTTCGTCTAACCTCTACCTCTTCTTTCCTACCCTTCGTCCTCCTTGAGCTTCCACCCACCCAACTCCAACCCACTTTCAATCAATATTTAAAGAATTGCGCCTTAATAACTGCCGTGGCATCGCATAATGGCGGGCTTTGACCTTTTCTGCACCATCTACTGAACAAAAATCTAAGTTTCTAAGAAGAGTACCCAATGTCAAAATAGGAAATTACCTAATCGACGACCGATAAGAAAAATCTAAAACAGTAACTACTTTTTGTATAATTTGAATGAATTTGATATTACAACACACTCTCGATTATAAATTCTAAATTACTATATCAAAATTATAAATAAAATATTGCTAATACATATATATAATAATATATATTCTTTTCAATAAAATATGTTTTGAAAAAAAAAAATACTCGAATGCGATATCTGATTTCAACGCAAAAATGACTACGAATAATTAACACGAAAAAACCCATTGATAAAGAAAGCAATAAAGAAAACAATAAATTATTGTGATTATTTTAAATCTTAAAAAAACAAAAAAAATTTAAAATAAGAAACTCAACAAATACATATATATATCATGGATAAGAATAGAAGATCAACGCCATCTTTTGATTGCCAAAAACATTTCTTCAAAAATAATTACTTCACATATGAATATTAGATAGAATCTATTCTATCTTAAAAATTCGGAAATAAGTTGAACAACAACACAATAAAATTAATCAAAAATTAGCACTACTTAGAATAAACGAATTTGTAAAAATAATATAGATAAAAAAGACAATTAAGAGAAAAAAAAGAAATAGGTTAAAAACTGAAGAATCAGCATTATCTCTTAGAATGCTTTAAATAAAATAAATATAAACAAAGGAAAGTAAATAATGATAAAAAAATAAAACAAAAATATAAATTGATTGCTAGAAATCTATTGAATGCATTGATATTTCTTGAAATAAAATAAAGTAAAGAATAAAAACTAAATATTAAATAACGCCAACAATTAAATACGAATATAAACAAAAAAAATAAAAAAGAAATTCTAAGAAAAACTAATTCGAGAGGTTACTAAATCTAAAAGCAAAATTGAATTATATCCTAATTAAATACCTTAATTATATATAACTCTACACGAATCACAAACACAAACTTTGTATATGAATCAACATTTTATATTTTTATCAAAAGAATACTGATAATTACAACCAAAAAAAATAAAATATAACTCATGCAGAATTAGATTTATTTTATTGACCACCACCGTTTTTAACACTACTATTTCCATTACTACTACAATGCGTCTATTTGCAAATATACATTTTATTTCAAGCAGTATTCTGATTGACTCTAGTGACTCTGCATTGTACGCGGATACAAAAATTTGATCACAATAAAATTATATTAATAAAGGGAAATGGAAGAGAAAAAGAAGGAAAAATATCGAAGAATATTTAATATCTCTTTCTACCTTCCATTAAATAATTGCTTAAGAAAATACTGCTATTCAGAAATGTTAATGAATCCTATGAAGAGTTAATTTGAAAAAACTATGATATAATACAACTATTCGTTATCAAAAGATTAAAATTATAATTTTTAATAAGATATATCGCGAATTATAAATATTCGAAATTCCTTGCAAAATAATTAAAATTTCGTAGACGAAAAAGAAAAATAGTATACGATATAAATGAATTACACGAATCTGAAACATAGAAAAAGAAATTATTGTAGTACTTAGCTTGGCATCAGTTTTCAAAAACTAATTTTTCTCAGTTCAATTCAAATACAATTCTAATCTCTCTATCTTTAATATCTCCGATCTTTATGATAAATTATTAAACAAATAATACAAAATAAAAACCGATGCCAATTACCAGGTCTCACCGACGAGGAGGTGACTACATCGAGACCCTTATAATTATAAGTTGTAATGATATAAATTAAAAGTTAAAGCAAATTAAAAGTTAAAAGTTGAAAAAAAACAAAAATTGAAAGTTGAAATAAATTAAAAATTAAAAAGTAAAAGTAATAGTTAAAAATTAAAAATCGAAGCAAGATAAATATAAAATTTAAAGAAAATAAAAAATTAAAAAAATCAAATTAATTAGATTAAAATTCAAAGTGAAGTAAAAATTAAATCAAGTTAAAAATATAAAATAAAAAAAAGAAATAAAAATTAGATCAAAATAAAAGTAAAATGAGAATAAAGCACGTAAAAGAATAGATAAAAAAGTATTTTCTACATTATAATATTATAAAAATTCAATCAAAATGTCTTATAATATTAATGTTACCGTGAGGCGAGCTGATTAAGAAATGGTCGTCCTCTCGCGACTTGCCTCGATATATATTATATTGTATTACAGAGGAGCGCGAATCGAAGGTTAACGAAAATATACGGTCTTTATCGATGTTATTAAAATTGATTTTTCGAATATTTGTTAACAATTTATTAATTTTTAGATTTTTCATTAATTATAAAATATCAATTTTATTAATTCATGGATTTAATAATTTTTTACGATATTATATACAACAATTAAAATATATTTTTACGAAATAAAGTAAAATTTACTTTATAGTAATAATTTTCGATTTGTAACTATGTTAAAAAATTCTAAATATTATTATTTTATGCAAAAAATAATTATAAAAATTATACGTCATTATATATATTATATATAGAGTCATGAATAGATTCATAGCAGTCAATAATTTCTTAATTTTTAAATTTTTATTTCACTTTTGGTACAATTTATTACGATAATAAATATAACAAATCATATAATGTAAAATTATGATTTGCATTCTATTATTTTTCGATCTTTTGTTGTAGTTAAAAATATTCTAATTCTTATTACGTTAAACAAAAAATAATTATAGAATAATTGTAAATAGATTTATAATGACCAAAAACTCTACAATTTTTAGATTTTCATTACAATAATTTACTACAATAAATGTAATAATTAATGTATATTTACAATTTTGTAATAATCAATAATTTAACAACTTTTCAACTTTTATTATTGATTTATAAATTCATTACAATAATAAATTGATATACTTTTCCATACTAGAAACTACATTTACACTGCTAGAAAATTATAGTTTTCCTTTTCTAATATAATTTTTAATTTATTAATTTATTAATTCATTTATTTCTTTATTTATTTATTTGTTTCTATAGTTATTTATTTATAGACTAATCCACTTATTTATTTATTAACTTAATTAAATAATTATTGTTATATCATATTTACTTATTTATATTTTCGTTCGACAATCAGTTTAATTACCGATACATTTATTTTGTAGTTTTTTATTCCTTCATTTAATTTTATTTTTATTTATCTATTCGTTCATTCTATTCTTATTTTTTACTTTTTATTATTCATTTCTATAGTTTACTCACTTATTTATGGATTTATTAATACGTTTATTTATTATTTATTATTTATTTAATTTATTTAATAATGAATAACAATAATATAAATTCTAAAAATTTATGGCTAATAATATAATATAATAAAAATTTTAGACATAAAATCCGATAATTATACATCGATACTCGATAATTATATATGAAATACGTATGATTAAAGAGCAAATAATAGGACAGTAGTGCCATCTGTAGAGTGCCATAGATAATACAAAAGAAAAAGGACAACATATAACGAGAAAAAGATAAAGATAATGATAGAATTAAACTGTGGTGCCATCTTCCGAGTATTAGAGAAATCTCTTTCGTAAATTGTCTTGCTAAAAAGATCCACTAGATGGCAGTGAGTCTTAATTCTTAACTCTAATCATACAAACTAAATATATCTGTTTTTAATTTCAACATCAGCTCTACGGTTATAACAATGTTCTTTATTATCGACTGTACTTATTATTCCTATTACCGATTGTAACATTCGAAAATGACATCTTACGGAATTTTGCATCTCATAATCTGAAATATCGACCTCGAAAAATACAGAATGTTTTTTACATCCTTTTACCATTTACTATAATCATCTAATTAATTAAAATGACCCACAAAAACTATAGTAAACTCTTAGAAGATATACATATTAATACATATGTTGTGAATTAAAAGAGGAAATAACAGAAAAATCACCGAGATCATACAGATCAAATATATATATATATACGAAATAAATTTCCAAAAATTAAAATAAAAGTGAAACCAATAAATACAATAAATCCTAATAACAATGTAAAAAAGTTTGCAATCGCGTGCGCAGCCAATTAGCTCATATTATTTACCATAAAATTTATAATTGTATCGCGAATACAATTTTGAATTATACAGTAAATAATAATGATTTCCCAGGTCTCACCACGAGGAGGTTGCTGCGAATTGGAGACCCACCCTATCCACGATCCCATCCACCCGCCTTTACGTAAAATTTATTTAACATCAATGATAAACCTTCCTTTTGACGCAGCTTTGCAAAACGTTCAATCTTTGATCGTTGTGCAAAACAAAAGCAAAAGGAATTTTAAGGAAAACCGACGCGGTAAGCTAAACCTGAAAATAAAATTAAATTATATCTTAATTGTATACATACATAACTTTCATACTTGAAATACAAACACATTATTTCAAAGTATATCAATATTTTATATTTTTATGATATAAATGACAATAAATATATAAAATATTGAAAATTTAAATTCCCCCAAGAAAATAATATTGAAAATTTAAATAAAAAAAAAAAAAAAATAAAATATAATATATTTCATACAGAGTTATACTTATTTTATTGACCATCATCATTTTTAACATTATTATTCCCATTACTACTAGCATGCGTGCATTTTCAAATATTCCATTTTAACCATTTCTACAGCAGCGATTTTACAAGCCATCATCTTTTCATTCTAAATTTAACTTGATGTAATTCTTTTTTCTATATTCTTAAGAAATATTAAAATTAACACTTAAAATAGTGTTATCTAAACTCACCATATTTTTTAGACCCTATTTATTAATTAGTTTAATGTTTATTTTAATATCTGTTAAATATAGGTATCTAAAAATAGTACCTTCCTATCTATAATAATTTATTTAGCCTAATTAAAAATCTCAAAAGAAATTTTAATGAAATAAAGAGTTGTACGAAATATGATATGTAATATTCGAATAAAAATATCCTTTATTGGTTTCATATTGATTTCTGAAACAAAAAAAGAGTACAAAAGATTAATAAAAAATTTTTAAAAATATAAGTACTTTCTAATTAGTTACAGACTATGGTTCCTATTTAGAAAAACTCTAATTTCTTTCTATTTCTAAAAGAAGATACTATCTACCTATATAAAAATCTAAAATTTTTTTAGGGGCCCCTCCTACAATACTAACAAAAATCCTAACTGATATTCCAAAAATTCTAACGTAATATAAGAAAATAAAAGAGATATTATACAAACTATGATAAGTGATAACGATTTGCTTTCACAATAGTATCTGAAACATAAATAATTAGTAAAATTCTATATATTAATTCTATAATTACTTACTGATCTTACTAAGAGATTCAAATGTAACATTTTCTTGAATATATAAGTGATGATAAGATATTATCCAAGGAATAATATATCTGAAACAAACTTATTAACTTATTTAAAAGATTAATATAATCAAAAAGGAAAAAAGATAAATGATACATTACCGTCTGGAATAATATAAAAAAAAAACTTTCATAATGAATATTCACATTATTGATTTCAAAAAATTTAATAAAAAAAATTTAAATTCGATTTACTATAAAAAATTAAATTCTTACCAATGAGAAATACAAATATAAATATCAAACAATATTTTTTGCAATAAATGCAAAAAATGATGAGGAATGCTGAAAAAAAAAATATATACTATACAATTAGTAGTCAGAAGGACTACTAAAAAAAAAAGAAAATATTTTCCACTCGATATAAACACGAGCAAGAAAACCGCGAGTGGAATATTCATTTTGCATCGCAACACTAATAAACTAATATTTCTATTATAAAAAAATTTTTTAAGTCAATCGCGATGAGTGCTTTATTATATTTATTTGCAAAATTAACTAATTAACAATAATAAAAAAAATCATAAAAAAAGATCAATTATTTACGCAATAGTATTCTAGGCACTCAAATTTAAATAACGCAACACTAATATCGAAAATCAAGTGCAATCTCCTTGACTGCTATCGTGCAGCTTCTTTGACTGCTACAGTGCAATCTCTTTGACTGCTATCGTACAGTCATGTGAGTAACTTCTTTAGTCACTCAAGATGATTCAGGAAGGAACAAAAGCTCCAATACTTCCACAATCCCAGTGGAAGAAACTTCATGGGCATTCAAAATTCGCAACACTACTTGAATAAACGCGATTATTTATATAATTCGCAACACTACTTTTAAAAATGAATATAATCAAAATTATTATTTCTGACTAAAGAAATTACTAACTATTTAATAATAAATTAAAAATAATGAATTTAACCACAAAAGATATAAATTTTATTATTTTAGATATTTCATAAATAAGCTATATAAAAAATTAGATATAAAATATATAATAAAATATCAAAATCAAAAAATTTATAAAAATATAAATAATTTATAACAAAAAACCGTGATACTTTACAATTCGCAATACTAATCCAAACGCGATTCTCATTTTAACGCAACACTAATGCAAACGCGATTCTCATTTTAACGCAACACTAATTCAATCCGTTAGTAATCAATCGCAACACTAATAAAAAATCGCGATGCCCATGATGACTGGATTTGGATGATGGGCCGGCATGCAAATCGGCCAGACAGCACAACAACAATTACTACATATACTAAAACGAGCACAATGACAAAATAGTAACAATGACTTCCCATTCTTTGGATCCAAAAAGATACAAAAAATGAGAAGCCATTCGTTGCAGCCCTCTTCGTGACAGTTTGTCGGGCCTCTTCGGTCTTCCTCCTTCGGGCGCAATGCCCGCTGAAACTTATATCTAGGCTCGAGATTCACTAATCGCAAACCAAAGAAAAAAAAAGAAAAGAAAGGACTAAATCGCGGAAGCTAAGTGCATGGACGACCAACGATCGCAACGTTCTCCGCACATGCACAGAATCTCGAGCGCAACGATCGTTTCGAAAGCAAATCCAGAAACGACTAGCATTATCGTCTATCCGTCTCAGCTTTACCCTCGTTTTCTCAAATTTTATTTCCTGAAACAGATTGTCACGCGAAAACGCGCCTACCCGACCAGAGACTGTGACAATCTGCCCGGCCCTACCTACTTATAATTAACATTCGTACCAGAAGTATACTACCTATCCTACCTAGCTCTATATTTAAAAAATGGCAAAACAGGCACACCAACACACTCATTCCACGATTCTCACACATAATACTCGGGCGCAAAAGCCTAAACTAGGGAAACGTCCCGGGACGCCTCCGACACCCGAGCTTGGCACACAACTCGCATACTCTAACTTTACGTACCATTTTCCTGAAATCAACTGACGATAGCTAGTGACCATTGCGTGAAATGGGATAAAACATATATACGTACATATAACGTATATATAACGTATATTTCTTATATAAATTTAAATTTTTTAATTTAATTTAATAATAATTTAATAATAAAATTATTGAAATTAAATTTCAATATTATTAATGAAAACTATAACAAAACTGTATATATTTTACTATAGAACTATATAATTTCAATTAAATATACAATCAATATTTATTAATAAAAAGATACACCTTTTAAGGTGTTTATATTTTGATATATTTTCAATTTAAAATAAAAATTATAATATCTATTGGAAATTTTAAATAAAATAGAATTAATCATAAATATCTTCAATATATTTCAAATTATATTGCATGGAATGATATACGAAACGACGCAATTCCACAGCCTAACAACACACACAATGTGGAAAATACGTCGTGCACGATACACTACGCATCGTCAGTCGCTGAAAAATTATTATTATCAACTTATGAACTATGATCATCATGCCCATCGCCTTTCTTTCACTCAAGTAGCACCTGGGCACGTGAGTGAGATCCTAGCAATGAACATGGAAAGGGTTAAACCTGAAAATCCTGAGCTAAAAAAAATATTAATGTATTTATTTTCTAACGGACTAACGTTCTTTAATTCAATATTTGCTTCCTTTATTTCAATCTATATATATTTATTTTAGAAATGTAATTGAAATTATTTCATTTTCATTTATGCCAATAGTAATTTTTCTTTCAGAATACATTTATACATTTATATAATATATATATGGTTCTTTATTATTAATTTTAAGAAGAAAATATATGTAAAAAATAAGAAATTTATATTTATATTAATTAATGATAAATTTATGTATGAAAATTCATAATAAGAAATTGACTTTAAATGGAATATTAATAAAATAACCTCAGGCGATCTCTTCATCAAAGCATGTTTTTTAAAAATATAAAACAAACGTTCAAAATTTCTTGCTTTGATTTAGAAATCTACCTGTCGCGAAGTATCTTCTTGCACATAATATCTCATACATTCCTTTACGATGAATATAAAATATCTATTTATTATTTTTACATTATCATTCTTAAGTTCTAATCATTCTTAAGTTTATATTAAAAAATCAAATATTGAAATATTACAAAATAAAACAATAGATAAAATTAACAAATGTTTATATTAATAAACGATAATGCATTGTCAATATTATTGTATAGCAATTGATATTTCTATTGTAACGAAGTCGAAGGACATCCGACTTCTATACTACAAGAGATTTAATTCATATCATTTCATCATTATTCATAATTTTCATTTATTAATATATTTTTCAGAAATATATATTTTTATGGTTCTTTATATTTCTTAATTATTTATATCATTCATTATATATCATTCATAATATCATTCATAGATGTATTATATTATATTAATATGTTATTTAATATAAAATTAACTATCAATATCATCTCATAAACGCGTCGTGCAAGAAGATCTATCCTGATCTAATAAATAAAATACAAGAAAAAGAAATGTTACTATTCACGGGTTATAATTAATACCCGCGGTCATTGTGCTCGTGCAAAAATCTACGTATACAACCAATCACTCGTGTCGATTTGGATCTTTCATCCTACGACATGATTGAATGATCGGAGGAACATAAATGCATGCGACTCACCAATAGATGCGAAGAAGTGCCGTGACCCATAGGATGTCATCGCCAAGTACGTGGAAATGAATCTATATCAAAACATGAAATAACATAACTTAAATACAATGTTCATTTATTTGAAAATGATAAAATAAATGGAAAATATAATACAATAATTACCTCTTCGCGTGGTGGATGACCGCCTTATTCTCTTGAGAAACACTGACTCTACCATATACCGAATATGAAATATATAAATACATTTAAGAAAAATAAAAAAATTATAAATAAACAACTATTAACACATTTGTTTAATTTATAATAGGCGAGCAAACACACTGACTCTAATTTCGCGATAATAATGAATTTAATTGGAGTTATTATGCTCTAAATACATTTAAGAGAAATAAAGAAAATTATAAATAAAAAACTATTAAGACATTTGTTTAATTTATAATAGGCGAGCAAACACTGATTCTAATTTCGCGATAATAATGAATTTAATTGGAGCTATATATACATTTAAGAGAAATAAAGAAAATTATAAATAAAAAACTACTACGACATTTGTTTAATTTATAATAGGCGGGCAAGCACTGATTCTAATGTCGCGATTATAATAAATAAATTCAATTGGAGCTTTTATGCTTTAAAATATTAAACTATTACGGATCAAACACTGAATCTACCGGCCGCATTGCACGCGGTCACAAAAATCAGCTGGAAATGAAAATGTATTATAATAAAATAAAAGAGGTATTATTTAACAACAACAATAATATATAAGACAAATGATAACTGACAATTCTCAGTTCTATGGTACCTGAAACAAAACAAAACAAATAATTAATAAAATTATAATCGTTGTGTAATTATTTATTGAACAATGATAGATTTAATTATAATATTTTCTTGAAATATATAAGTGTTGTCCGAGAGATAATATATCTGAAACAAACTTGTAACATAAATTAATTTATTTAAAAAATTAGTAAAGAAAAAAAAACAAACGAAACAGTAGTATAACGGAATATAAGAAGAAAGAAACTTTTATAATGAACATTCAGCATTATTGAACTAAAAAAATTTAGTGAAACAAATTTAAATTCGATGTTTTTAAAAAAGATTAAGTTCTCACCAATGAAAATATAAATATAAATACCATAGCAATATTTTTTCAAATAAATGCAAAAGGTGATAAGGAATGCTGAAAACAATAAGAAAAAAGAAAAGAATAGTATACAATTAGTAGTCAGAAGGACTACTAAGAAAAAAATATTTTCCACTCGATATAAACGCGAGCAAGAAAACCGCGAGTGGAATATTCATTTTGCATCGCAACACTAATAAACTAATTTTTTTTTTTATAAAATAAAAAATTTTTAAATCAATCGCGATGAGTGCTTTATTATATTTGCAATATTAACTAATTTACAATGACAAAAAAAAACAAAGAAAAAAGATCAATTGTTTATGCAATATTCTAAGCACTCAAATTTAAATAACGCAACACTATTATCGAAAGTCAAGTGCAATCTGACTGCTATCGTGCAGCCTCTTTGACTGCTATCGTGCAGCTCTTTGACTGCTATCGTGCAGCCTCCTTGACTGCTATCGTGCAGTCTCTTTGACTGCTCTATCGTATAATCACCCTAGTAGCTTTTTAGCCACTCAAGATGATTCAGGAGTACTTCCACAATTCCAATGGAAGAAATTTGGGCATTCAATATTCGCAACACTACTTGAACAAACGCGATTATTTATAAACGCAACACTACTTTTAAAAATGAATTCAATCAGAATTATTATTTCTGACTAAAGAAAGTTTATTTAAATAATATTTAATACTTAAAAAAATAATTCATGATAATGATTTTTAATTGGAAAAGATATAAATTTTATTACCATATACTTTATAAAAAAGCTAATAATATAAAAAATTTGTAAAAATAGAAATAATTTACAACAAAAAAACCGTGATATTTTATAATTCGCAATACTAATGCAAACGCGATTCTCATTTTAACGCAACACTAATACAAACGCGATTCTCATTTTAACGCAACACTAATGCAAACGCGATTTTCATTTTAACGCATTCCTAATTCAATCCGTAATTAATCATTCGCAACACTAATAAAAAAATCGCGATGCCCACGATGATTTTGAATTTGGATGATGGGCCGGCATGCAAATCGGCCAGACAGCACAACAACAATTACTACGTATTACTAAAACGAGCACAATGACAAAATAGTAACAATGACTTCCCATTCTTTGGATCCAAAAGATACAAAAAATGAGAAGCCATTCGTTGCAGCCCTCTTCGTGACAGTTTGTCGGGCCTCTTCGGTCTTCCTCCTTCGGGCGCAATGCCCGCTGAAACTTATATCTAGGCTCGAGATTCACTAATCGCAAACCAAAGAAAAAAAGAGAAAAAAAAGGACTAAATCGCGGAAGCTAAATGCATGGACGACCAACGATCGCAATGATCGTTCCCGCACATGCACAGAATCTCGAGCGCAACGTTCGTTTCGAAAGCAAATCGCGACCGCGACCACGAAACTCGAAAAATCGAAAAGCAAAGCCCAGAAACGACTAGCATTATCGTCTATCCGTCTCAGCTTTACCCTCGTTTTCTCAAATTTTATTTCCTGAAACAGATTGTCACGCGAAAACGCGCCTACCCGACCAGAGACTGTGACAATCTGCCGGCCCTACCTACTTATAATTAACATTCGTACCAGAAGTATACTACCTATCCTACCTAGCTCTATATTTAAAAAATGGCAAAACAGGCACACCAACACACTCATTCCACGATTCTCACACATAATACTCGGGCGCAAAAGCCTAAACTAGGGAAACGTCCCGGGACGCCTCCGACACCCGAGCTTGGCACACAACTCGCATACTCTAACTTTACGTACCATTTTCCTGAAATCAACTGACGATAGCTAGTGACCATTGCGTGAAATGGGATAAAACATATATACGTACATATAACGTATATATAACGTATTTCTTATATAAATTTAAATTTTTAATTTAATTTAATAATAATTTAATAATAAAATTATTGAAATTAAATTTCAATATTATTAATGAAAACTATAACAAAACTGTATATATTTACTATAGAACTATATAATTTCAATTAAATATACAATCAATATTTATTAATAAAAGATACACCTTTTAAGGTGTTTATATTTTGATATATTTTCAATTTAAAATAAAATTATAATATCTATTGGAAATTTTAAATAAAAATAGAATTAATCATAATATCTTCAATATATTTCAAATTATATTGCATGGAATGATATACGAAACGACGCAATTCCACAGCCTAACAACACACACAATGTGGAAAATACGTCGTGCACGATACACTACGCATCGTCAGTCGCTGAAAAATTATTATTATCAACTTATGAACTATGATCATCATGCCCATCGCCTTTCTTTCACTCAAGTAGCACCTGGGCACGTGAGTGAGATCCTAGCAATGAACATGGAAAGGGTTAAACCTGAAAATCCTGAGCTAAAAAAAATATTAATGTATTTATTTTCTAACGGACTAACGTTCTTTAATTCAATATTTGCTTCCTTTATTTCAATCTATATATATTTATTTTAGAAATGTAATTGAAATTATTTCATTTTCATTTATGCCAATAGTAATTTTTCTTTCAGAATACATTTATACATTTATATAATATATATATGGTTCTTTATTATTAATTTTAAGAAGAAAATATATGTAAAAAATAAGAAATTTATATTTATATTAATTAATGATAAATTTATGTATGAAAATTCATAATAAGAAATTGACTTTAAATGGAATATTAATGAAAATAACCTCAGGCGATCTCTTCATCAAAGCATGTTTTTTAAAAATATAAAACAAACGTTCAAAATTTCTTGCTCTGATTTAGAAATCTACCTGTCGCGAAGTATCTTCTTGCACATAATATTTCATACATTTTTTTACGGAGAATATAAAATATCTATTTATTATTTTTATATTTCTAATCATTCTTAAGTTTATATTAAAAAATCAAATATTGAAATATTACGAAATAAAAGAGCAGATAAAATTAACAATTATTTATATTTAATAAACGATAATGCATTATCAATATTATTGTATAGCAATTAATATTTCTATTGTAACGAAGTCGAAGGACATCCGACTTCTATACTACAAGAGATTTAATTCATATCATTTCATCATTATTCATAATTTTCATTTATTAATTTATTAGAATATTAATTTTTCAGATTAATATTTTTTCAGAAATATATATTTATATGGTTTTTATATTTCTTAATTATTTATATCATTCATAATAATTAGATGGATTATATTATATCAATAAATTATTTAATGTAAAATTAACTATCAATATCATCTTAAAAACCCGACGTGCAAGAAGATCTATCCTGATCTAATAAATAAAATACAAGAAAAGAAATGTTACTATTCACGGGTTATAATTAATACCCGCGGTCATTGTGCTCGTGCAAAAATCTACGTATACAACCAATCACTCGTGTCGATTTGGATCTTTCATCCTACGACATGATTGAATGATCGGAGGAACATAAATGCATGCGACTCACCAATAGATGCGAAGAAGTGCCGTGACCCATAGGATGTCATCGCCAAGTACGTGGAAATGAATCTATATCAAAACATGAAATAACATAACTTAAATACAATGTTCATTTATTTGAAAATGATAAAATAAATGGAAAATATAATACAATAATTACCTCTTCGCGTGGTGGATGACCGCCTTATTCTCTTGAGAAACACTGACTCTACCATATACCGAATATGAAATATATAAATACATTTAAGAAAAATAAAAAAAATTATAAATAAACAACTATTAACACATTTGTTTAATTTATAATAGGCGAGCAAACACTGACTCTAATTTCGCGATTATAATGAATTTAATTGGAGCTATTATGCTCTAAATACATTTAAGAAAAATAAAAAAAATTATAAATAAAAAACTATTAACACATTTGTTTAATTTACAATAGGCGGGCAAGCACTGACTCTAATTTCGCGATTATAATGAATAAATTCAATTGGAGCTATTATGCTTTAAAATATTAAGAAACTATTACGGAGCAAACACTGAATCTACCGACCGCATTGCGCGCGGTCACAAAAATCATCTGGAAGTGAAACTGTCATTATAATAATGGGGGATCCATAAAAAAGAAATAAAATATTTTCCTTCTTTTTTCTATCAAATATTTATTTCAGAAAATATTGCTACTTTTTTCTCAAATTAACTTAATAAGACTTATTTTATTAATTTTGAATAATAATATTTGTAGTAAATGTTCATTATAAAAGTATAAAATATATTTCGAAATGAAGTATATTATATAAGTGCGATCGAATAAAAACAGAATAAATACATATAATACATACGAGCGAAAAATCATATTTTTCTTTGAAAAATGTAATGATATCCGTAATTGAAATTTTTCCCACATTTGAAGTTGGACCATAAATCAGCTAATAATCTGTTCAAAAAAAAAAAAAAATAAATAAATAAATAAATAAATAAAATAAAATAAAATTTTAACAAATAAATATATAAAATTTATAAAAATTAATCGATCACATTAAAATAAAATAATACTCGAGATACAATATCATTTTAAAAAGTCATAATATAAACTAATTGGAATTATAATCGTCAAATAAGAAAATAAAAAAATAACGAATAATTTGAATCTTCAACTATTAGTATTAAAAATTTCAGTAAAAACAATATAATACGCAGCAAATAAGTCATATTAATTTTATACAGATTCGAGACGAGTCCATTTTTCCTCGAGGGGAGAATGGAACAGTTCAATCAATATGAATATCGATAGTACAATGACGCGTCAATTTAAATGAAATAAAATTAAATATTTCAGTAAAAAAAAATATATTAATTAAATAATAATATACGAAAATTAAATAACATGTAATTATAAAAGAAAATATGTATGTACTACGCAGCAAACAGGACATATTCATTTCATATATATTGGACGAGTCCACTTTTCCTCGAGGGGAGAAAGGAACATTCCAATCAATATGAATATCGATAGTAAATGACGCGTCAATTTAGATGAAATAAAATTAAATATTTCAGCAAAAAAACATATTAATTAAATGATAATATACGAAAATTAAATAATATCTAATTATAAAAGAGAATATGTACGTACTACGCAGCAAACAGGCCATATTCATTTCATATATATTGGACGAGTCTACTTTTCCTCGAGGGGAGAAAGGAACATTCCAATCAATATGAATATCGATAGTAAATGACGCGTCAATTTAGATGAAATAAAATTAAATATTTCAGCAAAAAAACATATTAATTAAATGATAATATACGAAAATTAAATAATATCTAATTATAAAAGAGAATATGTACGTACTACGCAGCAAACAGGCCATATTCATTTCATATATATTGGACGAGTCCACTTTTCCTCGAGGGGAGAATGGAATAGTCCAATGAATATGAATATTATAATATAATATAATAATGCGTTACAATTTCGATGAAACAAAATTAATTTTACATATTCGTTTTAATACGGACGAAAGAATTATAAAAATTTATTCTAATAAAATCTACGTTTCTTAAAAATAAAACATCAAAATCAGCTACAAACCATGTTAGCATATCAATATATAAATTTTTCCTTCGATTCCGACAATCTAACGATAATTTTTCCAAATAAAAATCAAAATTATAAAATAAAATGTGTAAAAAAAACTATTATATTAAAATGGAACAACAAATTAATTCTAATCAAGGCTCAAACAAAAATGAATTATTACTGCGCAATTTCGACGGAATAATGATGACGTCATAATTATCGACAAAGAAACTCACGATATTAATTAATTTCATCATTGTAATTATAAACGGATTATTAAATAAACAAAATTCATAGTAATTTATAAAATTTGATAATAAAATATGAATAGAATTACTTACTGCGTAGTAGAATCACCGAAGCTAGTCGATCAGCCAGTCACATCACAGAGTCACAATCACACGTCCTTTCACGATGACTTTTCACAGGAGACTGATCCTGCGCAGCTAAAAAACCGCCAAAATTCTCTAACAAGCTCTCTGATTGGTTGACATTGGTAAGCCACTTCGATAATCGAAATCGAGTAGGAAAATTAATATATCGTATAATATATTTTAATTATTTTAATTAACAATACATGTTATTAATATATTTATATATTATTAAATTTTAATTTATAAATTATTTATATAAGTTTTATATATTTCTTTTAATAATTTACTTATTTATTGTTTTATTTATCGATTATCGATTTATCGATTTATTTATTTATACATTTTTATTATTTATTTCATATATATATATTTATATAATATATTAATAGCAAATTATTAATATATTTATATATTATTAATTTTTAATTTATAAATTCTTTATATAAATCTTATATTTATATATTTTTTTCTTATTAATTTATCTATTGTATACGATTTATTTATCGATTATCGATGTATCGATTTATTCATTTATATATTTTTATTATTTACTTTATTTATATATATATGTATATAATATAAAAAATATAAATGCACTTTATTCATTTTACTCGTTATTCCTATATTTATTTATTAATTTATTTACTTATTTAGTTATTAGCTTTCATTTAACCTATTGATTTTCGTACAACGTTTTTCTATTTAATTTGTACGTTATATTTGTATTAATTTATTAATTCAAACATTTATCTATATTAAAATTTTATTTATTTATTGCTTTTGTCGATTTATTGATTTTATCATTAATTAATTTATCTGATTCATTTGTTCATCTTTCTATTAAAATTCTACTTTTGTTTCCTCATCAATTTATCAATTTGTTAATCAAATCATTTTTCCACATAAAAATCTTCAATTATTTATTGTTTTTGTCCATTTATTGATCTCATTATTCTTTGCTTTGTCTATTGATTCATTTTTTCACCATTTTATTAAAATTCTACTTTTGTTTCCTCATCAATTTATCAATTTGTTAATCAAATCATTTTTCCACATAAAAATTTTCATTTATTTATTGCTTTTATCCATTGATTGATCTCATCATTTTTTGCTTTGTCTATTGATTCATTTGTTCATCTTTTTATTAAAATTCTACTTTTGTTTCCTCATCAATTTATCAATTTGTTAATCAAATCATTTTTCCATATAAAAATCTTCAATTATTTATTGTTTTTGTCCATTTATTGATCTCATCATTTTTTGCTTTGTCCATTGATTCATTTGTTCACCTTTTTATTAAAATTCTACTTTTGTATCCTCATCAATTTATCAATTTGTTAATCAAATCATTTTTCCACATAAAAATCTTCAATTATTTATTGTTTTTGTCCATTTATTGATCTCATCATTTTTTGCTTTGTCTTTTGTCCACCTTTTTATTAAAATTCTACTTTTGTTTCCTCATCAATTTATCAATTTGTTAATCAAATCATTTTTCCACATAAAAATTTTCATTTATTTATTGATTTTATCCATTTATTGATCTCATCATTTTTTGCTTTGTCTATTGATTCATTTGTTCATCTTTTTATTAAAATTCTACTAAAACTACTCTGTTTCCTCATCAATTTATCAATTTGTTAATCAAATTATTTTTCCACATAAAAATTTTCATTTATTTATTGTTTTTATCCATTGATTGATCTCATCATTTTTTGCTTTGTCTATTGATTCATTTGTTCATCTTTTTATTAAAATTCTACTTTTGTTTCCTCATCAATTTATCAATTTGTTAATCAAATCATTTTTTCACATAAAAATCTTCAATTATTTATTGTTTTTGTCCATTTATTGATCTCATCATTTTTTGCTTTGTCCATTGATTCATTTGTTCACCTTTTTATTAAAATTCTACTTTTGTATCCTCATCAATTTATCAATTTGTTAATCAAATCATTTTTCCACATAAAAATCTTCAATTATTTATTGTTTTTGTACATTTATTGATCTCATCATTTTTTGCTTTGTCTTTTGTTCACCTTTTTATTAAAATTCTACTTTTGTTTCCTCATCAATTTATCAATTTGTTAATCAAATCATTTTTTCACATAAAAATCTTCAATTATTTATTGTTTTTGTCCATTTATTGATCTCATCATTTTTTGCTTTGTCCATTGATTCATTTGTTCACCTTTTTATTAAAATTCTACTTTTGTATCCTCATCAATTTATCAATTTGTTAATCAAATCATTTTTCCACATAAAAATCTTCAATTATTTATTGTTTTTGTACATTTATTGATCTCATCATTTTTTGCTTTGTCTTTTGTTCACCTTTTTATTAAAATTCTACTTTTGTTTCCTCATCAATTTATCAATTTGTTAAACAAATCATTCTTCCATATAAAAATCTTCAATTATTTATTGTTTTTGTCCATTTATTGATCTCATTATTTTTTGCTTTGTCTTTTGTTCACCTTTTTATTAAAATTCTACTTTTGTATCCTCATCAATTTATCAATTTGTTAATCAAATCATTTTTCCACATAAAAATCTTCAATTATTTATTGTTTTTGTCCATTTATTGATCTCATTATTTTTTGCTTTGTCTTTTGTTCACCTTTTTATTAAAATTCTACTTTTGTATCCTCATCAATTTATCAATTTGTTAATCAAATCATTTTTCCACATAAAAATCTTCAATTATTTATTGTTTTTGTCCATTTATTGATCTCATTATTTTTTGCTTTGTCTTTTGTTCACCTTTTTATTAAAATTCTACTTTTGTATCCTCATCAATTTATCAATTTGTTAATCAAATCATTTTTCCAGATAAAAATGTTCAATTATTTATTGTTTTTGTCCATTTATTGATCTCATTATTTTTGCTTTGTCTATTGATTCATTTTTTCACCATTTTATTAAAATTCTACTTTTGTTTCCTCATCAATTTATCAATTTGTTAATCAAATCATTTTTCCACATAAAAATCTTCAATTATTTATTGATTTTATCCATTTATTGATCTCATCATTTTTTGCTTTGTCTATTGATTCATTTGTTCATCTTTTTATTAAAATTCTACTAAAACTACTCTGTTTCCTCATCAATTTATCAATTTGTTAATCAAATTATTTTTCCACATAAAAATTTTCATTTATTTATTGTTTTTATCCATTGATTGATCTCATCATTTTTTGCTTTGTCTATTGATTCATTTGTTCATCTTTTTATTAAAATTCTACTTTTGTTTCCTCATCAATTTATCAATTTGTTAATCAAATCATTTTTTCACATAAAAATCTTCAATTATTTATTGTTTTTGTCCATTTATTGATCTCATCATTTTTTGCTTTGTCCATTGATTCATTTGTTCACCTTTTTATTAAAATTCTACTTTTGTATCCTCATCAATTTATCAATTTGTTAATCAAATCATTTTTCCACATAAAAATCTTCAATTATTTATTGTTTTTGTACATTTATTGATCTCATCATTTTTTGCTTTGTCTTTTGTTCACCTTTTTATTAAAATTCTACTTTTGTTTCCTCATCAATTTATCAATTTGTTAATCAAATCATTTTTTCACATAAAAATCTTCAATTATTTATTGTTTTCGTCCATTTATTGATCTCATCATTTTTTGCTTTGTCCATTGATTCATTTGTTCACCTTTTTATTAAAATTCTACTTTTGTTTCCTCATCAATTTATCAATTTGTTAATCAAATCATTTTTCCACATAAAAATCTTCAATTATTTATTGTTTTTGTACATTTATTGATCTCATCATTTTTTGCTTTGTCTTTTGTTCACCTTTTTATTAAAATTCTACTTTTGTTTCCTCATCAATTTATCAATTTGTTAAACAAATCATTTTTCCATATAAAAATCTTCAATTATTTATTGTTTTTGTCCATTTATTGATCTCATTATTTTTTGCTTTGTCTTTTGTTCACCTTTTTATTAAAATTCTACTTTTGTATCCTCATCAATTTATCAATTTGTTAATCAAATCATTTTTCCACATAAAAATCTTCAATTATTTATTGTTTTTGTCCATTTATTGATCTCATTATTTTTTGCTTTGTCTTTTGTTCACCTTTTTATTAAAATTCTACTTTTGTATCCTCATCAATTTATCAATTTGTTAATCAAATCATTTTTCCACATAAAAATCTTCAATTATTTATTGTTTTTGTCCATTTATTGATCTCATTATTTTTTGCTTTGTCTTTTGTTCACCTTTTTATTAAAATTCTACTTTTGTATCCTCATCAATTTATCAATTTGTTAATCAAATCATTTTTCCACATAAAAATGTTCAATTATTTATTGTTTTTGTCCATTTATTGATCTCATTATTTTTTGCTTTGTCTATTGATTCATTTTTTCACCATTTTATTAAAATTCTACTTTTGTTTCCTCATCAATTTATCAATTTGTTAATCAAATCATTTTTCCACATAAAAATCTTCAATTATTTATTGCTTTTATCCATTTATTGATCTCATTATTTTTTGCTTTGTCTATTGATTCATTTTTTCACCATTTTATTAAAATTCTACTTTTGTTTCCTCATCAATTTATCAATTTGTTAATCAAATCATTTTTCCACATAAAAATTTTCATTTATTTATTGCTTTTATCCATTTATTGATCTCATCATTTTTTGCTTTGTCTATTGATTCATTTGTTCATCTTTTTATTAAAATTCTACTTTTGTTTCCTCATCAATTTATCAATTTGTTAATCAAATCATTTTTCCACATAAAAATTTTCATTTATTTATTGCTTTTATCCATTGATTGATCTCATAATTTTTTCCTTTGTCTATTGATTCATTTGTTCATCTTTTTATTAAAATTCTACTTTTGTTTCCTCATCCATTTATCAATATACTAGTTAAATAATTTTCCCATGTTAAAATCTTTATCTTGATTCTTTAATTTTTGTCCTTTTATTTATTTTATCATTTATTTATTTGTCTCTTGATTCATTGATTCATTTGTTTAAAAAGGAGAAATAAAGTTCTCAAGAATGTAACTGGACAAAAAAAATGAAAGAATAAGAAAAAAATTAAATAAAATAGTAACTAATAATAAGTGAAGAAAGAAAGAAGAATTTATATGAAAAAATAAAGAAAATAATATAATTTTCCACATAAAAATCTTCAATTATTTATTGTTTTTATTCATTTATTCATCTTACCATTTATTGCTTTGTCCATTCATTCATTTGTTCACCTCTTTATAAACATTCTACTTCTGTTCCCACATTAATTTATCAATTTGTTTGTTAAATAACTTTTCCACATAAAACTCTTCATTTATTTGTTGTTTTTGCCCATTTATTAATTCTATCATTTATTTATTTGTGTATTGGTTCCTTTTTTTACTTTTTTTTTATAAACATTCTATTTGTATTATCTCATGAATTTTATTAATATACTTTTTGAATTATTTTTCCATATTAATACATCTTTCTTTGATTTTTATCTGTTTTTTTATTTTTGCATTAATTAATTTATCTATTGATTCATTTGTTCATACTTTTTTAAACATGCTACCCTTATTTCCTCATCCATTTATCAATATACTAATTAAATAATTTTCTCATGTTAAAATCTTTATATTGATTTTTTAATTTTTGTCCTTTTATTTATTTTATCATTTATTTATTTGTCTCTTGATTCATTGATTCATTTGTTTAAAAAAGAGAAATAAAGTTCTCAAAAATGTAACTGGACAAAAAACATGAAAGAATAAGAAAAAAATTAAATAAAATAGTAACTAAATAAATTAAAGAAAGAAACATATTGAAAAAGGAGTTTACATGAAAAAATAAACAAATTAATAGCTAAATGAATAGGTTATAAGATTGAATAAGTTTAAATAATAAAAAAAGAATTATATAAATAACTAAAAAAAATGATGCACATAAAAAAAAAGAGAGAAGTCATTAGAAAAATAAATAAATAAACAAATAAATTATAAAAATATATAATACTTACATGAATAATTGGATAGCTAAATAATTTTAACATATATTTAATTCACCGAGAATGTTAAATAAACAAATAAACAAATTTATTAACACATAAATCAATAATTGAGTAAATGAATAGAATCAAATAATACATGAAAAATATAAGTAAATAAAGATTTAATAAATATTTAAATGCTTAGAGAAAGGAAAATCTATAGAAAACTGAAATAAATCAAAAAAGTTAAAAATAAATGATAAATTAAATAAATAGACACAATCAATTAATAAATAAAGATATTAATATGGAAAAATGATTTAATTAATTGATATATACATAAGATACATGCAAAAGAAGAAGTGGATAGAAAAAGATATACAAATAACATGCTAAATCAATACGTTAAATGAAAGCATAACTAAATAAATTAATAAATAAATATAGGAATAACGAAAAAAATGAATAAAATTTTAATTTATAATTTTTCATAATATATATATATATATATATATATATATATATATATATATATATATATACATATATATATATATATATAAATAAGATAAATTATAAAAATGTATAAATATATAAATCGACAAATCGATAAATAATCGAATAAATCAAAAGCTGAAGAAATTATAAAATAAATATATAAATGTAAAATTTAAATAAATAATTTATAATAAAAATTAATTGAAGTATATATAAATTAATATTTAAGTATATTAATAATGTGGAATTTATATATTATATTCATATATATGAACGAAGTAAATAATAAAAATGTATAACTAAATAAATCGATAATACCATAATCGATAAATAAATCAAAAAGTAAAGAAATTAGAAAAAAAAAAGATATAAATATCAATTTATAAATAATAAATAATTAATAAATTAAAAATTAATAATATATAAATATATTAATAACTTGCGGCTGCTATTACTAATTAAAATATTTAAAATATATTATGCAATATAATAATTGACTACATGAAACAAAAAACAAAGCAATAAATGGACTATAGTAAAAAATAAATGAAGATTTTTTCGTAGAAAAATTATTCAATAAAGAAATTGATAAATTGATATACGAGCAGGAGTAGATTTATATAATTACGTATATAATTCTTTTTTTATTATTTAAACTTATTCAATCTTATAACCTATTCATTTAGCTATTAATTTGTTTATTTTTTCATGTAAACTCCTTTTTCAATATGTTTCTTTCTTTAATTTATTTAGTTACTATTTTATTTAATTTTTTTCTTATTCTTTCATGTTTTTTGTCCAGTTACATTTTTGAGAACTTTATTTCTCTTTTTTAAACAAATGAATCAATGAATCAAGAGACAAATAAATAAATGATAAAATAAATAAAAGGACAAAAATTAAAAAATCAATATAAAGATTTTAACATGAGAAAATTATTTAATTAGTATATTGATAAATGGATGAGGAAATAAGGGTAGCATGTTTAAAAAAGTATGAACAAATGAATCAATAGACAAATTAATTAATGCAAAAATAAAAAAACAGATAAAAATCAAAGAAAGATGTATTAATATGGAAAAATAATTCAAAAAGTATATTAATAAAATTCATGAGATAATACAAATAGAATGTTTATAAAAAAAAAGTAAAAAAAGGAACCAATACACAAATAAATAAATGATAGAATTAATAAATGGGCAAAAACAACAAATAAATGAAGAGTTTTACGTGGAAAAGTTATTTAACAAACAAATTGATAAATTAATGTGGGAACAGAAGTAGAATGTTTATAAAGAGGTGAACAAATGAATGAATGGACAAAGCAATAAATGGTAAGATGAATAAATGAATAAAAACAATAAATAATTGAAGATTTTTATGTGGACAATTATATTATTTTCTTTATTTTTTCATATAAATTCTTTTTTCTTTCTTCATTTATTTAGTTACTATTTTATTTAATTTTTTTCTTATTCTTTCATTTTTTTTGTCCAGTTACATTCTTGAGAACTTTATTTCTTTTTTTTAAACAAATGAATCAATGAATCAAGAGACAAATAAATAAATGATAAAATAAATAAAAGGACAAAAATTAAAGAATCAAGATAAAGATTTTAACATGGGAAAATTATTTAATTAGTATATTGATAAATGGATGAGGAAATAAGGGTAGCATGTTTAAAAAAGTATGAACAAATGAATCAATAGACAAATTAATTAATGAAAAAATAAAAAAACAGATAAAAATCAGAGAAAGATGTATTAATATGGGAAAATAATTCAAAAAGTATATTAATAAAATTCATGAGATAATACAAGTAGAATGTTTATAAAAAAAAAAGTAAAAAAAGGAACCAATACACAAATAAATAAATGATAGAATTAATAAATGGGCAAAAACAATAAATAAATGAAGAGTTTCATGTGGAAAAGTTATTTAATAAACAAATTGATAAATTAATGTGGGAACAGAAGTAGAATGTTTATAAAGAGATGAACAAATGAATCAATGGACAAAGCAATAAATGGTAAGATGAATAAATGAATAAAAACAATAAATAATTGAAGATTTTTATGTGGAAAATTATATTATTTCCTTTATTTTTTCATATAAATTCTTCTTTCTTTCTTCACTTATTATTAGTTACTATTTTATTTAATTTTTTCTTATTCTTTCATTTTTTTTGTCCAGTTACATTCTTGAGAACTTTATTTCTCCTTTTTAAACAAATGAATCAATGAATCAAGAGAAAAATAAATAAATCATAAAATAAATAAAAAGACAAAAATTAAAGAATCAAGATAAAGATTTTAACATGGGAAAATTATTTAACTAGTATATTGATAAATGGATGAGGAAACAAAAGTAGAATTTTAATAAAAAGATGAACAAATGAATCAATAGACAAAGGAAAAAATTATGAGATCAATTAATGGATAAAAGCAATAAATAAATGAAAATTTTTATGTGGAAAAATGATTTGATTAACAAATTGATAAATTGATGAGGAAACAAAAGTAGAATTTTAATAAAAAGGTGAACAAAAGACAAAGCAAAAAATGATGAGATCAATAAATGTACAAAAACAATAAATAATTGAAGATTTTTATGTGGAAAAATGATTTGATTAACAAATTGATAAATTGATGAGGATACAAAAGTAGAATTTTAATAAAAAGGTGAACAAATGAATCAATGGACAAAGCAAAAAATGATGAGATCAATAAATGGACAAAAACAATAAATAATTGAAGATTTTTATGTGAAAAAATGATTTGATTAACAAATTGATAAATTGATGAGGAAACAAAAGTAGAATTTTAATAAAAAGGTGAACAAAAGACAAAGCAAAAAATGATGAGATCAATAAATGTACAAAAACAATAAATAATTGAAGATTTTTATGTGGAAAAATGATTTGATTAACAAATTGATAAATTGATGAGGATACAAAAGTAGAATTTTAATAAAAAGGTGAACAAATGAATCAATGGACAAAGCAAAAAATGATGAGATCAATAAATGGACAAAAACAATAAATAATTGAAGATTTTTATGTGAAAAAATGATTTGATTAACAAATTGATAAATTGATGAGGAAACAAAAGTAGAATTTTAATAAAAAGATGAACAAATGAATCAATAGACAAAGCAAAAAATGATGAGATCAATCAATGGATAAAAACAATAAATAAATGAAAATTTTTATGTGGAAAAATAATTTGATTAACAAATTGATAAATTGATGAGGAAACAGAGTAGTTTTAGTAGAATTTTAATAAAAAGATGAACAAATGAATCAATAGACAAAGCAAAAAATGATGAGATCAATAAATGGATAAAATCAATAAATAAATGAAAATTTTTATGTGGAAAAATGATTTGATTAACAAATTGATAAATTGATGAGGAAACAAAAGTAGAATTTTAATAAAAAGGTGGACAAAAGACAAAGCAAAAAATGATGAGATCAATAAATGGACAAAAACAATAAATAATTGAAGATTTTTATGTGGAAAAATGATTTGATTAACAAATTGATAAATTGATGAGGATACAAAAGTAGAATTTTAATAAAAAGGTGAACAAATGAATCAATGGACAAAGCAAAAAATGATGAGATCAATAAATGGACAAAAACAATAAATAATTGAAGATTTTTATATGGAAAAATGATTTGATTAACAAATTGATAAATTGATGAGGAAACAAAAGTAGAATTTTAATAAAAAGATGAACAAATGAATCAATAGACAAAGCAAAAAATGATGAGATCAATCAATGGATAAAAGCAATAAATAAATGAAAATTTTTATGTGGAAAAATGATTTGATTAACAAATTGATAAATTGATGAGGAAACAAAAGTAGAATTTTAATAAAATGGTGAAAAAATGAATCAATAGACAAAGCAAAGAATAATGAGATCAATAAATGGACAAAAACAATAAATAATTGAAGATTTTTATGTGGAAAAATGATTTGATTAACAAATTGATAAATTGATGAGGAAACAAAAGTAGAATTTTAATAGAAAGATGAACAAATGAATCAGATAAATTAATTAATGATAAAATCAATAAATCGACAAAAGCAATAAATAAATAAAATTTTAATATAGATAAATGTTTGAATTAATAAATTAATACAAATATAACGTACAAATTAAATAGAAAAACGTTGTACGAAAATCAATAGGTTAAATGAAAGCTAATAACTAAATAAGTAAATAAATTAATAAATAAATATAGGAATAACGAGTAAAATGAATAAAGTGCATTTATATTTTTTATATTATATACATATATATATAAATAAAGTAAATAATAAAAATATATAAATGAATAAATCGATACATCGATAATCGATAAATAAATCGTATACAATAGATAAATTAATAAGAAAAAAATATATAAATATAAGATTTATATAAAGAATTTATAAATTAAAAATTAATAATATATAAATATATTAATAATTTGCTATTAATATATTATATAAATATATATATATGAAATAAATAATAAAAATGTATAAATAAATAAATCGATAAATCGATAATCGATAAATAAAACAATAAATAAGTAAATTATTAAAAGAAATATATAAAACTTATATAAATAATTTATAAATTAAAATTTAATAATATATAAATATATTAATAACATGTATTGTTAATTAAAATAATTAAAATATATTATACGATATATTAATTTTCCTACTCGATTTCGATTATCGAAGTGGCTTACCAATGTCAACCAATCAGAGAGCTTGTTAGAGAATTTTGGCGGTTTTTTAGCTGCGCAGGATCAGTCTCCTGTGAAAAGTCATCGTGAAAGGACGTGTGATTGTGACTCTGTGATGTGACTGGCTGATCGACTAGCTTCGGTGATTCTACTACGCAGTAAGTAATTCTATTCATATTTTATTATCAAATTTTATAAATTACTATGAATTTTGTTTATTTAATAATCCGTTTATAATTACAATGATGAAATTAATTAATATCGTGAGTTTCTTTGTCGATAATTATGACGTCATCATTATTCCGTCGAAATTGCGCAGTAATAATTCATTTTTGTTTGAGCCTTGATTAGAATTAATTTGTTGTTCCATTTTAATATAATAGTTTTTTTTACACATTTTATTTTATAATTTTGATTTTTATTTGGAAAAATTATCGTTAGATTGTCGGAATCGAAGGAAAAATTTATATATTGATATGCTAACATGGTTTGTAGCTGATTTTGATGTTTTATTTTTAAGAAACGTAGATTTTATTAGAATAAATTTTTATAATTCTTTCGTCCGTATTAAAACGAATATGTAAAATTAATTTTGTTTCATCGAAATTGTAACGCATTATTATATTATATTATAATATTCATATTCATTGGACTATTCCATTCTCCCCTCGAGGAAAAGTGGACTCGTCCAATATATATGAAATGAATATGGCCTGTTTGCTGCGTAGTACGTACATATTCTCTTTTATAATTAGATATTATTTAATTTTCGTATATTATCATTTAATTAATATGTTTTTTTGCTGAAATATTTAATTTTATTTCATCTAAATTGACGCGTCATTTACTATCGATATTCATATTGATTGGAATGTTCCTTTCTCCCCTCGAGGAAAAGTAGACTCGTCCAATATATATGAAATGAATATGGCCTGTTTGCTGCGTAGTACGTACATATTCTCTTTTATAATTAGATATTATTTAATTTTCGTATATTATCATTTAATTAATATGTTTTTTTGCTGAAATATTTAATTTTATTTCATCTAAATTGACGCGTCATTTACTATCGATATTCATATTGATTGGAATGTTCCTTTCTCCCCTCGAGGAAAAGTGGACTCGTCCAATATATATGAAATGAATATGTCCTGTTTGCTGCGTAGTACATACATATTTTCTTTTATAATTACATGTTATTTAATTTTCGTATATTATTATTTAATTAATATATTTTTTTTTACTGAAATATTTAATTTTATTTCATTTAAATTGACGCGTCATTGTACTATCGATATTCATATTGATTGAACTGTTCCATTCTCCCCTCGAGGAAAAATGGACTCGTCTCGAATCTGTATAAAATTAATATGACTTATTTGCTGCGTATTATATTGTTTTTACTGAAATTTTTAATACTAATAGTTGAAGATTCAAATTATTCGTTATTTTTTTATTTTCTTATTTGACGATTATAATTCCAATTAGTTTATATTATGACTTTTTAAAATGATATTGTATCTCGAGTATTATTTTATTTTAATGTGATCGATTAATTTTTATAAATTTTATATATTTATTTGTTAAAATTTTATTTTATTTTATTTATTTATTTATTTATTTATTTTTTTTTTTTTTTGAACAGATTATTAGCTGATTTATGGTCCAACTTCAAATGTGGGAAAAATTTCAATTACGGATATCATTACATTTTTCAAAGAAAAATATGATTTTTCGCTCGTATGTATTATATGTATTTATTCTGTTTTTATTCGATCGCACTTATATAATATACTTCATTTCGAAATATATTTTATACTTTTATAATGAACATTTACTACAAATATTATTATTCAAAATTAATAAAATAAGTCTTATTAAGTTAATTTGAGAAAAAAGTAGCAATATTTTCTGAAATAAATATTTGATAGAAAAAAGAAGGAAAATATTTTATTTCTTTTTTATGGATCCCCCATTATTATAATGACAGTTTCACTTCCAGATGATTTTTGTGACCGCGCGCAATGCGGTCGGTAGATTCAGTGTTTGCTCCGTAATAGTTTCTTAATATTTTAAAGCATAATAGCTCCAATTGAATTTATTCATTATAATCGCGAAATTAGAGTCAGTGCTTGCCCGCCTATTGTAAATTAAACAAATGTGTTAATAGTTTTTTATTTATAATTTTTTTTATTTTTCTTAAATGTATTTAGAGCATAATAGCTCCAATTAAATTCATTATAATCGCGAAATTAGAGTCAGTGTTTGCTCGCCTATTATAAATTAAACAAATGTGTTAATAGTTGTTTATTTATAATTTTTTTTATTTTTCTTAAATGTATTTATATATTTCATATTCGGTATATGGTAGAGTCAGTGTTTCTCAAGAGAATAAGGCGGTCATCCACCACGCGAAGAGGTAATTATTGTATTATATTTTCCATTTATTTTATCATTTTCAAATAAATGAACATTGTATTTAAGTTATGTTATTTCATGTTTTGATATAGATTCATTTCCACGTACTTGGCGATGACATCCTATGGGTCACGGCACTTCTTCGCATCTATTGGTGAGTCGCATGCATTTATGTTCCTCCGATCATTCAATCATGTCGTAGGATGAAAGATCCAAATCGACACGAGTGATTGGTTGTATACGTAGATTTTTGCACGAGCACAATGACCGCGGGTATTAATTATAACCCGTGAATAGTAACATTTCTTTTTCTTGTATTTTATTTATTAGATCAGGATAGATCTTCTTGCACGTCGGGTTTTTAAGATGATATTGATAGTTAATTTTACATTAAATAATTTATTGATATAATATAATCCATCTAATTATTATGAATGATATAAATAATTAAGAAATATAAAAAACCATATAAATATATATTTCTGAAAAAATATTAATCTGAAAAATTAATATTCTAATAAATTAATAAATGAAAATTATGAATAATGATGAAATGATATGAATTAAATCTCTTGTAGTATAGAAGTCGGATGTCCTTCGACTTCGTTACAATAGAAATATTAATTGCTATACAATAATATTGATAATGCATTATCGTTTATTAAATATAAATAATTGTTAATTTTATCTGCTCTTTTATTTCGTAATATTTCAATATTTGATTTTTTAATATAAACTTAAGAATGATTAGAAATATAAAAATAATAAATAGATATTTTATATTCTCCGTAAAAAAATGTATGAAATATTATGTGCAAGAAGATACTTCGCGACAGGTAGATTTCTAAATCAGAGCAAGAAATTTTGAACGTTTGTTTTATATTTTTAAAAAACATGCTTTGATGAAGAGATCGCCTGAGGTTATTTTCATTAATATTCCATTTAAAGTCAATTTCTTATTATGAATTTTCATACATAAATTTATCATTAATTAATATAAATATAAATTTCTTATTTTTTACATATATTTTCTTCTTAAAATTAATAATAAAGAACCATATATATATTATATAAATGTATAAATGTATTCTGAAAGAAAAATTACTATTGGCATAAATGAAAATGAAATAATTTCAATTACATTTCTAAAATAAATATATATAGATTGAAATAAAGGAAGCAAATATTGAATTAAAGAACGTTAGTCCGTTAGAAAATAAATACATTAATATTTTTTTTTAGCTCAGGATTTTCAGGTTTAACCCTTTCCATGTTCATTGCTAGGATCTCACTCACGTGCCCAGGTGCTACTTGAGTGAAAGAAAGGCGATGGGCATGATGATCATAGTTCATAAGTTGATAATAATAATTTTTCAGCGACTGACGATGCGTAGTGTATCGTGCACGACGTATTTTCCACATTGTGTGTGTTGTTAGGCTGTGGAATTGCGTCGTTTCGTATATCATTCCATGCAATATAATTTGAAATATATTGAAGATATTTATGATTAATTCTATTTTTATTTAAAATTTCCAATAGATATTATAATTTTTATTTTTAAATTGAAAATATATCAAAATATAAACACCTTAAAAGGTGTATCTTTTTATTAATAAATATTGATTGTATATTTAATTGAAATTATATAGTTCTATAGTAAAATATATACAGTTTTGTTATAGTTTTCATTAATAAATATTGAAATTTAATTTCAATAATTTTATTATTAAATTATTATTAAATTAAATTAAAAAATTTAAATTTATATAAGAAATATACGTTATATATACGTTATATGTACGTATATATGTTTTTATCCCATTTCACGCAATGGTCACTAGCTATCGTCAGTTGATTTCAGGAAAATGGTACGTAAAGTTAGAGTATGCGAGTTGTGTGCCAAGCTCGGGTGTCGGAGGCGTCCCGGGACGTTTCCCTAGTTTAGGCTTTTGCGCCCGAGTATTATGTGTGAGAATCGTGGAATGAGTGTGTTGGTGTGCCTGTTTTGCCATTTTTTAAATATAGAGCTAGGTAGGATAGGTAGTATACTTCTGGTACGAATGTTAATTATAAGTAGGTAGGGCCGGGCAGATTGTCACAGTCTCTGGTCGGGTAGGCGCGTTTTCGCGTGACAATCTGTTTCAGGAAATAAAATTTGAGAAAACGAGGGTAAAGCTGAGACGGATAGACGATAATGCTAGTCGTTTCTGGCTTTGCTTTTCGATTTTTCGAGTTTCGTGGTCGCGGTCGCGATTTGCTTTCGAAACGAACGTTGCGCTCGAGATTCTGTGCATGTGCGGAGAACGATCATTGCGATCGTTGGTCGTCCATGCATTTAGCTTCCGCGATTTAGTCCTTTTTTTTTCTCTTTTTTTCTTTGGTTTGCGATTAGTGAATCTCGAGCCTAGATATAAGTTTCAGCGGGCATTGCGCCCGAAGGAGGAAGACCGAAGAGGCCCGACAAACTGTCACGAAGAGGGCTGCAACGAATGGCTTCTCATTTTTTGTATCTTTTTGGATCCAAAGAATGGGAAGTCATTGTTACTATTTTGTCATTGTGCTCGTTTTAGTAATACGTAGTAATTGTTGTTGTGCTGTCTGGCCGATTTGCATGCCGGCCCATCATCCAAATTCAAAATCATCGTGGGCATCGCGATTTTTTTATTAGTGTTGCGAATGATTAATTACGGATTGAATTAGGAATGCGTTAAAATGAAAATCGCGTTTGCATTAGTGTTGCGTTAAAATGAGAATCGCGTTTGTATTAGTGTTGCGTTAAAATGAGAATCGCGTTTGCATTAGTATTGCGAATTATAAAATATCACGGTTTTTTTGTTGTAAATTATTTCTATTTTTACAAATTTTTTATATTATTAGCTTTTTTATAAAGTATATGGTAATAAAATTTATATCTTTTCCAATTAAAAATCATTATCATGAATTATTTTTTTAAGTATTAAATATTATTTAAATAAACTTTCTTTAGTCAGAAATAATAATTCTGATTGAATTCATTTTTAAAAGTAGTGTTGCGTTTATAAATAATCGCGTTTGTTCAAGTAGTGTTGCGAATATTGAATGCCCAAATTTCTTCCATTGGAATTGTGGAAGTACTCCTGAATCATCTTGAGTGGCTAAAAAAGCTACTAGGGTGATTATACGATAGAGCAGTCAAAGAGACTGCACGATAGCAGTCAAGGAGGCTGCACGATAGCAGTCAAAGAGGCTGCACGATAGCAGTCAAAGAGGCTGCACGATAGCAGTCAGATTGCACTTGACTTTTCGATAATAGTGTTGCGTTATTTAAATTTGAGTGCTTAGAATATTGCATAAACAATTGATCTTTTTTCTTTGTTTTTTTTTGTCATTGTAAATTAGTTAATATTGCAAATATAATAAAGCACTCATCGCGATTGATTTAAAAAATTTTTTATTTTATAAAAAAAAAAATTAGTTTATTAGTGTTGCGATGCAAAATGAATATTCCACTCGCGGTTTTCTTGCTCGCGTTTATATCGAGTGGAAAATATTTTTTTCTTAGTAGTCCTTCTGACTACTAATTGTATACTATTCTTTTCTTTTTTCTTATTGTTTTCAGCATTCCTTATCACCTTTTGCATTTATTTGAAAAAATATTGCTATGGTATTTATATTTATATTTTTCATTGGTGAGAACTTAATCTTTTTTAAAAACATCGAATTTAAATTTGTTTCACTAAATTTTTTTAGTTCAATAATGCTGAATGTTCATTATAAAAGTTTCTTTCTTCTTATATTCCGTTATACTACTGTTTCGTTTGTTTTTTTTTCTTTACTAATTTTTTAAATAAATTAATTTATGTTACAAGTTTGTTTCAGATATATTATCTCTCGGACAACACTTATATATTTCAAGAAAATATTATAATTAAATCTATCATTGTTCAATAAATAATTACACAACGATTATAATTTTATTAATTATTTGTTTTGTTTTGTTTCAGGTACCATAGAACTGAGAATTGTCAGTTATCATTTGTCTTATATATTATTGTTGTTGTTAAATAATACCTCTTTTATTTTATTATAATACATTTTCATTTCCAGCTGATTTTTGTGACCGCGTGCAATGCGGCCGGTAGATTCAGTGTTTGATCCGTAATAGTTTAATATTTTAAAGCATAAAAGCTCCAATTGAATTTATTTATTATAATCGCGACATTAGAATCAGTGCTTGCCCGCCTATTATAAATTAAACAAATGTCGTAGTAGTTTTTTATTTATAATTTTCTTTATTTCTCTTAAATGTATATATAGCTCCAATTAAATTCATTATTATCGCGAAATTAGAATCAGTGTTTGCTCGCCTATTATAAATTAAACAAATGTCTTAATAGTTTTTTATTTATAATTTTCTTTATTTCTCTTAAATGTATTTAGAGCATAATAACTCCAATTAAATTCATTATTATCGCGAAATTAGAGTCAGTGTGTTTGCTCGCCTATTATAAATTAAACAAATGTGTTAATAGTTGTTTATTTATAATTTTTTTTATTTTTCTTAAATGTATTTATATATTTCATATTCGGTATATGGTAGAGTCAGTGTTTCTCAAGAGAATAAGGCGGTCATCCACCACGCGAAGAGGTAATTATTGTATTATATTTTCCATTTATTTTATCATTTTCAAATAAATGAACATTGTATTTAAGTTATGTTATTTCATGTTTTGATATAGATTCATTTCCACGTACTTGGCGATGACATCCTATGGGTCACGGCACTTCTTCGCATCTATTGGTGAGTCGCATGCATTTATGTTCCTCCGATCATTCAATCATGTCGTAGGATGAAAGATCCAAATCGACACGAGTGATTGGTTGTATACGTAGATTTTTGCACGAGCACAATGACCGCGGGTATTAATTATAACCCGTGAATAGTAACATTTCTTTTTCTTGTATTTTATTTATTAGATCAGGATAGATCTTCTTGCACGACGCGTTTATGAGATGATATTGATAGTTAATTTTATATTAAATAACATATTAATATAATATAATACATCTATGAATGATATTATGAATGATATATAATGAATGATATAAATAATTAAGAAATATAAAGAACCATAAAAATATATATTTCTGAAAAAATATTAATCTGAAAAATTAATATTCTAATAAATTAATAAATGAAAATTATGAATAATGATGAAATGATATGAATTAAATCTCTTGTAGTATAGAAGTCGGATGTCCTTCGACTTCGTTACAATAGAAATATCAATTGCTATACAATAATATTGACAATGCATTATCGTTTATTAATATAAACATTTGTTAATTTTATCTATTGTTTTATTTTGTAATATTTCAATATTTGATTTTTTAATATAAACTTAAGAATGATTAGAACTTAAGAATGATAATGTAAAAATAATAAATAGATATTTTATATTCATCGTAAAGGAATGTATGAGATATTATGTGCAAGAAGATACTTCGCGACAGGTAGATTTCTAAATCAAAGCAAGAAATTTTGAACGTTTGTTTTATATTTTTAAAAAACATGCTTTGATGAAGAGATCGCCTGAGGTTATTTTTATTAATATTCCATTTAAAGTCAATTTCTTATTATGAATTTTCATACATAAATTTATCATTAATTAATATAAATATAAATTTCTTATTTTTTACATATATTTTCTTCTTAAAATTAATAATAAAGAACCATATATATATTATATAAATGTATAAATGTATTCTGAAAGAAAAATTACTATTGGCATAAATGAAAATGAAATAATTTCAATTACATTTCTAAAATAAATATATATAGATTGAAATAAAGGAAGCAAATATTGAATTAAAGAACGTTAGTCCGTTAGAAAATAAATACATTAATATTTTTTTTTAGCTCAGGATTTTCAGGTTTAACCCTTTCCATGTTCATTGCTAGGATCTCACTCACGTGCCCAGGTGCTACTTGAGTGAAAGAAAGGCGATGGGCATGATGATCATAGTTCATAAGTTGATAATAATAATTTTTCAGCGACTGACGATGCGTAGTGTATCGTGCACGACGTATTTTCCACATTGTGTGTGTTGTTAGGCTGTGGAATTGCGTCGTTTCGTATATCATTCCATGCAATATAATTTGAAATATATTGAAGATATTTATGATTAATTCTATTTTTATTTAAAATTTCCAATAGATATTATAATTTTTATTTTTAAATTGAAAATATATCAAAATATAAACACCTTAAAAGGTGTATCTTTTTATTAATAAATATTGATTGTATATTTAATTGAAATTATATAGTTCTATAGTAAAATATATACAGTTTTGTTATAGTTTTCATTAATAAATATTGAAATTTAATTTCAATAATTTTATTATTAAATTATTATTAAATTAAATTAAAAAATTTAAATTTATATAAGAAATATACGTTATATATACGTTATATGTACGTATATATGTTTTTATCCCATTTCACGCAATGGTCACTAGCTATCGTCAGTTGATTTCAGGAAAATGGTACGTAAAGTTAGAGTATGCGAGTTGTGTGCCAAGCTCGGGTGTCGGAGGCGTCCCGGGACGTTTCCCTAGTTTAGGCTTTTGCGCCCGAGTATTATGTGTGAGAATCGTGGAATGAGTGTGTTGGTGTGCCTGTTTTGCCATTTTTTAAATATAGAGCTAGGTAGGATAGGTAGTATACTTCTGGTACGAATGTTAATTATAAGTAGGTAGGGCCGGGCAGATTGTCACAGTCTCTGGTCGGGTAGGCGCGTTTTCGCGTGACAATCTGTTTCAGGAAATAAAATTTGAGAAAACGAGGGTAAAGCTGAGACGGATAGACGATAATGCTAGTCGTTTCTGGCTTTGCTTTTCGATTTTTCGAGTTTCGTGGTCGCGGTCGCGATTTGCTTTCGAAACGATCGTTGCGCTCGAGATTCTGTGCATGTGCGGAGAACGTTGCGATCGTTGGTCGTCCATGCACTTAGCTTCCGCGATTTAGTCCTTTCTTTTCTTTTTTTTTCTTTGGTTTGCGATTAGTGAATCTCGAGCCTAGATATAAGTTTCAGCGGGCATTGCGCCCGAAGGAGGAAGACCGAAGAGGCCCGACAAACTGTCACGAAGAGGGCTGCAACGAATGGCTTCTCATTTTTTGTATCTTTTTGGATCCAAAGAATGGGAAGTCATTGTTACTATTTTGTCATTGTGCTCGTTTTAGTATATGTAGTAATTGTTGTTGTGCTGTCTGGCCGATTTGCATGCCGGCCCATCATCCAAATCCAGTCATCATGGGCATCGCGATTTTTTTATTAGTGTTGCGATTGATTACTAACGGATTGAATTAGTGTTGCGTTAAAATGAGAATCGCGTTTGCATTAGTGTTGCGTTAAAATGAGAATCGCGTTTGGATTAGTATTGCGAATTGTAAAGTATCACGGTTTTTTGTTATAAATTATTTATATTTTTATAAATTTTTTGATTTTGATATTTTATTATATATTTTATATCTAATTTTTTATATAGCTTATTTATGAAATATCTAAAATAATAAAATTTATATCTTTTGTGGTTAAATTCATTATTTTTAATTTATTATTAAATAGTTAGTAATTTTCTTTAGTCAGAAATAATAATTTTGATTATATTCATTTTTAAAAGTAGTGTTGCGAATTATATAAATAATCGCGTTTATTCAAGTAGTGTTGCGAATTTTGAATGCCCATGAAGTTTCTTCCACTGGGATTGTGGAAGTATTGGAGCTTTTGTTCCTTCCTGAATCATCTTGAGTGACTAAAGAAGTTACTCACATGACTGTACGATAGCAGTCAAAGAGATTGCACTGTAGCAGTCAAAGAAGCTGCACGATAGCAGTCAAGGAGATTGCACTTGATTTTTCGATATTAGTGTTGCGTTATTTAAATTTGAGTGCCTAGAATACTATTGCGTAAATAATTGATCTTTTTTTTATGATTTTTTTTTATTATTGTTAATTAGTTAATTTTGCAAATAAATATAATAAAGCACTCATCGCGATTGACTTAAAAAATTTTTTTATAATAGAAATATTAGTTTATTAGTGTTGCGATGCAAAATGAATATTCCACTCGCGGTTTTCTTGCTCGTGTTTATATCGAGTGGAAAATATTTTCTTTTTTTTTTTAGTAGTCCTTCTGACTACTAATTGTATAGTATATATTTTTTTTTTCAGCATTCCTCATCATTTTTTGCATTTATTGCAAAAAATATTGTTTGATATTTATATTTGTATTTCTCATTGGTAAGAATTTAATTTTTTATAGTAAATCGAATTTAAATTTTTTTTATTAAATTTTTTGAAATCAATAATGTGAATATTCATTATGAAAGTTTTTTTTTTTATATTATTCCAGACGGTAATGTATCATTTATCTTTTTTCCTTTTTGATTATATTAATCTTTTAAATAAGTTAATAAGTTTGTTTCAGATATATTATTCCTTGGATAATATCTTATCATCACTTATATATTCAAGAAAATGTTACATTTGAATCTCTTAGTAAGATCAGTAAGTAATTATAGAATTAATATATAGAATTTTACTAATTATTTATGTTTCAGATACTATTGTGAAAGCAAATCGTTTATCACTTATCATAGTTTGTATAATATCTCTTTTATTTTCTTATATTACGTTAGAATTTTTGGAATATCAGTTAGGATTTTTGTTAGTATTGTAGGAGGGGCCCCTAAAAAAATTTTAGATTTTTATATAGGTAGATAGTATCTTCTTTTAGAAATAGAAAGAAATTAGAGTTTTTCTAAATAGGAACCATAGTCTGTAACTAATTAGAAAGTACTTATATTTTTAAAAATTTTTTATTAATCTTTTGTACTCTTTTTTTGTTTCAGAAATCAATATGAAACCAATAAAGGATATTTTTATTCGAATATTACATATCATATTTCGTACAACTCTTTATTTCATTAAAATTTCTTTTGAGATTTTTAATTAGGCTAAATAAATTATTATAGATAGGAAGGTACTATTTTTAGATACCTATATTTAACAGATATTAAAATAAACATTAAACTAATTAATAAATAGGGTCTAAAAAATATGGTGAGTTTAGATAACACTATTTTAAGTGTTAATTTTAATATTTCTTAAGAATATAGAAAAAAGAATTACATCAAGTTAAATTTAGAATGAAAAGATGATGGCTTGTAAAATCGCTGCTGTAGAAATGGTTAAAATGGAATATTTGAAAATGCACGCATGCTAGTAGTAATGGGAATAATAATGTTAAAAATGATGATGGTCAATAAAATAAGTATAACTCTGTATGAAATATATTATATTTTATTTTTTTTTTTTTTTTTATTTAAATTTTCAATATTATTTTCTTGGGGGAATTTAAATTTTCAATATTTTATATATTTATTGTCATTTATATCATAAAAATATAAAATATTGATATACTTTGAAATAATGTGTTTGTATTTCAAGTATGAAAGTTATGTATGTATACAATTAAGATATAATTTAATTTTTATTTTCAGGTTTAGCTTACCGCGTCGGTTTTCCTTAAAATTCCTTTTGCTTTTTGTTTTGCACAACGATCAAAGATTGAACGTTTTGCAAAGCTGCGTCAAAAGGAAGGTTTATCATTGATGTTAAATAAATTTTTACGTAAAGGCGGGTGGATGGGATCGTGGATAGGGTGGGTCTCCAATTCGCAGCAACCTCCTCGTGGTGAGACCTGGGAAATCATTATTATTTACTGTATAATTCAAAATTGTATTCGCGATACAATTATAAATTTTATGGTAAATAATATGAGCTAATTGGCTGCGCACGCGATTGCAAACTTTTTTACATTGTTATTAGGATTTATTGTATTTATTGGTTTCACTTTTATTTTAATTTTTGGAAATTTATTTCGTATATATATATATATTTGATCTGTATGATCTCGGTGATTTTTCTGTTATTTCCTCTTTTAATTCACAACATATGTATTAATATGTATATCTTCTAAGAGTTTACTATAGTTTTTGTGGGTCATTTTAATTAATTAGATGATTATAGTAAATGGTAAAAGGATGTAAAAAACATTCTGTATTTTTCGAGGTCGATATTTCAGATTATGAGATGCAAAATTCCGTAAGATGTCATTTTCGAATGTTACAATCGGTAATAGGAATAATAAGTACAGTCGATAATAAAGAACATTGTTATAACCGTAGAGCTGATGTTGAAATTAAAAACAGATATATTTAGTTTGTATGATTAGAGTTAAGAATTAAGACTCACTGCCATCTAGTGGATCTTTTTAGCAAGACAATTTACGAAAGAGATTTCTCTAATACTCGGAAGATGGCACCACAGTTTAATTCTATCATTATCTTTATCTTTTTCTCGTTATATGTTGTCCTTTTTCTTTTGTATTATCTATGGCACTCTACAGATGGCACTACTGTCCTATTATTTGCTCTTTAATCATACGTATTTCATATATAATTATCGAGTATCGATGTATAATTATCGGATTTTATGTCTAAAATTTTTATTATATTATATATTATTAGCCATAAATTTTTAGAATTTATATTATTGTTATTCATTATTAAATAAATTAAATAAATAATAAATAATAAATAAACGTATTAATAAATCCATAAATAAGTGAGTAAACTATAGAAATGAATAATAAAAAGTAAAAAATAAGAATAGAATGAACGAATAGATAAATAAAAAATAAAATTAAATGAAGGAATAAAAAACTACAAAATAAATGTATCGGTAATTAAACTGATTGTCGAACGAAAATATAAATAAGTAAATATGATATAACAATAATTATTTAATTAAGTTAATAAATAAATAAGTGGATTAGTCTATAAATAAATAACTATAGAAACAAATAAATAAATAAAGAAATAAATGAATTAATAAATTAATAAATTAAAAATTATATTAGAAAAGGAAAACTATAATTTTCTAGCAGTGTAAATGTAGTTTCTAGTATGGAAAAGTATATCAATTTATTATTGTAATGAATTTATAAATCAATAATAAAAGTTGAAAAGTTGTTAAATTATTGATTATTACAAAATTGTAAATATACATTAATTATTACATTTATTGTAGTAAATTATTGTAATGAAAATCTAAAAATTGTAGAGTTTTTGGTCATTATAAATCTATTTACAATTATTCTATAATTATTTTTTGTTTAACGTAATAAGAATTAGAATATTTTTAACTACAACAAAAGATCGAAAAATAATAGAATGCAAATCATAATTTTACATTATATGATTTGTTATATTTATTATCGTAATAAATTGTACCAAAAGTGAAATAAAAATTTAAAAATTAAGAAATTATTGACTGCTATGAATCTATTCATGACTCTATATATAATATATATAATGACGTATAATTTTTATAATTATTTTTTGCATAAAATAATAATATTTAGAATTTTTTAACATAGTTACAAATCGAAAATTATTACTATAAAGTAAATTTTACTTTATTTCGTAAAAATATATTTTAATTGTTGTATATAATATCGTAAAAAATTATTAAATCCATGAATTAATAAAATTGATATTTTATAATTAATGAAAAATCTAAAAATTAATAAATTGTTAACAAATATTCGAAAAATCAATTTTAATAACATCGATAAAGACCGTATATTTTCGTTAACCTTCGATTCGCGCTCCTCTGTAATACAATATAATATATATCGAGGCAAGTCGCGAGAGGACGACCATTTCTTAATCAGCTCGCCTCACGGTAACATTAATATTATAAGACATTTTGATTGAATTTTTATAATATTATAATGTAGAAAATACTTTTTTATCTATTCTTTTACGTGCTTTATTCTCATTTTACTTTTATTTTGATCTAATTTTTATTTCTTTTTTTTATTTTATATTTTTAACTTGATTTAATTTTTACTTCACTTTGAATTTTAATCTAATTAATTTGATTTTTTTAATTTTTTATTTTCTTTAAATTTTATATTTATCTTGCTTCGATTTTTAATTTTTAACTATTACTTTTACTTTTTAATTTACTTTTAATTTTTAATTTATCTCAACTTTCAATTTTTGTTTTGTTTTAACTTTTAATTTGCTTTAACTTTTAATTTATATCATTACAACTTATAATTATAAGGGTCTCGATGTAGTCACCTCCTCGTCGGTGAGACCTGGTAATTGGCATCGGTTTTTATTTTGTATTATTTGTTTAATAATTTATCATAAAGATCGGAGATATTAAAGATAGAGAGATTAGAATTGTATTTGAATTGAACTGAGAAAAATTAGTTTTTGAAAACTGATGCCAAGCTAAGTACTACACTAATTTCTTTTTCTATGTTTCAGATTCGTGTAATTCATTTATATCGTATACTATTTTTCTTTTTCATCTACGAAATTTTAATTATCTTGCAAGGAATTTCGAATACTTATAATTCGCGATATATCTTACTAAAAATTATAATCTTAATCTTTTGATAACGAAGAGTTATATTATATCATAGTTTTTTCAAATTACATAGGATTCATAGGATTCATTAATATTTCTGAATAGCAGTCTTTTCTTAAACAAATATTTAAAGAAAGATAGGAAAAGAAATTAAATTTTTATAATCTTTGACATTTTTCTTTCTTTTTCTCTTGCATCTCCCTTTATTAATATAATTTTATTTTCATCAAATTTTGTAATCGCGCACAATACAGAGTCAATGAATACTGCTTAAAATATATATTACAAGAAAGGAAAGATTTGTCATTGATTTTGGCTAAATTTTTATGTTTAAAAAAAAAGAAAAAATAGATAGGTTCGTTGGATAGAATGGATTTCCAATTCATAAGTGATAGAAAGAAATTATTATTTTCTATATGGGTCTTAATCATATCTGTGATTCAATTATAAATTTCATAGTAAGTAGTATGAATTAATTAGCTGTGCATGTGATGTTTTTTGCAGTTTTAACCATTAAAATTTATTGAGTTGTATTAAATTAACATTTTTATTTTGATTTTTGTACAAATTATGATGTTTCACTTATTAATTTGTTTTGAAATAATCATCTATTGTTCAATCGAGATATATTTCATCAATATTTTGATTTTGGTGATTTCTTTATAATTTCTTTTTTTAGTTCACAACTTATTCTCTTATTTGTTACATTCTCTTATTTGCTAATATATCTAGTATTTATACCATGAGAGAAGAAGATAAATGTAGTTTTTTACTTGACCGTACTAAATCGTAGATGGCGCGAATGACATATTCTTCTTTTTGAAGTCGGTATTTCAGATTTTGAAATACTAAATCCCTTAAGATGTATTGTATATTGTATATTGTTGAATAAATGTTTATTGTATGTTGAAATTGGATGTGTCGGTAACAGATTGATCAAATTGATTACATTTGGTTTTTTTACATAATATTTTTGCAAATTGCATATGTATTTTTGTTTTTAAATTTCATCTAAACATTTTTTATATTAAAATTTATGCTTTTATTTTATTTTATTAGAATAGATAATAGATAGATAATAGATAATAGATAGAATAGATTTGAATAGATAATATCGCTGGTGACATTAAAAAATGATAACACGTCCTTAATAGTTCTCTTTACGATTTCATCAATGTCTCATTGAATCTCGTAATGTTATTTATAATATGAAAATGATATAAAAACCAATTGAATTCAGATGTAAATTTCTTTATATATTTATGTGTGTAGAGTATAATGATCATTTGTTTTTTTAAATGAAATTACATTTTTTTTTTTCTAGTATAATTCCAATGCAAAGTTATTAATTCTGATGATATTTTATTTTAAATTTCGTAAGAGTTTTATAAAAGTTTTATAAAAATAAAAAATTTGTAATAGGAGAGTACATGAACTTTTTTTTATTTTTTGTATGATGAATTTTGAAAAGTTTATGTTGAAACGGTCCTAATAATTAAATCGATTTGAAATAATTTACTATATAGATCTCTATATGTGATTACAGTTTATTTTCAAGTAACATTATTTGACATGAATTACTTGAAATTCATGAAGGGGTGGTTCTGCTCGTCTCTTCCGTTTTAAATAATTATACCAATCGACAAAAAAACAATAGAAAATAACATCCTCTTCTTCTACATCCTGGAAATCATACAATATTTAATAGTATATTCATATTGTTTTTCTATTATTTTTTACAAATTTTTATTTGTATTAAAATTATAATAATTATCTTTATTTAAAATATAAATGTAGTTACATACGCAAAAATTTGATTTATTATTACTTTTAATTTTTTCGGTACTGTTATAGTAGGAAATGTTTCTAATATAGGAATTGGATCTAGTTCTTCAGGTTCTTCCTTTTCTGGTGTTACTTGTATAGCAACATCATAGTCAGGATATTTTTCTTTCTTTTTTATCTGTCCTTATAAGAATAATTATCAAAAATTTGGAGAAATTTATTTTAAATTGTCATTACTAAAATTATATAAAATTATAGTCCCTTGTATTGTTTTTGATTATATTTTAAATCAGCAGTTCTTAATCTTTTCCGTATATTATAGTATTCAAAATAGTGATCAATTCAAGTTTGAAAAAGAAAAAAAAGATTTATTATAAATAAATAAAATAATAAATATTATATATTTTCTTTCTGTCATTTATTTACATATATAATGTAACCGCTGTTTTAAATCATTTTATTAAACTAAGATAAGTAATACTTCAAATGTAGTACCCAAAAATAGTAATCGAATAAAATCCAACCTTGTATGAGGTATATACTCATACATAAAATTGATAATAGACACATGGTGAAATTATGTATAAAAATAGGATGTTGTAGTAATTCACTATCGCTCACTATATCCAAATCGATATATATGTCTGTATGTTTCATTTCAACTATTCCGACTATTAACATTAAAATAGCTGATAGGAAGCAGCCGGCGAGAACCTGAATATATTTGTGTTGAATATTTAAAATATAAAATTATATAACAAAAATGAAATTTTACTAACATATAAAGGCTTTTTCATGAAAATATTTTTTTTGAAAATCCAAATAATTGCGAAACTCATGCTCATAATTATGCACAATGGATAAATAAGGAAAATTGGATTTGTTTCTTCGGGCAAATAAGGATAAGTCTCATCTTTTTTTCGACGCTCTTTGCTCACATAGTGATGGATAAAATGAAACATTATAATCGAGAGGCCAATAATCTACATAAAATTTTTATAATTAAATAAAAATAATTAAATTAAAAACGGAAAATGATTCATAAAAATAAAAGTCTGATATTATTTTATCAAAAATAAAATCTCTTTTATTAGATAATTTTTTTTTAATTTAATCCAATTTTTTATTCCCTTTATAAATTAACAAAGAAGCATATTAATGAAAGAAATAATATCTTCGAATTATAAAATCATTTTATCTTGTCAAAATTTTCAAACGAAAGAGTTTAAAAGTTAAATTCAATATATAGAAACATAAGATGAGAATTGATATTTTTCCAGTTATAAAAGCTTAAAGAAAGATTTTTTTTTATTTTTAAATATTTTTAAATATAATAATTCTAATACTTATAAGAAAAGAAACAATATTAAATGATAATCTTGATTTAAAGAGATCAAGTTATTTTGAATCGAGTTGAATAAAATATTAAAATATAAAATAGTCAAAAATAGTATCAATTTTTCAAATATCTTATTCTATTTAGGATTTCTGATTTATTTTCAAATTTATTTATTTCTCTACATTTCATAAGAGTATTCTACGAAATTCAGAAAGAATATGAACTTACAACTATCCAAAAAAACTTTCAAATATTCTTTTCGCAATTTGTACTTTGTTCTAAGCATACTCCTTGATAAACATCTGCAATGAATATCACGAAACGATATCGTGGATCCTCTGACAATTCTCAAAGAGAGTAGTATCCATACGAATATATATAAGGAACTAGGACAAACGTAACGAAACACCGCGAACCATAATGGAAACTTTTATCTTCGAATGATATAAAATTGCAACACGTAAAGTGGAGAAAGAATAAGAGAGAAAAAAAAAAAAAAAAAAAAATAAGTAAAATGAAATCGAGCGCTGACACGTAACTTTTTCACGACGCGTGACGAGATCTCGTTTCCGATTGCATAACAACAACAATAATAATAAAATAAAAAATCGGCGATGGCCATCGTTGAATCATTCTCGCGACATTTCGCTAACATAAGATTACGGTTCCATGAAATTGGGTCACACGGTCGGTGTCGGTTGGCTTGTGTGTTGACTCGTGTTCCTTCGATTCGCACTTCCTGCTCCGCAACTAGACACTCGAAACAACAACGATTTAAATAATGCTCTCTAACGTAACGAGCAGCGAAATTGGATCGGGCACGGGTGTTAATCGGTGAAGAAGGAATGGTCTGAGTCACTGACCAATATTTGTGTTATTGGGAGAAATGTGATTGCGTTTCGTATAAATATTTTCGCATTCTTCGCTCGTGTCGTTTTTAACCGAGTTTTTGTGACACCGTTTCGCCGCTTTGCTACTTATCTCTCGTTAATTAGATACATTCGTAAAACGGAACGGAGATAATGATGTTCGTGAGAAATGATATGTTAATCTAGAGATCTACGCGCGATAAATATGTTTTTTTTTTGTATGGAATTTTTAGAAGAATGAATCTATAGAATCTGCACGATACACGGTGCGTTAAATGATACTTTTTGAATTTTATAAAAGATGCAAAACACTTTTAACTTCGTGAGATTTTAAACAGGAGGAAATCCAAACGATCGATTAAAAGGTAAAAATTCAAGAATTTAGAAAATATTTTATATCCAAAATATTGATTACATTAAAATCAATATTGAACGATTTTATTAAATATTTTTCAATATTGTTCAAAAGTTTAAATAATATTTCATTAATTGAACATCAAAAGGAATTTTATCAAGGAAGAAAAAAAAATTATTCAATTATAGACAGTCACATAGGGAATACATTTGAAATAGGATTCGGTTCGAAAAAATTAGATGTATAATTTTTATTATTCGAAATTAAAATTAGGTATTAGATACTATTTTTCTAATTTCATTAATGAATCAAATATTCCTTATTTCTATTTCAATAATCTTTTATTTTCTTCATTTAATACGATAAAATTGTTCGATATCTTCATTTCTTTTAGACATTTTTAGACATCACTCGTGTTTTACTAATTTGTAATATTTGGTTAAGAAGAAATAGGAAATTGTTAAAGAAATATAGAGGAGTTGAAAAGTGAAAATAATTAAATAATTATTTAATTATAAGATGTAACATCTTTTTTATGATGGCATTTCATATAATGCCATTTCTAGTATAATATATTAAAATGATTCCTTACGAATTGAAAAATATGTAAACTAGCATGAACCACGTGAGAAAGATTTTTATTCCGTTCGTATTCTACTCTCGTTTGATGATAAATACTAGCAAGTTTTGCAATTTCACGGAGTTTCTCCAAATCTATTTTCTCATTTTCATTTTTTGGCAATATCTCCTCCATCTGGTCTACTATGAAATATTTTTTAATATGGTATACACATAAATGTTAAAATATTAAATAATAAACTGCTATATTTATCAACTAACCTATATTACTTACTGCTAAATTCAGTATTACATAACAATTTATATATATGTGTGTGTATGTGTGTGTTTATATACATACATATATATAATTTGCAATTTACATTCTAAATTAAAATAGAAAACGTTAAAATTCTGTTCTGAAAAAATTATAAATATTATTTCTTAAAGAAATAAAGAAAATAAATTTTACACGTTTAATTTCGCACTAAAATTTCAAATAGATCAATTCCTTCATCAATTTTTTTTATATATTTATTTATTAATTTTTTTTACTGCATTCCTCAAATGCTAATAAGTTTATTCATTTTTTATTTTTATGTTCTTATGATAAATTTTATTTTTTCCTTTTACGTATACAAAATTTGTATACGTAAAATGTATATAAAATTTCGAGAAATACACGCATGAGAATAAAATAAACATAATTATCGATATAAAAAGAAAACTTTAATGACGAGGTATTTAATATTTATTGTATTGATTTACAAAATTGTATTAATATTCTGTTACTAAGAAATCATGAAATTAGATCAGTAGGTAGATATTTTATCAGATTCCATTCAGAAGAAAGAAATAACTGTACATATTCATACTACATGAATGGATAATAGTGACATAGAAACAGTATCTAACACTATTCTATCTCTTTTTACACTATATCTTATATTTCGACAATAAATCCATTCAAATTCTACAACGTGTCTCTATTCTAAATAAAAAATTTAGAACAGTTCATAATTGAATAACTTTTATAACGATTACTTGACACGAATATTATAAAGTATAACGTTTTTTATAAATAAAACAATAGTGTTTAATTTTATTAAATTAAATAAATTAGCTTATTTATTTATAATGTGAATTCAGTGAATCTCAATGAAACAGAGAAGTGCACAAGTATTTATTATTATCATGGAGATTTCTTTTTCAATTGAATTTCAATATTATACTTTTTAAGATCAAAGTAAATTGTGGAAAAATTTATCGTTTATTATTAATAATGAAAATATATTTTTTTTTCACAGTGTAAATATTAAAATTTAATATCTATCCTATAAAAGAAAAAAATACGCAATATTGATCGTAAAAGAATTAATTTTCAACTCTATATTAAATTCTTTTCAATTTAATAAGTTAATTTAACGAAGCTATATCCATTATTATAAAATTATTAAAAAAATTGAAATTCAATTCACATTCCATCGCGACATCAAAATGAATTTCATACAATTTAAAATACGACTAATACGGACACCGACAAACGAATAAAAGATCATTTTTTATCTCACGACACTTCTCGCATTCCGACTCTATTCTCCTTTCTATCGATCAATTCTATTTCTTCCTCCTTTATCATACGTCTAGATGGATCATCAGTTGCGATCACAAATTCCAACTGGCTTGAATCATCTTTCGGAAATTTTCCAGGCTGGAACATTTCGAAAGCGACGAAACGATTAATAAGCGAACAAGAGCGACAACGAAATGCCAAGTGCGACGATAGCCCTTTACGGACTGATTCCAGATAGAAATACTTTCCATAATGAAAGTGAACGCCTTATGCCTTTTAATAGGTGTACAATTTGTTGGAGTGTGCTTGTTGTGCAATATCCTGCATAGGAAATTCCTGAACCAAATCTCTCTCGATTTTCCTTTCTCGAAGTAAGACTGTTGAAAAGTAGAAGTTTCCATGAATTGAAAATACGTGATTCCTGGAATAATTAAGAATAGATTTGATAGTCGTTATATGTGAAAAGTATTAGAACGCCATTTTGTACGTTTCACTTTCTTTTTAAAGGAAAAAATTTCTCTGGGAATAAAAACTATCGTTTTAGCATCTTCTGATTAAAAATAAGTTTTTAAATAGTTTTTGAATAGTTGGAAATTATTAGGAATTTGAATATAGATAATATTGAAACTATGATTATGTTGCTTTGAATAATACTTAAAGTATTTAAAGTAACGTAATAAAATAATTGAAAATAAAAAAATAGAATTGTAAATTTTAATTCAGGCTTTCTGAATGATGCAAAGGATTTTGTTAAAAGGATAAATTTAATAAGAAACGAATTACGTTTTTATACTATTAAAATATAGGATTTAAATTTCATAGATATTTTATTTAACTTGCTATTGAAAGACAGAAATATCGTAGCGGAAAAATTATTCGTAGTGATAGGAATGAAAACAAAAAATACTTTGATTACAAGTTTATAAACTTTTTATAATGAGCATGTTAGTTTTTCCTCTCTTTATCGATATGAAATAAGGAAATGATGCTGTTATAATTAATTACAGCAAAAAAAAGATAATCTTTACGCAATCCCTCGTAACTTATCATCCATGCTACAGTGAAATAAAGAAAAAACGAGATTTTTTTTAATTCTCTGAGGCATGATTAACCTCCATCAACAGTTAGGGTAAGAACATGTGAATATACCGCACTTATAGCTCATCAATGGCGCCATAGTTCCTTTCTCCACTATCTGAATAACCTTGACAATCCAATCCCGGAGAAAAATCAATTTTTTTCTTTTTTTATTTATTACTAGCATTTCCGAGTAAATATATCGATATCGTAGAAACGATATTATGAAAATTACTATAAAGCATTGTAACAATTCCATGAAATAATTTGCACAAGAATGGAAGTATGCATGAGAAATGCTTGATGATTATTGGCCAGTTTTAATAATGATAAAATATTTTTTTTCATTATTTGAATTAATAATATTTTATAAAAAAAAAAAATTATCAAACAAAATTTTATTTGAACAGTTTAAAACAGTTTAATTTATAATTGTTGGAATTTTTTTTTTAATTGATAATTTTTAAAGATACTTTTTTATCAATATTTCGTGTAAAAATATGTCATTTTGAATCACTATAGTTAAAATAATGTAGTTAATATATGTGCTTGTTAATATTTCATTCGATATATTTAATTTTCTCTTTTCTTAATTCATATTTTCTACTTTTGTTAAACTATATGAAGATTAAAGATTCATTTATAAATCTTGAGGAAATAATAAAAAATTTCAGTAACATCTCTTGTTTATTTTCCCCATGATTCATAAGAAAAAGAGGAGGAAATTTAAGAAAGCCATTGAAAGGATTCGTTCCTTGACACAGATCAGAAATACAAGCAAACAGAAAAAGTAAATTTCTTGTGCCAAATTCTTTGCAAGATTAAATGCATGGAGATGAAAGATCTGTTGAAAGTTTGGTATTTTCAAAAAGAAATTTTTCTAAGAATTGAACAAGGTAAAGATTTTTGTGTTTGTACAACAGGTTGACTGTCATACACAAACTGTCAATAAACTTCATTCCAAATCGTATTTATTGAATTAAACCGATGAATTTTTATTTCTTAAAATATAATTTTAAGTCAATAAATAAATTTAATAGCGAATAATAAATCTATCTATTGAAAATAATGATTAACTTTGAAATTTGCATAATCAACATTATCAAAAATATTAAATATTTCTAAAAATTTTCTTATATCAAGTAAAATATTTGAAAAAGAAATATTTACAAATTATGCTTCGTAATTTATAAATTGCAAATAAATTCAAAGATAATCATTTATTTTATTCTTTCGTTGATGCAAATTTTTTATGTGTTTTTGTACGTGCGATTTGCACCCTTCGAAATTGAAGGATCGGAAAAGTTTATATAACAGGTTATGCCATCCCCGTATTTACATCGAAGGGTAGAAAAGGGTTGTTTGTATTTCCCACTGAGGGAAATATCAACAAAGAAACGTGCTTGACGTAGCTAAGGAATGTTTTTATGGAATCAAAGACGAACGTGCAATGATAGATATTTCTTATAATACTAGAATAAAAAAAATGAGCAAAAAAGATTAATTATGTGACGCGTCTCGTATTTCTTACATTCTTATTTTTTTATAAAGCAATAATTTTAATTAATACAATAATTATAATTACAATAATAAAAAAATATATATTAAATAAAATAAAATAGTTAAATTGAGATATACTTTAGTAAATCAACATTTTAATTTTTTCGAAAATAAGATTTTATTTAAAAAAAAAAAATTACATAAAAGTATTCTAAAAATTATCCTATACAAACAACTTCAATATTGCATTCTCAGATTCAATTCTTAATTATTATTAATTTAGATATTCTATGTATTGACAATACAGATTGTAAATCATCACATATCTAGAAAAATAAAAAAATATCAAAGAAAATGAGATAGATTTTTCTTAAACTATTTTTCTATAGAAACTTGAAAGTATCACTTTATGTATCGAGATAATAATTAGATCATGATTTCAAAATCCACCCTCGAGAACTTTTTGCTTGGAACGCTATCTCTAGAATCATGGTAACGATAACCTAGTTACCACATTTATTGCTTTATAGGGAGCGTTGTTATTAGCGGGTACAAGCTCGAGCATTGAACACTGAGCTCTTTGTCGGCGAAAGGATTTAATATTCATGGTGGTCGATGTTGCTTCTTCGCGACGAAATTGCGTCTGAAGGTTTCCGCGGCTCGTGAACGATGCTTTATCGCTTTTCCTCGTGTTTTTAACGAGCGCATAATGTAACCCAGTAAACGTTGATTAAGCAAGAAACATTATTTCAATGCTACCACGCCTCGGTTGGAATTCGAGGCTGGCGACGATTTAACCCTTTCTGCTCGCGCTTGAAACACTTGTTTACAACTATCACCATCAACTTATTCGCGATTTTTTTTTTTCGAGCCGCGATAAACGGGATAATGAATTTTGATAATGAAATTCGACGTGAGAATGTGAACTTCTTTTTCATTAAGTTATATCGATGAAAATTTTATCCAAGAAATTTAACGATGTTCATTGCATCTTCATTATTTAGAATATAACATGAAAAATAAATTTCGTACAAAATTTATTTCTATCTTGTAAAATTTTACATGTTGATTTTATATAAATTGTTATACAATTTTTTTCTTCTTAAAATTTGTAAAATTAATAATTATAGGGATAAGTTAAATGTAAATGATATAATATGTTTCTTAATTTTTTTCATATTCGAATTTTATAATAGCTAAATTAAGTTGATATTAAGATATAATTTGAAATAAACTAAAAATCTTTCTGATGAAATTTTCCATAAAAATAAATATATTTAAGTAGAAATGTTTAGAGTTCATAGAGTTTAAAAGCATTGATAGAATAACACAATGATAATTGCACCAGACATAAATTCACGCAACATTTGAATATTTTGGGTAATTATATCATTTAATATTTTATTAAATAATTTTAAATATAAAATATATAGGATTTCAAAATTAGTTTATGATACTCAGTGATGAAGATTTTCGACAATAATTTAAAATTTTCGTTCAACTTCATCGTTTTTGTGGACATATTTAATTACAGATAAAATATCAAAATTGAAAAATATAAATCTATTTAAAAGACAAATTACAGATTTGTAGAAGATAAATTCCCATATATCTTCCATCTTTTTATAATTCTCTTTCTCTAGTTCCATTTAAATCTTCGAAGCCATGGAATCACGGTTAATTATCTGGAATGCAACGATCGAACTTCAATCTTCATTACGTTGTAATTTATAGCGTAGAAATATAAATTTCTCAGTTGCTTTTCCATTGAATACCGTGTTAAGTGCGATGACGCAAATTGGTTGACTAAAATTATTCAGAATTTCACTTCGTTTATCATAAATACCTATCTTCGTTTACACGTGGAAATAGAATGAATTGTCGCTTCGACATTACATTATACTTATAGTTTGCAAAATCTCTAAAAATAGATAGAAATTCCTTTTTGCTTCACAAGTTAGTTAGTTTGGTTATTGCTTCAGTTTCGTAGAATTTCTTTGTTACTTTTCCTTCCTATAGGTTGATTGCCACTTGTTGTCCGTCTGGTAATCAGTCTCGGTAAGGGTTGTAAGGATTCTTTTATTACAAAGTGTACCAGTCATGTATCGCAAAATACTTATTTCATTTTAAATCATAAAATTTACGATTCTACGGTTTTGAAAAAGATAAATGAGGATATAAGATATATATATGTTATAAAATGGCTAAGGAAATAGGATGATATTTTATTATCCTCATATTTTATGCTTTACTGGTAGTAGTTTCGTATTCTTGAAAATTCTTTCAAATTGATATTTTCTTTTCGAAAATTTTCAGAAACAACAACGTGATTACTCAAAATCGAAATTAGAAATATAGAATATTTTCATTTATAATTGTTCTTTTATATATGATAATAAGCTTAGGTTTCGTTTATTATCTATTTAGTTTAACATGTTCATCGATAAAAATCGAAAAGGATATTGATCTTTTGATATGTATGTATAAAAAAACAATTGTAAAATACAATCTACGAAATCTAGTAATACTTCGTGAATATTCTACCAAAAAATCGAACGAAATATTAGATTAATTCATATTAAATTAATGATACATATAAATAAATATAATAGATACAAATATTATCATTTATATATCATTAAAAAAAGAGAGATACAAAGTCTATTTTATTTATTTTAACAAAAAAATTTATCTTAAATTAAATATTAAAAATCATTGCAAATTTAAGAAAAAATTTAAAAAAAGTCTTATTCTATGCCAAAAATAATATACGAATCCAGTTTCTTCTCACTTAATTCCAATTCACTGAAAACACGTCGACGTAAGACGTAAACATCGTTATTCTCGTTACAATCACTCTATTACGAGCTGATAAACAATGTATACAATGTATGTATACAATGAGTTTCAACATAGATAGAGGCGTAATTTCACAGTTTAAATCCATCGACACCGGTTATCTTAGAAATTTTCCGATCGATCCCCTTTTTTCAGTTCCTTAATTCTTTTGCTTAATCCAAGCAAATTTTATTCTCGAATTATCTGACGAAAATCTATCTGACCATAATTATCGAAGAAATAGAAAGAAGGAATGAAGATCGAATTACGAAATGATATACGAGGGGCTTGAATAAGTCAGATTAGCCTCCATGATTAGGCAATCGTGGAACAAAAGTGAGACAAGCTTAAGGATAAGAGAGAACAGTTCCGGTTCAAAAAGATGCAAAGTCGAAAAGAAAAGTCGCTACAGGTGATTTAGAAGAAATAGTAATTTTTTCTTTGATTTTGTTAATTGGATAGAATTTTATAGGATACTTTTTTATTTTCAATATTAGTGTTAATATTCAATATTAGTGAATTTATTGATTATATTAAATGAGAATAAAATGTACTATCTATTTAGAATAGTATTTTTAACGCGATTAGATGAAGTATATTTATAGATTCCAAACTCAAAACCAATACAAACTTTTAAATTGATAAAAAAAATTCCAAATTCTGCTTAGATTTGGTTATTTGTATAGATGTAATATACTTATTAAGATGGATTTAATATTCATATCAACCTAATTATAGATTAATACAATTAATATACTATATTAATTATTCACAGAGATTATATCTGTACAAATTAATCCAATAAATTATATCTCTATGGTATAATTATTATATAAATTTATTGATATCTCGTATAATTCTTCAACACTTGTTTATGATCTTGACATCGTTTTGTTATTTTCCGGAGTTTTAATAAATACACTATTAATAGAGGAATATTAACAAATAAATACGGAGACAGAAGCTGAATGATTGGCACAATTAGAGGAAACACATGATTCCTGGAATTGATGTCGTCACGAGCTCATTCACGAGCCTACTCTTAATCTTGAGCGTGAAAAAAATTCCACGCGGCATCGGAGAGGCAAGCAATCAATTAACCAATCTGTTAATTACCGCCACGAGCCGACAGCTGTGAGCATAGTTCAAAGGAGACACGCGTTCAACGAGACCTTTATGATCAGAGAGAAAAGTGCCATCTTGTAGTTTCTCTCGGCGCATTCTGTTACTTCCTTTTATCGGCCTTTTCCATGCCTCCCTTCGAACACAGTGTGGCGGATCTCGTTAAACTTAATCTTCTTCGAGCTGTTTGTTTCAATTAACCTACTCGGTTATATTCAACCAATCTTCTCGAACGTTATGACTCAAATATTTATAAACAAAAATTTAACGAATTTATTATGCTGTCAAATTGTGTAATAAAAATCAGAATCAGTAATATATTTATATTTACATTGATTAATATGCGCATGATTTTTATAATGATTGATATATAAGTAATTATAAAAAATATTTGCAACATTATTCTATTTACTAATGGCATTCATATAATTATAAAAATTTGATGTTATAAAAATGAAACGTAGAATCTGGATTAAAAGATGCGCATCAATATCTTTTTATATATTTTTTAAAAATAACATTACCAAGCATAGCTACAGATTCAATCACAAATGAAACTGAACTTTATCCACTGAGAAATCTAATTTCGAACGAAGAAGATCCAGAACTGCAATTAAAAAAGAAAAGAAAAAAATACAGAAAGAAACAAGTAACAGTACCAAAACAAAGATAAAAGTGCATTACACTTATTCCACGGATCGATGAATCATTTCATCCAATTAACGGTAATCGCGATTTATCATGGGAGGAAAAACCACGACCCACGCAATGATTGATCGAATAATGAAAAAAAAAAAGCTACTTCTGCTTCTGAGACTTTTTTTTTTAAATTCCTCGTAGCGGTTCTACGTCGTTGTTCCCTCTTTTTTTTTTTTTTTTTCTTTCCCCTCGCATTACGCGGCCACGGTTCGCGATCCGCTTCACGAGCATGGCGTGGATAGAGCCACGAGCTCGTAGGGTCATCCACGTTGCAGGAAACAGGAAATCCTGAGAGAAGTGAAACCAAGCAGAAACGTCGGGAACGCACAGAGCCGCCACTGTCTAGGATTCGTAGTTGTAAGACAAGATTGAGGAGGTCTGCTCGTTTCGCTCGGGAATCTCGTTCCCCCGCTTTGACAGTGAGAGATGCAAATTTGTGAAGCAACCGTCAACACGTGACGAATAATCAGAGCGTACAGTGAGATGGAAAATTTTTTCTTTTTTTTTTTTTTTACCCGTGGATAAAAAGATAAATTGTGAATAATATTTTTGACATTTAGCACAGGTGAACGTGGGTTGAGTGATTTGAGGGGGTTTGGTACTTACTCGGAGAAAGGAAATATTTCATTTTAATGTGAACGTGGCTGCACGTTATTTTATAACAATGTTATGCATCGTGATAAGTTAATGCAATAAAGGAAATTTCTTGGAGGAGATTGATCCAAATTATTATAAATAGACTGTGTGTGTTTGTGCATATTTTTATTAGAATTTTTGTTAGCATAAAAGAAATGAATTTAAAGATCTGTTCATGATACATACTTTGCTTTATGTTTCTTTTTTTTGCATGATGTAGATTTTTTTATATTTAAATTTTCTATAAATGCATGAAGAGTCTTGTTGAAAGTGATATTAGAGAAAAGAAACTTTGCTAGAAATCGCGCGAATACTTGAAATATTATAAGATTTATAACAAAAATGTTAAAATAATCGAATATTCGTAATATTTTGAAATCTGAGCTTCAATTTTAGAAAAATTGGACACATAAAAGATTTGAAAAATTTTTTGAATAATAAATAGTTATGTTAGACGTAAAAATATTAAAATATTTTCTTATAATAGTTTCTGCACGAAACGTTAAAACGCACAGTTTATACGCATAGGGGAAAAATACGACGAGAAAGCAAAGAATGGTACAAGGTACACCAATGGTGTCCGAGCCCATTGACCGCAAATCGCAATCGCTAATCACGAAATAACTAGTCGTGTATGTCAGCTGTTAGAAATCGATCGATAATATGAAATAACGAGACCTGTGGAAAACACATTGCCCAACAATCTCTAATAGATATTTTTTACACTTGAATCGTTCATTTTTCGATACAAGGTCTTGGGTGAGGTCCGTTGCATTCTTCCAAATCGTACTTTCACACGTGCAGGCATTCTCTTAAGCAATAATTCGGTAAAAGAAAAATATTGAAGGGAAAGAGAGAGAAATTCAATTTTATTTGTTCGATTCAATTTAACAAATCGATCGTGAGATATATTTATCTCATTCTTCACAAGTGAAAAGATAATAATTACGATAAAGGAAACACAAGACATTGATATATATTTTCTTGAAAGATTAAAATTTATTAAATTTATCAAAAAACAGAAGACTTTTAAACGCGAGTGTATTCATGTAGAAATACATTATGCAACTAGGGAATTGAAAATTACAAGGTACGCCTGTAATTCCCATGCTCGATAAGAAAATAGGAAAGAAAAGTTTTATTTTAAATCCATAAACTATTATTATCTATTTTTTCAAAAGAATTTTCTCTTGCCACGATCTCTCCTCAGATCCTAACAATATTTAAGATTCTTAAAATTCCTATTTACACTCCTATTTGTACCAGCTTGCACCAACCGTAACACGCGCCACGAAATCCATAAGTTAAAATTGCATCCGTGACTCGAGGTAACGAAAGAATCGAGTGCGCATAAGGTTGTAGCGTATTCCATATATATATATATATATATATATATATATACACGGGTGTAAATGGCGGGTCTCGGTGGCGCAATTAAAAATTCACCATCTCGTTCGTAGATCGAGAGCAGCGGCTAAGCGGTCGGTACATACCACCGTGCATGCATACGTGTGGATATATCACCCGAGAGGAAATTCTCGGAGCAGAGCCGGAGTCCCTCCAATTTCTGTAAACTTCCGTAAATCCTGCCCTCACCCCCTCCGTCGATCTTCCGGCCGGCTAACCGACAATTAAACTTTCATAACCTGTTCATTAGCGCGAATTAACGCGGTGCGCTAACTCATCTGGATTCCGCTAATGCAACGCACTTAATTTACAGCGACGGCCGTCCTCGAGCCGCGCTGGCTGCAGGCCTGCTGTTTGCCCTCCTTCTCCCCGGAGGACGCGTCGACGAAACGGAGACAGAGGGTAAGTGAGATTATAAACGGCACATACGGGAAGGAGGGAGGGAGAGGAAGAGGGAGAATGAGAGGGTGGGATGGAGGAACGACAGAGGGACATTTAGAGACTGATGGCGCAAACCTTTTAGGCAAACTAATGCACCGAACCTGTTACATCAGAGAGAGGCTACTCGCGCTGTCCACCACCCACCCACCGCCCTCTCTATACTCTCTTCTAACCCCTTTGCATTACTGCGTACTCGTGTACCTACCAGTTGGATTCATTATGGGAAACGTGCCTTATGCCGGAGCTGAATGAATGGCTCGTTCTTGAGCCCAGAAAGTGTTGCGATGAGGAAAGTTGGGGAGGGGAAGGATGGGGTTATTGGATAGGGATACGTTCCAGTGGATGGAACTTCCCCGTTTCGGGGATAAAAAGTAGCCAATTAGGGAATTGTATACACGATTCGTGTATGAATTATTGAAATGATTTCACGAGATACTTCCTCTTCCCTTGTCGTTCCCATGACAGTCGTATGGATGCATACTTGGAATTAAGTAGAGTGATACTTCTCATCAAAGGATAATCACGGAATTACAGATTAGATTTATGAATAATTCTTGGCATATTTTTACACGAGAAAAGACAAACAAATTTTTATTTATTATCAAATATCATTCTCTTTCTCGCAAATTAAATATTAAACGTTTACAAATATATATATATACTTAAGTATAATTTTTGATAAGATTATTTTTTTTGTATTCATTCAAATCCGATGATTAAAATAATTGCATCGCGTAATAAAAATTTAATCGCTCGAATGAATCGCGCGAGGAAAGAGGATAAAAACGAACAATAACCTTTAAGGGCATTATGGTAAACGGGGCCAGCGTACCCCAATTATAGAGACGTCCCTGCTCGAGAGGGAGAACGTATACACGCGTGTGCAATTACTTGTACGCCTACCTGTTCGACCAGAGCGTGCACACATAATTACCGTGGGGGAATTCGCAATTATTAATTTAGGTGTTACTCTACAGACCTATATGCCCGTATACTCCTTTACGGGACAGCTACGTTGCCTTGATGAGAATCGTTTCGTGGCTCGTGGAAATTAACATTACACGCGCGCTCATTTTACACAACTGCATAACGTTTTGTGTTGTTCCCATTTCTCGAATTTACGCGGCGAAGGAGAGACGTCGTTAAGGGGTCGTGAAAAAGCGTTTAACGTCGATTTCCAACCGATTACGATTTAATTAAGCAAATTAAACGTGTTTCTTTTTCCGTATGCATATTTGCATTTGTTATGTTACGTGCATTTAGAGAAGAATCATTCATAAATGTTTAATTTTTCAATATCGAAGAATCTAAGTTTTGTCATTTTCGTTAGGATGAATAAACTTCTTTTTAGATTTTAGTTAAAGGATAAAAAAATGTGTGCAATTTTTTATAATATTGCAACAAATCTTGAAAGATAAAAGAATATGAGATAAGATTTTTTAAGTTAAAGTCGAATACAAAAATATTATTAAAATATATTCGATAAGATTTATTTATTTCGTTATGTATATTAAATTTCGATATTTTCGTTTTATAATAGTTTAAAATGTTTAATTATGATGTTTCATGTGCTGGAAAAAAAAATTAAAAGTCAATTTATTTGTTGGAAAGTAAAAAGGCAAGATAAATTACTATAACTCTTTGTTTCACATTTAGATTAGAAGTAGATAGTTGTTAAATGTTACTTGAGCATGGAGTGATAAAAATTTATGAATTATTATCTTTTATTCTGTCTTGAACTTTATGTACTTATTGTCAAATACATATAACGATAAGTACATATTCAATGTTGAGGTGTGCTAACATAAAATATATTTTATGAAACATTAATATAAATTGGTACAATAGTAAACACATAAATTTTCTAGGCACGCACAACTATATAATTAGAATACTTTGAGTATTATTTACACCGATATTGTAAATCAATATCCATTGTACAATCCATTATTCAAATGTTATTGTATTATATTATGCAGCATATGAAACATCATAATTATAAATATTAATGATAATTTTGATAAACGTGTTATTAATTGAATAATTCTCACTCTTTCCACGATTTAATAATCATTTGATTTACATAATCGTTTAAATTAGAGATTCATATCGTTTGAACAAACATTCATATCGTTTAACGCTTCAAGTTTAAACAAATTATTTTTTTATTAGAATAATAAAATATTGAATATTTTATAAATACACATTTTTCTACGAAGAATATATTTATTTTGCATTGTAAAGCAATTTATTTTTTTTTGTCTATAAAATGACAAAATCAAATTACATATCTATATTTTTCTTAAAAAACATTTAAATTTTGTATAATAAACAATTTAGTCGCTATCATATTTAGACACTATCATATTATAATTTAATAATTTAGCATACATTTTGCATACGTATTCCATTCAAATTGCATATTTCGAACTCACACCTGCATAATCTTCCTTTTCACAAAGTGAAACGTAAAAGAAAATCGTGTCACAGTAGTTGCTCTGCATTACACTCCCGTTCAAAAATTTCCATCTGTATCGATTATATATCGTTATAACATAAACATTAAGTTACGCGTATTTCCTAATAAAAAAAAAAATATATAAATAACAAAATTTGCAAAATATCCATTAATACAGATGGATCCCAATATTTTTCCAATCTTCAAACAAACAAATAACGAATATCGAAATACTCTTGAACAAATCTGTACGCACATAGATAAGTAATATACACATTTCCAGTTTGGATTAAATGCTACAATCCTTATCGCACGTTTTCCACATTTGTCAGAGTTAATATCTCTAATATAAGTAGAAAAAAAAAAAAAAAAAAAAAAAAAAGTAATATTATCGTGCCAGTTTATTATCGCGACGAAACACGACTTGATATAAAATGAAAAAAGAGTAGGAAGAAAAGAAAAGAAGAAAAATCAGACAAGATCTAACGGGTGTCCGACTTAATTACATGCCAGCATATGGACCGGACCCCAAGCTGGATTCCCTTTCCTCTCGCGGTATGAATATCGCATTAAGTCATGAGTGAGAGATGGCTCCGGGCAGGGGTGAGACCCCGATGGGAAACTACGAATTTAATAGAATAATAAATGGAGCCGTCTGCGCGTTGCGGCGATGCCGATGGCGACGACCACGAGGCCCTCGGTGCTATATACAACGTAGTACAACGTACACCAGGAAGATAATTCGGATCCTTTTTCCTCGGAGCGGTTTAATTCCCTTCGAAACGTTTCTCTCTCGCGCGCTAGGTATATCACGAACGTTGAATCGCCGTACGCGAAATGTAACGCACGAGAAATACGGTGAGGAAGTGAACTGGTTCGGTAAACTTTTATAACAGTGGTTACGGTAATGGTCGGCGGCGTTACGCGGCGCAATTCTTTTTAAGAAATTCCAAGCCGTGCGGATTCTAATGGCGCGTTTATGAAATCTTGACTGAATTTCACTTTTACGGTTGATATGTCCACGGAAGAGTTGGAATGAATAAAATGTTGGCGGTGATCAAATTTGTTATGGAGGAAGCTTTTTCTTTTTTCATTGATAATTGATTTAAAAAAAAAAATTTGGAATAGGTTTCGTTTTGGAGAAAATCGATTTATAAAGTTCCATCAAGGAAATATTCATTTGATAGGTAATGAAAATTGGTTAAATAGATTTCTTCTATTTATAGTATGGTATGAATCAAATTAACATTCCAATAATACGTTTATTTATAGTTAGTTATCAAATTATTGAGATAGAAATCTATCTATTTTTCGTGACATCAAGTCGTGGTTCTAGTATTAAAAAGTGATCGTTTCATAATTAAATGTAGCTTCAAAGATTCCAAAATTATTGTACAATTCTATTTTTGTCTAACGAAATTAATTCAAATACATCTTCAATATACTCAATTAAAAAAATTCACCTAACACTCTAAAATATTTACAGAGAACATCAAGCACCTCGAATTATCGCGCTTGTCGCTCGATAAAAACGCGCCTAAATCATAGTATCTCGGTCCCAAAGGATTAAACAAGATGTCCGCCATGTTAATTACACGCACGGCACGCTCCGCAGGCGGAAGTGGAAGCCACCATCGAGGGGTAGCCAGGAAGATATTCCCCAAAACCAGTAGACGAGAGAGAGAGAGAGAGAGGAGAGAGAGAGTTCGATCTGTCGCGTTACACACGACCGCTGCAATTTTCAGCACACGAACGGAAGAGGAGACGAGATGGGTCATGGCACATGTTAGCACAGTTTACAAAATAAACACACTCGTGGCGCATCGGAAAGGGCGGCCGGCCGGCCCGATGATGATGATGGTCAGAGGACCGAGATGAGGCGGAGGTAGAGGCAGCGTCCGTTGTGCACTGATAACACAATTAGCTTGTCTCGTCATGCGCGACCTCTGATAAGGGATTCCCTCACTCTTTGGCCCTCTCTCTAACATTGGCCATCCTACGCTTCCATTCTCTCTCTCTCTCTGTCTCTCTGCCCTCTTCCTCCCACCCGTTATTTCCCAGTTCGTTTCTTCTTCTTCTTCTTCTTCTTCTTCTTCGTTCGTCCCTCCCTCCCTCCCTATTCCTCTAGTCCACTTTAGTAGATTCGCAGAGCAGGATCGCGCGCTCGTCAGTCGGGTAAATCCAGACGAGAAGATCCCTTGGGAGTACATGGCGTTCCATGGACGCGCGATAAGGGTGGCGCGCGGGGGTAGTGGCAGCTTAACCCTCTCTCCGCGCGGGATACGAGAAGGGGGACAAAACACGCGGGGTGAGCCGAACGTTAATACCTTCCGGCAGGTTTTCTTCACTTGATTTATTCCGTAGGGGCTGGAATCGCGTGGCACGGCACGCACGTGCGTGCACACGCGTGGCCGTGCCGCTTTTCGCACGGACGAGCCGATCTCGTGTGAGTGCAACCGAGGGAACGGACCTGCATCCACCCAGCGGATAGATAGTGTATAGTCTAACGAAGTCCACGGATGTCCAGATCGTGCTCTGACGGGCAAATTTGCCGGGGCACGAAGGGATTCCACCGTTCCATGGCCTGGGTAGTGTTAGTCAACGAGGGGAAAAGTTGAAGGATTTTGGAAGAAGAATAATCCCATAGATGACAAACTGGTTTTTGTAGATAGGTTCTTAAGATAAGCGGCAAGGGTTATAGACTCGACTTTTGGAGAATAATAGGCGAAGACAATAGGCGAGAAAGTGGATTGAAGATTATAAGGAATTAGTAAATTAGTAATGGTGTAGCAGGTACAAAAAATATATTGCCATTTCTAATATATTTAAATACTTAAAATGATCCGTATTAGATGTATAAGAAGTTTATTGAAAGGTTTAAACTAACAATGAATTGGTGGAAAAATTTTTACTTTATTATGAAATTAAGACTTAAGACGTTTCTAAATTTTATTAATTATTTGTATTAGTTTAATTAATAATATTTTTTTATAAAATACATTAGTTATTGATAAAACTTTTGATAATAAAATTATTTTCAAAAATAATTTTATTATGTCCAATTATAAATTATATCTAGTTAGTATTTTATTTGCTGCCATCAACTTTATTATTTAGTATCGGTATTAAATTTTATCAAAATATCTTTGATAATATAACAAATGATTTCCAAAAAAGGTTTTCATTTTCAAAAGTTTTAGAATCAAAAAGTACCGGGCAATATTAAGAAGATTGCACAAAGTGCTGGATAGATAAATAAATTTTTCCGAGATTTAATTGATGTTCCCGTTAATATTGTTTATTACAGATTTTTTTTTTTTATTCTTTTAAAATTTAAAAAGATTTCTTAAGTGAATATTTAAATAATGTACTTTTTACGTACAGAAGAAAAAATCAAGTTAAAGATTAAGCAATAAATTTGAAGTTGTTCTTATAAACGTGATACTATGTAAAATACCTTTTTAAATACGTATTTGCGCATATTATTTCAAACATTCAAAACGGTAAGAAACTTATTATTTTGTGAAGCATGTAATTATTAAAATATATTTTATTAAAGGTATTTCTTGCTATTACTATTAAGAAATATTGCTTAAAATAATATGCTATAATATATATTACAATTATTTAAATACAAAAATTATATAATTATAAATAATTGCATTTATCAGAATCATCCATAACTTCAAAAAATCAGATCTAAACCGGTTTTAACACGATTGATTGAAGATACGAAGAATTTTGCCAATACTTTTTTGAATAAATAATACATAATACATAGTTTCTTAACATAAGTATTAAATTGAATGGCATACAAATTATCATTGAACGCCAAGCAGAATTAGTATTTATGTATAGCAATATTTAAGGAAAAAAAAAATATAATGATTCGTTAATATAAATATAGATGCATAAAATATAATAGAATTTTGAAACATTAATTAAAAGATTTAGAAAGTAATAGAATTTTAATAAAATATGAGATTAGTTAAAATATAAGCTGTAAGAGTAAGTAATATACTGTTAAAAATACATTTTCATATTAAAAGAGATTATCTACGGTAGGCGAATAATAATGAATAATTATAATGATGCAAAGAAGGTAATAAACGATGCCAAGGATGCAGTAATGTTATATACTTTATCAATATAAAAAAAAAAAATGCAAAGAAGTAATAAAAATATATTAAAAAATTTTTTGTTTTTATTTTATCAAATCAAATAAGATATAAACAAGAAATTTCTTTCTAAATAATAATTATTACATATTGGTTTTGAAAATTTTAAATTTATTTATTTCAATTTTCTCATAATAATAAAAAAATTGGTTATCGAATTTTTATTTACGATAAAAAAAAAGAAAATCCATAGAATTCAAATATTTTTTACATTATTAATCATGTTCTTTATATTAATAAATATTATTATTGAATATATTATTGAAAATTAAACAAATAAATGTTTAGAGAAATGTAAATATTACTGTAAATATTTCTATAAATATTGTTAAAAAAATCTGAAGAAAAAAAAAAAAAAGTTTATCATAATGCAAAAGGATATTATGAAATAATGTTGATGTAAATAGCTTCCAGACAAGAAATAATAATGAAAAAAAATTCATTTCATAATCGTAATCTTAAAAAAAATACAGTAAAAGTAATTATTCCTTAATCTTAGTAAACAAGTTGTAAAGATTTTTCCTAGATTTTATAACATAGTATATATTGCCAGTACATTGCTTATAATCAGTAATTTAATAATTAATCAAATAAAAATCTCTTACTTTTTGTTTTCTAGGAAATTTTTATCGAAAAATGATCATTTTTTATACTCGCACACCATATTAACTCCATTCAACCATAACAAATAATTCAAATTTCAATTATGAAACATTACATTATAATAAAACATTGGTTTTTATTTTGCAACATACGTAATTACAAGTAACATCAAAAACGTGTATTCACAACACGATAAAAATTGATGATTGATCGTTTTCGAAGAAATCAGTTTCCTTCTTCTTCTTCTTCTTCTTCTTCCTCCTTCTTCCTTTAACGATTCCTTCGATTCTTTTCCGATCGGTTTTGTGGAAGCGATAACAGGACGAAGGAAACATCGTGTCATGGTGTTGCGATTGAAAAGAAGAGGCCACCGGGAAGCGGTAGCCATAGACCGAGACGCATTGGAGCATAGGGGGTGGCAGCGGTGCGGTAATAGCATAAATCCGCGGTTGTAGTCGGCTCTCTCTCGATGCCGCCGTTGGGGCGGGGGAAGGGACAGGCCAGGAGCAGCCGACTGTCGGAAGAAACGACAGTCGCCACTCGACGCCTGCATCGAACAGAAGGCAGCCTGTGCGCAGACGCGAGCCGCATTTTTCGAGAGTGCATCCGTTCCCCGGGACGAGAATCGAAACTGGTTTCGAACGTGGATCATGATCCCGGTGAAATCGATCGCAACGACGCGATGAAAACCCATCGAACCATTGTTCGCGTTACCGTACACACGTCCTTTTAACCTAAAACCGAAAAAGGAACGGTACACGTTTGTTTGGTGCTGTGACAGTGTGATATTTTCCCTATAGCTTCTCGAGGACTCGAGCCTAATAAGACGCTCTTCTTATCGAATAACGTGTCGAGGGACCCGGTTCGACAAGCACCGATTCGAATGGTGAGTTTACTTATTTCTCTATTCGTTTGTTTTTGCATCATTGATTTGACAAACGTGCGCGATGCATCGAACGTGTATCATTCTTGGTGACAAATTGAGTTGAAATTCGTGTGATACTCGAGATATTCAGAGAAGTCAAAGTGATCGATTATTTTTTTTTTTTTTTTTTTTTTTTTTTTACGAATAGTTTAACTTGACTTTTGAGAAAGTTAAAAGTAATTTGTTTATTTCGTGAAGTTGATCAGTTTGGCTACTGTGCGATTTTATTCGAAGATTGATTTTTTTTTTTTAAATGCACGTGTATTGAACTCGTGTGTGTTAGTTCAATGAAGAAAACAATGAAGAATCGAGAAGAATAGTAAAGATACGAACTTGTACTATTCTAAACTAATCGTTGTCGTTTGCTATATGGTTGTATGATTAATGTAGAATTGACTTGTTCAATTGACTTTAAAACCATAGTCGTATGATATTCAATGGTTGTACATCGATTGTGTTTATATCTTTAATCGATTTAATATCGAACATAGGAAAGAAGATATTCTATTCGTGTTGTTTAATAGAAGATTTTTTTAAAATACTTATACGTTGGATATTGCACGGACAGTTTCGTATTGGCCATTTAAATCGATTCATAGGAAAACAAATTAATCGTTCATTCAAACGATCACAGTTTCGTAATTGCGTGTGTGTAGATAGTTATTTCCGCGATATATCAAGTTATACTATTCATTAGTAGATATTTTCTATCGCGAGTTATTTAATGCCGTAATAATAATATTAAATCAAATTAACAAAAATTCCATTTAAAAAATAAAACTCGGCAATGGGAAATTACTGACATAAGTGTCTTTGTGATTTCTCTGTCCTCACTTTCTCACTTTCCAAAATTCCTCGTTGCGAAACTATTTTGAAATTTAAACGTACAATTTGGGAATTTTTGAGAATTTCAGGCAAATATTTCTTTTTGGAATGAAATGATTGATCGATTTGGATGAAATATACTGTAAAAATATATAAAATTTTTTATAAATTTAAAAAATTCAAATTCAAATTTTGATATTATAAAAATATGATTTTCTAAAAAATGATTCATACTTTTAAAGACAAAATTTAAAAACAATTATCGGAGTTGAGTCAATTAGGTTTTAGAAAACAATTATATATTTATGATGAATAATATATATATCTGATATCTATTTTAAACATTTGAATTTGTTTCGTTTAAATTATCAAGTACGTGTTACTCGAAATAATGTTTCGAGTATGAAATATTAATTTCAAAATTTATTATTATTTTTCTTTTTTCAATGTTTAATAGTTATATCGAAGAGAAACTCGCCTCTGTAAAGAACCAATTTACAAAGAAATTTTTCATGTATCTTCCATACTTTCATCACATATGATAATACCGCAACACATTCCTCGCATTGTTCAACTTTCTACCCGTTTAAATCCCATATCACGGCGATCCCCAAAGGAATCTCCCGCTAACCGAAACGAAAATCTCATTTTCAACGAGAAACAATATTATACATATTATCCCGATCCTATCAAGATGGAATTATTTATCCATAGCGCGTTATCGTCGTTTCATTTATGCCTGTGAATAATCTGTTTACGACTAATAGAACTGCTTCAACACAACAAACTTGACTTTGCCTCACTCTATCCGGATCAGTAATTATGAAATTTCGGCCTGAGAGACCCATGCCCTTTAAGTTTCCCAGGCCGTGTAAACGACCGGATATTATTAACGGCTATAAAATACCGTTAGTAACGAAGTAACCCAACCAATATTTACCAAGGTTCCAATAATATTTTCTCGAAAACTCGGTCACGTCACATGTATAATCGTGTTTAAACAAGCAAAAAAAAAAGAAAGAAAGAAAGAAAGAAGAATAAAAAAGAAAAAAAAGTAAATAGAAAAAATGAAAATAAAAATAAAAGAAAAAAAAAAACAGAAATAAAAAGTAACGAGAGAAACAATTGAGAACCCCTGGGAGAGTGTACTCGTTGGTATTGTATGCTTTGGGGATGAGTCCTCGCCGAGGAAGATAATGAACCAAGGAACGATGATAAACTGTGCTAGGAGGGAGGGGGCAGATAATACTGTAAAAAGTTAGGAACTTAATGTCTTTGACCATTAGAAGAGAGTCACAGGCAGATATATGTTGAATGTCAGATTAACGTCGGCCGGACGGTGAAATATTTCCGCTTCCTTTCTCGCGGCGTATACGCTTCGTCCTTTTAAGCCCGAACTGGACGCGAAAAGGGGGCCATCGATATTTCCGGGTCGGATTATATATATATATATCGAATTCTATTGGCAACTCGGAGCAATCGGATCGGATACAGGGGGCAAATGGAAAAACGCGATCTCTGGAGATCGTTTCGATGGTATGACTCCTTTGTTACATTGATATGTTATGGGCATCGACGCCGCGCAGGAACACGTGGACACCGGATGCATGTGGTAGTTGATGGAAATTCTTCTGCCGGGATATTAATTTCGTCTATGGAGGGATTGTAGGAGTAATTGTTTCGTGTATACGCGATGGGAAGTTCAAGGTTTATTTGTTGCTAGTACGATTCTTTCTTGACGTGCACGTTGTGTGGGTACACCGTTGCTCGTTTTGTATTATTGTTTTGAAGAATGTGAATCACGCGACTGAAACTTCGTCTTGGATAGTTCAATTGTGAAACTTAGACGTGGAACAATTAGTTTCGCTTGAGAAATATTCTTCTTTTATTTTTTTTGTTAAGTAAAATATTAATAAAATTTGTTTCATGAATTTTAAAATAATTGACAATTTTTTCTTAAATCTTTCTAAAGATTTTAATGCGTTGATCTTTGTGTAACAAAGTGGAATAAATATCTAGGATAAAATATAAATTCTTCTAATAGTCGTAAGATACTAATTTTTCGAATGACCTATTTTTAGATCTGAACGAGATTATTGAGAAAAAATTGATAATAGACCGTTAACAAGGAGATTTCGGCTTTCTTTTATCCAGTTTCTCCCTCGTACATTTTCATTAATGTTCAATATGACAGATAACGTTTTTATCGAATTTTTCCCAATTTTTTTTAATAGGTTTTTTTAAAGAACTCATTTATAAATAGCTTATTTATCATATCATTAAAATATTTTTCAAAATTCTATTAATATTTAAAATTTTCTATGTTACTTAACGTTTGATTGTAATAGGTTTTTAAAATTTTAAAATTGGATTATAAATCGACAATAAATATATTGGAAAATAATAAGCTAGTTGTGTTTGAAAATCGTTTGCCAGAAAGATAAGAAATTTAAACAGTAGATATACAAAAGGGTATACGAATATTGACATAAGAATTAATGAGTTAAACAAAAACTAAACATACACAAGTGTCAATATTCTAATTTTTATAAAACATTGTATTTATATTCAATACAAAATTCAATTTTATATATTGATAAAATTTATTTTTCTACTTTATAATGTTTTTTTAAATTGAAGATTAAAGAATTTTTTCTTCAAATTTTTATTTTACAGTTTCTTAATAGTCTTATCATCAAAACCAGCCAATAATTTTATTTTTAATAAAAATTTTGTGGAATATGAGTTATATGGGAAGCAATAATATTTCGAAAAGATAAATTCAATTTTCAATGTAATTTTGTAACATAGATAAATCGAAAATTTAAATTATTAAATGTTCAGGTTTTAGGATTCTATCATTTCCTAGACAAAATTTTAAGAATTGATTTCTTAAAAAAATTACTTATATATAACCCATTCTATTTACATACTCGTGCAAATTTTTATTAAAATCGCAATCTGTAATAATTTGCAAACCTATAATCGATTTAATTCCACCTTACTTCTTCATTATCTAAAAATTTAATTCCATTAACACGTAAGAAGTTATCGAGATCTTATATTTTGAGAACCGATCGATAAGAAGCGCGTCCCATAGACAATCCTCGAGGTCAGAGATACCAGGTTAACGGAGGTCAGGATCCGTGTTCAGGTCGCGTCGAGGCCATAGAAAAGCGGATCGAGATCAAAGTAGATTGCGATCATTCGTCGCAAGCCTGTTGGTGTACTTTGACTCGTTTCTTCTTGCGAACGTGGCTTAAACGGCCGCTCTGTTGCAGCTTGTAGCCACGCAGGTGTAGGCCTTATGACAATATTATGAGCGCCCGTGCAAGCCGCTTGTCGATCCTGTTTTGTAACCCCGCCGCTGCAGCTCTTCGAGTTTATACGTCGACTTTTCTTCCGATAGTAAGCGAGTGAGCGCGCGCGCGCGCGAGCGTGTAGTTCCTGGCACGTTATTAAGATAGATTAAGGTGAGAAGCGTTCAATCGTATTTTGAATACGTTCGAATTTTACTTTCGAAGATGAATAATTCAATAATGGAATTATTGTAACATGAAGATAACAATGCGTTCTTAGAAACGTTTACGTAATTTATATTTTCATTTTTTTATGAAAATGATTGGAACCAAAATAACAGTAGGTTTTTCTAAATTTGCTATAAATATATAATAGATCATTTAGAGAATTTATATTGTAATTATAGTACGGTGGAGATAATTGAAATATTTATTCCGATCACGATATTTGCTAATAATATTGAATAAGTCTGTGTTACATTTAGATATCGAATATCGTGAAATTTTTTTAAAATATTCGAAATCGTGTAAAATATCTATTAATATTTGCTTGATTAATCACGCGAAAATAGGAAATATAAAAAACTATATTAGAAGATAAGACGGCATGAAAATTCTATTTTAAAATTTATTACATTTAAATATCTCTGATTTTACTGGAAAATAAATTTTTCTGAGTTTTATTTAGAAAATTATATTCTCTAGACTGTGGACGTATAGAAAGATAAATTTCTTTTAATTATATCATTCCATCTGAAATTCCATTCGACAAGTTTTCTTATAATTTCCTGTTCGGTGATTCAAATAATTGAATTAAATGCTTTGTGAATCGGTCATAAATCGAGTTTGGAACTAAATCGATCGTTCATGCTGGTTAGCTATATCAAGTTATGACAGTTTTATGAATATGTCGTTCGAGGTTGTCGATCCTGTTTCGAAATCTTGTCAGCGCTGCTCTCATAATACGTAGGTATGTGATTCGTACACACACCTCGCACTAACTAAATACAGAAATCAACAAGATTTTACACACACACACACACATTTCATATTTTAATTATCACAATTTAAAGAATACATTTTATTTTTTGCTATAAATAGTAATAGAAAAAAATTTTTTATAACGTAATAACATAAAAGCTTTTACGAAAACTTTATTTACATTCTTATATTTTTTTGCAGATTTTAAAATCGAAAAATATTACACGTGTTTTTAAAAAAGTTTTCAAAAAAGTAGGAGATAAAAAATCTATTTTAAATAACTTAAAAATAAACAAATATACAATTATCATTAATAATTAATACAATAATATAATTTAACATTGTTAAATTAAAAAATATACATAATATAGAAAAAAAATTATAGAATAATAAGGAAATAGAAATTATTACAAACCAAATTACCAGACATTAAAATTTTATTGTACGAAAAAATGTTGCAGATATAAAGGATACAAAAATCAGTAACTGCTTTAAAGAGCAATGGATCGAACGAATTTGTACTAACACGAAACACTACTTTATTGGATCTCGAAGTACGAAAAAGTTCCGTGTGCCATTAAATCAAATCCACTATTATGAACTGTTTTCGACACGAAAGGTTGCGATTCGTGGCGGATGGAACGGGCCAGGATTCTGCGTTTTATTTATGCACGAGCGTGTTGTGGCAACGGCACGAATGTGCTCGATCCTCGCCTTTAATATTACCTCACATAAAGCAGCACACACCTAAGTGTGCGCGCATTTCCACTCTATATATAGGCATACACGATGGGATAAAACGCGCGTCGAGATGTATGGTGCAACACTTTCTAACGTGGCTCGATCGGAATATCGGATTCGACGTCGATCCCGATCACGCGAGAACGCGACCGGGCAGATTCATCTCACGTTCCTTTTTTTCCTGCGGTTTAACGACGAAAGTGCACGCACCTCGATGTGTCGATGATACTTGCACACCACTCACGCCCGGCCACCTCGACCATGACACTCTTTTCGTTTCGATACGCGGCTCGTACACCACCGTCTCGAAAAGACTCGAAGAAGGAATGTGAGGAAATTTTCGATGAAGCTTTTTCTTTTTTTTGGGCGTGGTGAAAGGAATCGAAAGGACGATTTTGACAACGATCTTTGTTGCTTGTCGATAATTCTCTTTATTATTAGCGGTTTATTGATCCCTTTGATTCTATATATAGATTCACGTGTGATCTTTCAGATTGTGGAGAGAATTATATAGAGGAAAAATTATGAAAACGAAAATTTTTAGCATTTGGAGATTAAATAATGATGATCTTTAAAAATAGTTGGTGTTACGGATTTAGAAATGATGGCAAAGGTCCAAAGCGTAGATTTTGATAAAATGTTTAGTTAAAATTCGAGAGCGATATTTTTAATCGAGTTTATTATAAACGTTATATTTTAGTGTTGAAAGGATTGGATTTGCTGGTTTTAAAAAGCCACTTTTTCGTATTCGCTTTTATCGATGGAAAAATTTGTAAAATAATAATTTGTTTTACAGCAAAGAGGAATTCTTAAGCATTAAGTAACATCATATTAAAAGTAGTCAACGAAATAGGAAACTGAAACTATGTTTTTTCTTTCGATTAAGTGCGTATTGTGTTGTCTAGTAGATAGGATGAACTTTTCGTCGGTAAAACTTCCACGTTCGTTGTGGAAGCTATTAAGTTATAAGTTATTTAAGCTATTTAAGTGCTTAATAGTTACTCTCACGAGTTGTTTGTTAAAGATTTAGTCATTTCTTCGACAGTAAATGCGACAAATACTTTCTTTCGTATACAATTAACAATTCAAATTAATTGTTGAAATTTTAAACGTAGGATGTTCGAAACGAGTAGAAGAACAATATTTTAACCAAATATGAGATTCTTTTATTAAGTGCAGATAGAATAACACTCTCTTATTAATTATTTCACTCTTATGTATAATTACTGTATAATTAATGTATTTGCTAATCGATTATTTAATCATAGAATTTTGATATTCTGAAGAATCTCAACGAAATTACCAATTATCTATCAATTACTTCAAACAATTTATAATATCCAATAAATATATCCAGTTAAATTCCAAACGAAACTAAATTTCATTAATTCCATAATCAAAAGAAATTTTACAGCTTTTGTAATAATAGTAAAACGAAACTTTTTATATTAAAATTATTATTTTTAAAAAATTCCCAAGCAAAATTGCATTCGGAATATGAGGATATGAAGTATTGAAGTAACTTCAACTCTCTCAGAAATATTTCCTAATAAAAAAAAAAAATGCTTTTATCATATTCGCACAAACTTTCATTAAAATCAGGTTAAATAATACATGCTCAATTTCACGAGTCACTGCATATATATATGCGCACATATCTTCTCCAATCAAATTGTTTCCCCAATTTTTGGAAAATCGAAGCACAGTTATCTCCCCTCGGGCTGGGAGAAAATCTGTTTTCCGTATCAAAACTAACGAACGGTTTACGCACAAATACAGATCGCTTCATCACGCTTTTGGACCCATTGAATAGTTAATACGTATTTTCATCTCGACGAGTATATACGTATATACACATACGCATATGCGTAGTACAGAATATACACAGATACGATCCGCGGATATTTTATTTGGCCCCGGTGGACCGTGTCAAAATCCCCAGCAGCGATCCGAGCCTAAAATCCCGTATCGAGGTCCACGATTGGTCGGCACTTGATTGAATTGGCGGTTACTACCGGGCATTAGGTCCACCATCCAAAGGATTGAATTTCTGTCACAATTATCGACCCCCCTCCCCCCTCGACCGCTCATATATACCCCCTTTTTCGTTTATATATCGTATATGCGAAAGATTCGTTTCAAATCCCCGCCACGGTTCGATCTAAACGCAGCTGCGCCCTTTTCCGTGGCCGAGAATAAATCTAAAACTCGAATATAAATTCAACTATCGGCCGAGACGGATATAAGGGTATTTTCGAGTGGAGGACGGATTTCGTGACGAATATTTCTAGCTTTCTTAAAGAGATGTTCAAAGATTAGATTCTTTTCTTTTTTTTTCAAGTTAGTTTTTGGAAATGGTTCTTCTAAATTTTTTTACATATTTTTTGATTCTTTTTTTTTTTCTTTTTTTTTTGAAGATTTCCTCGTTTTAGCAAGATATAAAAAGATGTAGTACATACTACGTGTTAAAAGTATTATTCAGTGTTCTATATTAATGATAATTCGCTCGTTCCAATAATAGTCATATAACTACATATTTAGAATGATGAAGTGCACATTCATCAGAAATTAATCATAGTATTACAGATAATTTTTATTTCATTTGTAAATAATGCTTGTATGTTTATAAAACGTCAAAACGTTTCAATGAATCGCTTATTTGTCATGTGATAGGTAGAATGAATATTACGTTTGTTAAATAATTTGTTTTGAAATATTTATTATATTGTATTGATCGTGATATTTTAATATCGAATTAACAAATTAAAATTAAAAAAAACAAAGTAAAATTTTGTAACGTTAGATTTGGCTATTTTCCAAATTTGAAGATTTAATTTTATTTTTAACGAAGAAAATTCTTCTTTTTTTTCATATATACAATATTATTATATTTTTAAAAATTAGAATAGAGTGATTATGCTATCCCAAGTTGAAGTTATATATTTATCTTTAATCAAAATTATAAAGCAATCACACGCTGTTATTCAACAACCTTTCTCGCCTTCTCTATTTCGTCATTATAAGTGCGATCACGAATTCAGCGTGAAACTAAATTTCCCGATTTTCCTTTGTATCGAGGGACCCGAGCAAGGAGAAAGAGAAAGAGCGGCGAGGCTCTCTCGGTTGCTGCGTAACCGGGCCCGTAACAAATTAACAACACGTGTTTCGCATTCGCATTGGTACGGTGCTAAGGCGACGTTATACGTGTTCCCAACGGTAAAGTCAGTCGAATCATAACATCCTAGCAAACTCTATTTTACTAGGAAAATTATCTCCGTGACGCCAGAAAACGAACAAAATGCACGATCATAATGTTTCTCATTTTATTTCCAATTGCAACTTCTTTTACTGTATATTCAAATAACGTGAGAATTTTTCTTTGACATTCGTATAAAAATGAGCGTTGGAAATAATATTAAAATAAATGAATATTGAAGATCTTAATGAAATTTTTCACAAAAATTTATCAAAATTAAAGTTAAATATTAAAAACGTTTTTCCATTGAAATTATTTTTTTTTTAAATAATTTGAATTAAAAAAAATTACAAAAATTATAAGATATAAAGATTATAATTTTTTTTATAAGAAATTTGCGTTATTTGAAATTAAAAATAGAAATTTTAGATCGAAACTTTTTTCCGATTCTTTTGGAGATTCATAAATTTGAATAGTAGATTTTTTATTTATTTTAATTAAAGTTCAATTACTATTTTACAAGAAAAATATATATATATATATAAGTAAAATGTAAAAAGCTGTGTTAAAAATAAATGAAACGTTATGATTATATAAGTATACATTTTCTTAATAACAGAGACATCAATATATGATATATTTTAATATTGCGGTAAACGCGTCAAACAGTTTCGAAGCGGATATATGATAGCTGTGTGGAGATTGATTTAAAGTTTTGAATTGAATTATTGTAAACAAGGAAAAGGATTTAAAAGAAGAAATAACAGAAATAGCAGAAAGGAGGAAAAGCATTGTTAGAAATAATTATTCTTGTCATAACGATAAATAAATTACTCATTGTTGAAAATAATTATTCATCAATTCTCTGACGAAGAATTGATAATTAAAAAGACTGTAGTGTGATCGTGATGTATGAGAATAAAAGAATTCATCTTCATGGTAGATAAACTTTTACGATATTAAAATTTAGAATAATATAAATTTAAATTACTTGTAAATATTTAATTAAATCTATCCTACATTTTATATCTGTTTAGAGTATTTTTCAATCTTTTTGGGTTAACGAGCGTTAGGTTTTTGACATCATAATTTTTAAGATAAAAATATTGATTTACTGCATATAAAATATATTTTATTATAACTTATTATTCTTTTAAGAGGGGAAAAAAATATTTTTTAAATTTAATCCTCGCATCGATGAATCGTATTTTTTACAACATTGTTTATAAATATTGAAAAATTAAAATGAATACAAAATAATTCTACGTATTTTAATATAAATATAAATAATATAATATAAATATAAATAATATAAATTTTAATATAATTTTCGCACTATCACATTAGTAGAAAAACATTAATCACGACAAATAAGATATAATAAATTTTAAAAAATTTTTCTTTATTATCTATCATACATTGTCAAAGAATCATCGATAATCCAACAATTCTTACGAGTGCAGAAGCAATTATTTTTTAAAAATAGATACACATGATATAATTCAGTGTCAATTGTTGACAATTCTCACTCTACTAACATATAAATAATTAAAAGAAAGTATACGAATTTCACTCTCGTGTCTAGTCACGCTTTCATCCGGCACTTTTAGGTGTTCGAACAACTGCACAAAACTCATTTCGTAACGTTCACCTTGCAACGTGTCGCAAAAGGAATCCCTGGCTAGTTTTACGCGAACAATTAAGACACCTGTGCTAATTTCTCCATTGTGGGAGTCATTACGCGTTGCGATCGTTTCCTGGTAACACCGGTATCACCGGTGAATCCAGTTCACTTCTCGTTCACACACAATTTCTTATTGTTAGTCACGTAACCGAAAAATCTTGTCTTTTAACGGGCAAGACAAATAGTTCAGGAAAAAGAACGGTTTCTTAGTTTTAAACAGCGTTTCCTTTTAGAGGAATATCATTTATTTAGTTCTGCCTACGGAATACGTAATAAGTTAAAGGAGTACAGATATTTATAAGGATATTTGTTTTGAGTGATTAACATTATTGAAGGAATATTTTGATACGTAAAATTATATAAAGAATAATTTGTAGAAATAATTTGTTACTTTGGATCATTTTTGAAGTTCTACCATTTTTACCATTAAAGATAAAAGAGATTTCTTTAAATTTTGAGGTAACATTTTTTTAAAAATCTAAATATATTTTATTCGTTGAAATGAAAATTTCAAGAAGATTATAGTATAAATTTAATAAAAGTTGTATCAATTTTTTTTCTAAAGATTATTATTTTTAATTAGCTCAAGAATTCATTAAATAGTAATAATTTGATGAATAAGCGATATTTGGAAATTAGAAAAATATCGTATTGAATTATTATAAAGTATTATAAACAACTTTTTTTAAATTTTTATGATCGCATATTATAAATTTATAAAAGACATAGTTATAACATAGTTAATAGTTAAAACTTACAACATCACAAACGATAATTTTTACACACCATTTCTCGGGAACGTATCAAATTCTCTGAAAAATAATTTCCCGCGATATTCCCATTAAATTCAAAAATCCATTCCACTTTATAAATTAATATTCGACACGTCAAAAAAAAAAATAAGAAGCAATATAATAAAACCAAACCAGATACAAGACGAAAATGAAGAGAGGTCGGTAACGAAACCGCGTGGTACACTTTCTCGTGAACGATTTCACGTTCAAGGGCTGAACTCGTGGCCAGCCTGTTTTGTAATATAAATCATGCAGCGCCTCGTGTCACGTAGGCGTCGATTTTTGCCAAGTGATTTTGGCACGGACACTGTCTGGTGACCTCGTTCGAGGATCGCCTTGCTGCTATCCGGCCATGGAGAAAGGTGGCTTCTCAAAAAGAAAAAAAAAAAAGAAAAAAAAAAATAAAAATTAAAAAAAAAAAGATGGAAGAAATACTTGAAAAAGAAATGTAAGAGAAAGGAAACGATGCGAGTGGTGGAAGGCAGAAGGAAAGAAAAGATTAGAAGGTTATTCGTCGCTGGCCGACCAGGGGCAAAGTTACGTAATGCCAGGATGTCCGTTCGTCTGCTTCATAAGGCATTCAGTGAGCAGCAGCTACCGCTTCCACCTCGCCGGAACAGTTTTGAATCGCGCCTCGGAGCAACAGAGAAGAGGGCTTTCCGGTTGACTCTCAGCCTGCTTTACGACACGTAACGTGTTGCGAGTAAACCGATCGGTCGCGTGTTTTATGCATAAGGGAAAAAAGAAACAAGACTTGTATAGATTGAGGAAAAGATTCTTTTTTCTTTCTTTTTTTTCTCTCTCTCTTTCTATAAATGTTGTTTCTTTTCTTAATTTATTTTTCTATAGATTTTAAACGATAATTGTGGGATATTTTATATATAATTTTCATTGATCGAGGAAAAAATCTTTGAAAAATCTTTGTTTTAGAAATATTATTTCTTTTTTTTATTTATTTTTCGAGATATTCGACGTGGGATAATCGTCTCGAAATATTTCTTTGAAAATATAGATGTTGATTTTTAAATTAAATTAAGTTACGCAAATCATAATCAAAAGTTTTTGTATCTATTCTTTAACAAAATTGAATGAATGTATCTTTAAGAAAATAGAGAAAGTTTTATACAACAAAGTTAAATGGCGTTTTAAATTCTAAAGAAATTTGAATGAATCAAGGATATGTTAATAACAATAATGAAATTATGCAAATTCTAACAAAGACTATAGGAGAAATAAATTTTTACACCAGTATGAATAACAATTTTGCATATGTTGAAGAAGTAGGACTCTACTTCCGTAAAAATAATTTTTAAACTATTCTTATTTTATTGTACATACATCTTTTACTTAAACCATTTTTTAATTATTATTATTTAATAATTTTCAAAAAAATAAATATTTTTATAATTAATAAATAATTAATAAAATATAATCTCTTATCAAAATTTAAGAAAAATATAAAAATAATTTTTATACATTTCTTTAATAATATTTTATCATTTAGGTAAACAATATAATTTTCTGATATATTTTTTTCAAATAAAATATACATATCTTTATATCATTTCTTATCATTGAAAAGAATTCTTAAATGATAGACGATATTTTCGACAAAATCGAAATAAATGAGTTCGAACGTTTCAGCTATAATTTGACATTTATTAATTTTCAAATACAAAGATTTAATATTATCTATTATTAGAAGACAATACTTTCCATTAAATATTCAAATTTTCCTCTTTGATTTATTCAACAATAACTTTTTCTTCACTATCACAGAATTTAACGTGAAAAAACTATAAATGGAACAATATAATATTATTATTATCAAAAAATAACACGTATATCTTCTTTCAGAGCGATATACATAAAAACAAACATATCGTTACCGCATTCTCACGATCACAATTTCTCTCTTTGCTGATAATCGTCGTGCACCAGATACCACGAGCTCTTGTTGTCCCTCATAATACGTAACGGGAATCCCAGAAAACAATACGAAACTGCAAGCGCAGCTCGTCTAACAATTTCAGTGATTATTCTGTTAACTTTACCTCGGTGTCAATGGTTCCTTTGTTAGTATCCTATCCTTTCACCACCCGATACGACCAGTTCTCAAGGATTTTACTGATCTTTGCTTTCAGTCGCTGCTTACCTGACTGCCTCCGTGGATCGTTCATGGAGTGTGTGTATACAGGTAGAATACTCGATCCAGCCATTTAACTCTCGATTACTTGGCGCACAGATCGAGAGAACCGGCAATTTACATAAATCTCTTTTATTCATATTCTATCTTTTGTAGTGTAGTAGACGCCGTTAAAATAGATCTTGGTCTTAATAACAGTTAATATATATATAAGTTAATTCTGATGTAAAAAAATTTCTTTTATAGGATTACCTATTATTCTATAAGAAGTTTATTTGCTTATGTTATTGTTTAATTTGCTTCGTTTAAAAAATATTGAGATTATTTTAGCTAGTTTTAATTTTACTCGAGAACTTGGAGACTTATTTATAAGAAGATTACTTGGAGTATTTATTTATAAGAAAAGAGAGATGAGAAAATATTCCAATAATCAAATAAATTTCGAGATTTTTATTGCTTCGATCATACTTGTATATTTTAAAATTTAAAATATCTATCAAATTGTAAATATGCTCTTGATTCTTCGTAAATTTCGTAAATCAAGTTCAATTCTATAAACAAAAGAATATCATAAGTTTCTAATAATAAAATAATAAACGTGCATTTATCATATTATATCCATTTAAAAAATAGTCATATTCGAAACAATTGTTTCTCCAATATATTTAATCTTCAATAAATCAATCCGATTCTTTCATCGCGTAACAAATATCAATTTCCAAAATGGTAAATATCCTAATTCGTAACAGACAAAAATTCAAACGCGTGAGAATACCATTGTACACCCGATTTATTCTCGCAGACGGAAACACGGTGTTCGTTTAGTTGTTGAATGGGGGATACAATGAAACGAGCAGTGGCGTAATGGTCATTACCGTTATATCTCTTGAATCGAGTGAAAAACCGGTGTCGGATACTTTATTGTGTCCATAAGGTCGCACCTTTTTATGAGCTCGCATGGCTATCAGAGATGGAAGGCCAACGAACATTACGGCGTAATGGTAGTTTCAAAAATTATATAATTGTATAATTATATAGTGGGGGGTTGCTTCGAATTATTTAAAATTCGACGGTCTTCATCATACAGGTGTTTGAAGAATTCGTAATTGAAGAAGTAATTAACCCAGGTACGGTGAATTTTTACGTTTCGTGTTTATTATCGTTTTAACCAACAAAATGACTTTTAATGTATTAAGGGGAAAGAAAAAAAAGAAAACAGTGATGTATAATTATTAAGAAACGAGAAATAAGGTATGATTAATAATTTTTTCGTTAAAAAAAAATTTGTCTGGATAGAAAATTGGATTGAATGAAAATAACTTTAAATGATATAGCAAAGTTAATCACGGAACCAATATTCTACCTCAAAAGCTAATTTTGTTTCAGATAGTTATTAAATGCGAGAAAAATTCTTGCTCGATATAAAGTACATATATATATAATATTTGTAATTTGCATTAAATCGAAAATGTATTGTGAAAGTGTTTTGTTTTTCTTATATCGTATCGTAAAATCGGTATCCTGGAAAGATATATCTACATGTATGAAGGTAAGCTTCACTCAATCTCCAATTGAGATTTAAAAAAAAAAAAAAAAGAAAAGAAAGAAAAATAACAAGAAATTCAAAAGAAAAAATTATCTGACATTAATATACAATATGAAATAAATTTAACTGAATGATTTTTTGCATATAAAAATAAATTGAAAATAAAGAACAAGTAAGCTTTATGAAAATTGAATTTTAAATACTCATTTATAATAAAAAAAATGCTAATAGTATACATCATAAATGTATCTACTGATAATATATTTATTATTAATATATAAATAAAAATATCATTTCTATGCTCAATTATGAATTGATTAACTAATAATTGAATTTTCTTCATAATTCACATTACTTGATGTAATACCATTTCCAATATTGATATAACAATTGGCAATATACTTTTATGAAGTATAAAGAAAAAGAAAATACTCAAATTTTAAATCGCTAGATTCTCTTTAAAAACTTACACGTGAGAAACGTGTTTCCATTCCTTTTGATCTTACGTCCCTTGTTTTATCCATACCATACGTTCACCCCCGTATATTTTAAAAAATTCGCAGAAACAAATCCCTTTCTTTAATTGTTATTCGATATCTACCATACGTTTGACGCGGCTAGAAAATGGCAGTTCGAAAAAAGAAAAAAAAAAAAAAACATTCACCCATTGTCCTGTTGTTCACAACCGTATTTAGCAAATTGAGTGAGAAATCCGATGGGCAATGGGTAAATCCTTTCTTCCTGGCACGATCCGGCCAGGCTTTGCAGACTTTCCGGTCGACCGAGCATCGATATAATTCGCCGTGTTTACATGCCTGACTTGGCCACTGTTCCAGCCAAGTCATTCGAGCCACGTTTTCATCCCATATTCGATACGAGGCGAATCAATTAGATGATCTTCAATTATATAGGGGCGTGCTCCTCTCCCATACACGAAAGTAGCGGCCATATGCGAGGAACGATCCGGTTGGAGGAGAAATTTTTTTCGAAACTGTTATCTGGTCGATTTCTGTAACGTATTCTGTTGGATAAAATGTTGGTTGTGTTCATTTGTTGAATTCTCCTCGTATACGTAATTGTTATCATCGCAGGTGCAGGCTTCTATTTAATGATCGGCCTCGTTAATCGGCAAGTGCACTGGATTAGATTGAAGATACTGGTTGGCTGGTCAGAGGCAGCTTTGATGAATTCTGTTTAGCCTTGTTTGGCTCGCCTTTACGTTAGTATTCTGTTGCAATGACGGTTGATGCGATCCCTCTTTAAGAGAGTAACGTTTGTTGGAAAAGTTAATTAATCCTTGTGAGGGTTCCTTATAAATTGAATATTTCGTAATAATTGTTTCAACGAAGAATTTTTCTTTATATCATACGAATGGTAAATTATTTTAACAAAGTATTTGATAAGATTGTTCAAGATCGATCTTACTAAATTTTAAAAGAATCTGATAAGATTTTAATCACTTCATTTAGAACTTTTAGGAGAAAGATAAATGAAAGAGTTAAATAAATCGTTATTTTAGTAATTATTTTTTATTTTTTTTTTAATATTTTCATATCTTTTTAAGAAATTTTCAAAGAATTGCATATAACGTACAAGTTTCGTTTGAATCAATTTTGAAAATAATTTTCAAAGTTATCGAAGTATTTCCAGTCACGTGCTTCACGCTGTATTCGCATACATAATGCGCACGTGTCAATATTAAACCATTGATCCCAACCACGCAGATTTCCATTACACGTTTCGAAACTATGTACTACTCATCCACACAATTTCATTCTTCAAACTTATCAATGGCGAACACTCCATGTTTTCATCATACGCCAGCCGATTATCTTCTACCGAAAACAGTTTTACATTCATAAAGTCAAACCGCTGGCAATAAAAAGTCGCTCACGACGAGAGTTTCCTTTTTTTCTACCAGGTTAGCGTAACGCGTTACAGCAATACCGATTTCAACAAAAGTCATACGCGTAAAAACATTCCTTATTATTGAAATAGGAATTGTATTTATACACTGAATAAATCATTGAAAGAAAATTGGAAAATTATATCAGTATATTGATATTATAATTAAAAATAATTTAGAAATGCTAATATAGTAATTATAAAACATATAAATCGTCATGAAATTTGGCAAAAATATATTTTTATATTATATTATATTATAAAATATAGAAATGTATACATATATATATCATGGATCTTCGAAGGAGGAAAAAAATATTTGAAATAATTGAAAAGCGAAGGAACAAAACGTGAGGTTAAATCTGCGTATAATTACCTGTCGGCAACGTTGGCTACGATGTTGCCACGAAGTTGATCGTAAGTGGGCCAACTAGTGTGTGGGTCAGTGCCAAACCGCGCTTCTCGAACTCGATCCCGAAAGAGGGATGAGGCTTTCTCAGGGCCAGCGACCGCTGGCCTACCGAATGAACTCTCCATCTGCCCGCGATCGATCGATCGATCTACGATCGCCTTGGCTCGTGTTACATCGATCCATCGTAACGGATTACCACAGCCGTAGAAGAGCTCGGTGATCGTTTGTCTCTTGGAAGTATAGTATACCACTCGTTCACCGACACGCGGCGCTTTTTCTGCAAAGGCGGCCACGATCTCCTCCCCCCCCCCTCTCTCTCTCTCTTACACATACATGGATACTCATTCACTCACTTGCGTTTAATTGGTGCCTTGAACTGTATCGACGAATAAGCGAACTCGATGAAAATGTTAATTAGAAGTGCAGTCCGGGCTAATTGGCCAGGCTGGAAGAAGAGAGAAGAAACTGACGAGAGAACTCTGTAATTGGATTTCTGAATACGATGTTATTGAAAGGAGTTTGATAACGATGGACGGAAGTTTGGCGAAGAAACCAAGTTCTTTTGATATCTTGTAGCTCGAGCTTCGAGAGTTTCGCGTGTATTTATTAAAGTTGTGGGGGATTCTTGGATATTTTTAAGATTAAATGAAACTAAGTTAAAGAGATTAGGAAAAGTATGAACGAAAATAATGATTAATTTAAATTAATTATGTATATAATAATATCATTTTTATACATTTATACAAGGTATTTATGCCTATTATACAGAAAGAAATGAATTTTCCAAATTGGATTGGAACATCGTTAACGTTAAAAATCTGAAACGGAGCAAAAGTGTGCGGACAGTAGGAGGTCAGGTGAATGAGAGTCTTGTTCTTTTTTCTCTTTTTCTTTCTCTTTCTCTCTCTCTTTTTTGATGCGTACTTAAATTACTTTGAGACACGATGCTCGGTGCAAAACGGTCTGGTGGCCTTAGGCTGTCGGTCACTGACACTGTTTCACAACCCGTGAGACGAGGTCCGGTGGTCGTGTGTCACGTGACGGCGAAGCAGAATCGAAAAGTAAGTGAAAGATTCGTAAAATTGAAACGGCCGCTCGAACGAACTCTCCCTTCCCTCCCTTGAAATCGTATTTAGCATTGCACCGTCGCGTCGACTTGGCGCGAGAACTCGTGAAACGAAACTGAATTTTAATTTGGAAGTGGTGCCGCTAAAGCGGCCAGTGTCCCTCCAGTGACGCCGTCGCTTTTCCACGTGACTATTTTTAATTAAACCAGGTACAGATTGCAATGAGAGAATCTGTTGAAAAGATCGAAGGAACTATTAGAAATTGGAAGAAAGAATGGATAACTAAAAGCTCGTGCTTAGTTTGCGAAATTTAGTTCGAAATTGAAAAAAAGAGAAAAAAGAAAGAAAGAAAGGAAGAGAGAAAGGAAGAATGAACGAACGAACTTCGTGTTTCACGTTGAAAAGGAAGTATAAGAAATTGAAGAAGAGGATGAATAGAGTGTTTCACCGCTTAATTTTCATGTTGAAAAGTCAAAGGAAGTATAAGAAATTGAAGAAGAGAAATAATGAATGAATAACGTGTTTCACTGTTTAATTTTCATATTGAAAAGTTAAAGGAAATGTAAGGAATTTAGAAAAAGAAAGGATGGTTTGTTCCGTTCTAACTGAATACTTGGCTTTCAGTTTAAAAATGTTAAAGAAACTGTTAGAAATTGAGGAAAATGATGAATAGTATGTTTCATCATAATTATCACGTTGAGAAATTAAAGGAAATGATGAAATTTGAAAATAAAAATAAGTAAGATCTTTTTCACTTCTTGATTTCCAGTTTTATTAACTTTTGTTTTTTTTTTTTTTTTTTACTTTCACGTGTATTTTTTCTAATACTTATTTTATTGCAAAAAACACTATTTTTCAATATAATAAAAATCATGAATATCTTTTCTATCTTTCTTCGATATATTGTACAATACAATTGTATTTGTTCTTTGTATTTTACAATATAGATCCTTTTTGCATAATATGCATATACATAAAAAAAGATTCAGATATAACTATTATTCTATTAAAATCATTTCCTTTTCTTCAATTATTACAATTTCAAATGCTCAAACAAAAGATTCTTAATTTTTTTATTTCCGTTCGTTTTAAAAAACATTAATCCTTGCATAATAACTTTTCTTACTTAAAAACTTCGACAACACAAAATTTCCATAACTTGAAGATTCTATCTCTTTTGAGTCCTCGTGATTCTCTGTATTATAAACGAATGATTATTCCAATGAACGTTTAGGGAATTCTGCATAGCTTCTTCAGAATCGATCTTCCTCAAATACTTGATAAACAAAGTTCATAAAAATATTCGAGGGTTCATCGTTCGTTTTTTGCAATGCAAAACACGAGTCTATCTCGAAAAAAAAAAATAGAAATGGTTGCCAGCGTTCATTGTCTCGTTTCGATTAACCGAACCAAGAAAAGAGAAGTCGAGAGACCACCTTCACTTGGTGAAGGAGTTCGACTTTTCCGCGACCTTGAGGTGGTTTCAGCATAAACCAGCGGCGAGAAGGCGATGTCTCACTACGACTGGTCCACGACGACAACTCTAAGGGCATTCTAAAGTCGGCCTTAAGGTTGTCCAGTAAACGATAGAATCAGATATTCTTCTGCAACCTTGACCCATGCTTTCTCGTGAGATCGTGTTACGTTTCCTTCCCATTTTTCAAGAGCCTCAGAATCCTAAATTAGAATCCTAAAAGATCGTTTTATTTGTCAAATCGTTGCCATGTTTCTTTAGATCTTTTGCTGCTTTAGGCAGAAAATTGGGATAGAGTAAGGATTTAAAGTATTTTTTTTTTTTAAATATTTGTTTAGGAATATAATTAGAAATAATAGAGATATTTTATAATTTTTAATAGAGATATACAGTTTTAATTTATTTATAATTTGAATATGACATATTTATTATATTTCTGTCTAAAATTTTAAATTTTAAAATGACAATATGGATATCAAGGACAGATAACTCTTGTACAATACTTACAATATTTGTGTTATTAAATTGATAAACAATAATACGGAACATGGTCTTATTTGTATGCATTCTAACAATAAATACAACATGACAAGTCGTATCAACATAACAAGAAACCAATTAACTTAACCAATATTATAAATATTATATAATAAATCTGTAATTTTAAAACTTTGTCTTGTTATTGCGTTATTATCAAGCGATCAATGTCTATTAACATTGATTCTGAATATTTTTATTATTATAAAAATATTCAATAATTATCATAGACTATTATATGAAACGGAAGATTAATTAATTAATCATCTATAAGTAATCTGACTCGTGTTGTATTTATATCTTTTGAATGGAAAAGAATTGATTCTTATTGAAAAAGTATTCCAAAAATTTTGTTGATTTTTCTTAGAACAATAATTGGACTCGAATCAATCGAATCTAAATCAATTCAATTCAATTCTCTAACAATTTGCAATTATAATCCCCCCAACATCTCCCAATCACAAACAATTTCAACAATTAAAAAGTTCCAGTCCAAAGCGGAAATTGCCAGCATCTCGGACGAGCGTCACTATTATTCTATGCCATATCATCAAATCTATTTAACCTCGAATAGATTATAGCGTAACAGACGTTAAGAAATATATAATCGAAACTTTATTCATCCGTTATTAAACGTAAAATTTCTCAAATAGATACCAAACTTTTAAAGTTTGGATAGCATGTCGATAAAAGGTTTGATAAGAAAGAAAAAAAAAAAAGGAAAAAAGGAGGAAACGTATAAATCCTGGACAACACACGCAATCGACCGATATAGAAAGCACCACGTCGAAATCCTGACAGTGAACACAACTTCGTCTCACGCGTCCAGGAGGGTTAACAGTCCGGGTCAATTCGTCAACTAAACCAGTTAGCCGGAGAAACAGATGCGATCGTTCGAACCGATAGCACCGTTTAAACGAATTATCCGTGAAGATCGATAGAACGTTCGCTTTTCTAGAAAAAAAAAAAAAAAAAAAAAAAAAAATTCCCTCGGGAAACCCCCTTGATTCTTATCGAAGAATCTTCAGGATAAAAGGAGAAAAAGAGGAAAGGCAATTATCCCCCCTCCCCCTTGAGTCTGGCAAGATTAAAATCGTAATTCGAACGAAGACTTTGTTTCAATTAAGAGGGAGGGATAATGAGAGTTTTCATGGAGTTTCATCGAGTTTCACGGAGTTTGGTCGCGATAGAATTACTTTGCGTTCTCCATTGTGTTCAAATGGACCGGTATAATTATTGATCTGAAGAACAAGAGAAATTTCAAACGAACGGTATATTATTGCTATAAATTTGGGAAAGTTAAGAATGGTAATTTGGAACGGGAGTATTTCCGTAATTGGAAATAATAAGTATTTTAGTGAAATATAAAGAAATAGAAATTTCAAATAATAGTTGGAAAAGAAAAGAATTTTAATTGAAGAATTGTAATATTATCAAGGGATGTACGTGATAAAAAATTGTCAATATCAATTTATATTGACTATATTATTGATCGATTTATTGAGAAAGATTGAAACGGATTAAATATATCATAGTAAAATTTACTAACAATATTATTAATCGTGTGACCTCTTTATAGTACAATATATTAAAATAATTACATGTAATAGAATATATAAAAAATTTGATCTATTTTCAGTGTCTAAAAAATATAGGTATCTTTAATGTTAATCTTTTTGATTAACATTTTATTTATATTGAATTCAAGTATAGATATTAAATAATATTTTACTATTGTAATATATATTCAAATTTTCTAATAGATATTTGTCTTGGCTTATTTTCAAATTTTTTTTCTCAATTATAGAATGTAGAAATGTTTTTGACTTTTTTGAGGATGTTTATATAGCAGGTATGGATATCGATTAATATTTATGAGCGTAATTTGTAAAGTAGAGCGGTACTGATGTGTTCAGTTATAATGAACAGTTTTTAATATCCGTGTTTAATATCATTATCGTTTCAAATGTGGAGAAAGTTTCGTATTTTAAAAATAATGAAAACAACGATAACATAATGGTCTTATTAAATATCAATTATTCTTAAGAATTTCGTTGTTTTTGTTTATTTAAAAACTTTCTCGTTCTTTTCTTTGAATCATGATTTATAAAACCTTTTCGATATCAAGATTTAAGTTTAAGATATTGAAGAATTAAAATTTTTCATTCAAATTTAAATTTTAAATTTATTTAAAATTCAAATATAAAAATTTCTTGAGTATTCGCATTCAAATTTGAACTTTAAAATGTTTATATTACAAATACAAGAAAATATTATCAGAAATTTGAAAGATATTTTTAATTTTTGATTAAATCTGAATATGTTAAATTAAATTTAAAATTTTATCTCTTAAATGAACTATTTCAAATAATTTTTTTATATAAAGAATGATCTTTATGCATCTTCCAGAAATAATTTCATCTCGCTTCAAATCGCTCAAAACTTTTCTTTATCTTATAAATTAAAAAAAAATCAAATATTCAAAAACTTAAATCTTTCTTAAATCATGATCTCTTTCTTCGTAATATTCAAATAATTTACATCCCCTTTGTATATAAAATACAAAAAAATGTAAAAACTTATCATTACTGCGATATAATTTCTAAACTACTAGCCTGATATTCCTGTAAAATATCACAATACGATTATACATTAAAATAAATAAACGTTAAAATTTTCACAATCGTTTAAAAAACGCTTCGCGATCCACAGATTGAGAACCACTGCGCGAAACGATAATCCATCCTTCGATAATGAATCATTATTGCGTTCAAATTCTTACACGAGGCGTCTGTTATAATTGCCGCAACGCAGCCGGTTACGCAATCACCCCTTTGTTTTCTCGCGTCCGCAATAATTCGCAACAATAACGAGGAGCGTTGCGCTTCCGCGGATCGGCGAACGTGATCCTGGATCGTTCGTTCATAATCTTGGAGGGCGTGCAGCAAGGCTGTCGAGCGAAAAAATTTTCGTCAACGTTATCGCGCCTCGATAACCGTGTAAACAGCTGAATAGCAGCGCGCTAATTGTTCGATTACGTTCAATTACTCGTGGCGAGAAAAAGGGAGAATGGTGGACGAGAGAGAGGGTTATTTTTGTCCGGCTGTAAGTAATTAATAAATTTGCATCGAGGATAATTAGCACGCCACGTTGAACGCAATTAGCGGCTTGAGTGCATTTAGTTTATGCGCCTTTTATTTCGTGTCAAAGTTTTTTTTTTCTTTTATCTTTTTTTTTTATTTTTTTATTTTATTTTTTTTTTTTAAGGATTCATTAATTTCGTGGTTGTTTTATGGAATCGAATAAACGAGAGAAAAGATATTATTACACGATAATTTTCGTTTATTTTAGATTTGAAAATATGGATAATATTGATTCATTTGAAATAAAAATATTTTTAAATAATAAATTATTTTGTTATTTCTTAATTTTAAGTTTAAGAAAAGAAATAAGTTTGAGAATATAGATAATTTTGAACAGAAATTATAACATTGTATCTTAAAAAATAAATAATATATTTACTTTGATAGTATTTTTTTCATTAGAATTTTAAATATTTATGAAATAATATTTAAAACAGTATTTCAAATTATTTTAAATAATGTCCTGATATATTTTATTTTTTTAACTACTTTTTTATTTATTTATCACTTACTTTTATATTTATATTATTTCTTATATATTTTTAGAAGATTATATGTCTTTTGATTATATGTCTTTATTTCGAAACATTGTGTTTGATTAATTGCAGTATTTTATGACGTAACTATTTTGTAACGTTTTGTAGTAATGTTTGAGGATGTCAGAAAGTTCTTTGAATTGACCTAATTATATTAGGTCAATTCAAAAATTATTTAATGATTCAAGATTTTAATCTCATCTACATTTATAACTTTATGGATTTTAAAAATTTATATTATATTTTAAATGTTAAAATGAAAGATATAAAAAAATTATATCAGAAAAATTTATTATCGATAATTTCATGTAAATTTCATCAAATATGTTTTTGATAAATATATTAGACTTATGCATCTGTATATTCTAATTATCTATTAATATTTCTTATTTTTATAAATATTCACTGCTTTTTGATTAAAACATCTTTCATAGCCATAATCGGAGCAAACCATGTAAAACTAGGTCGTATTTTGAATGAATGAACAGCTGTTTTTATAATTATAAAATATTTTATAACCATTACTAATTAAATGTAGTAAACAATTGAATATTAACTTAATAAAGATATATATGTCAATGAATCAAAAAAAAAAATAAAGTAATTCTTGTTAGAATGTTTCCTGAGAAATGTTATTGTATTATATCAATTGTTTAAACAAAAATTTTCAATGAACTCGTTCATAAATCATTTCAAAATGCAGAATCATCATTTACATTAATAATAATAAATTAAATAAATATTTTTAAATAAAAAAAGATGGAAAATTTTACAAGGTGTTAATATACTTATGAGACTTTTGAAGAATTGGTTCTAGAAATTAAAACAAATACAAATATTTCTATACAAAAATGTTGCTTGACGCTTATTTATTAAATTATAAGAGATTTAAATTCGCGTTACATGAAGCGAGAAGAATATATAAATAAGAATATATAAATTATGTTAGAAATAACAAAGACAGAGCGATCTCATTCTTTTTTTCGTCTTGCTTTCTTTAATGCAAATTTTAATTAATTGTTTATAATTTAATAAATAATCCTAACATTTTTATATATCAATTTTTCTATTTTTTGTGTGTTGAATAATCTCTAAAATTGATCCTCCAAAGATATTCCACGAATATATTAATATCTTGTATATAAAAGTAAAAATTTTTTGAATTTAAATGATATTTTGTTCAGGAAGGAATTAAATATTGTATCATTCTTTTTAAACCAAAGATATCCAAACAGGTAACACGAAAAAAAATTGCCGTTATCTTTAATACTTTCGGAGAAAACTGTCTGTAACACTTTATGGCGGAATCCCACGTATATAGGTCGCTTCAGTAATCCTTGTTAAATAGTTTGTCAAATCCAAAAATAACAATTAATAATGTTTTTTTTTCGTAATTTAATAATTATAAATAAATGCATTTTATCGTTGCATAATTATCTTTATTTCAATGTTTAAACAATTCATTCTAAAATAGAAAAAATATTATTTTATTTTTACATCGAAGCTTGAATTATAATAATTTTAAACGTATATGATAGTTTATCTATTACTTCGAATTTTTATGTTGTAGTTATATTAGATTTCTTTTTACAGATAATATTTACATATCTAAAAGTAAAATTATAAGAATATTAGAATTAGAATGTATTCGAGAATTCGGAAAGATTGAACATAAATTCCATTATTTTTATCTGTTAACATTTTTTATGTTCTTACCTGATTGGATCATTTAAAAGAATATTAATCTTATTATTTTATAAATCTTTATATCCCTTTATATCCGATCTCCATCTAATTTTTAATAAAAAATTTATATATATCTAATATTTAAACAATAAATCAAAAATATTAACAATTATTATTTATATTTTCATCTAACTAATTAATTTAAATAAAAACTTTAATATTTCTCAATTAGCCAATTCAAAATTTTTTAAACTAATCCAAAATTTGAAAAATTAAGAAGAGATAAAGAACGATAAAAAATAAGAAACACTGAAAATCAATATAAAAAACTAAATGCAATGCGAAATTTTCATGTATAATAGATATATACATTCATAGGCTACAATATTTCTTTAATAACCATCAACTTATAATTAATTTAAAAAAAAAACAATATACAAAAATCAAGAAACAAAAACATGAAGCAAAATCTCTCAATATGTACCTCTCATCTTTACCGAATCTTCTTTCACTAAGCTACAATATTTCTGCAATAAATAAACCTGAAACAAATGGAAAACAAGATTCACAAAAATATTCATGAACCGACCTAAAAGAAGCACGAGACACGGACAAATTGCGCAAAACAGTGACGCGTGGAAAAAAGTTCGTGGAGGAAAAACGTCGAGCGACGACGTTGTGGGGTCACGTGCCTGCGGCATAAAGAGATCCAAGCTTCAAAGGTGTCACGAACGTTCCATAGCTGTCTCAGCATCTCGTGGAAGGGCTGGCTGTAAGAAAACGCGATGAAAGCTCGATCATCGTCGAAAAGATGGTGCGCGCAGAAAGCTTTCGTCCCTTTTTCTTTCTTTCTTGTGATCTCGAGACGGTGTACATACTTGCATACGTTGGCTCGGGGCCAAAACTTGGCAGACAGTTGGGCGCATTACTTGACACGGTAGCAGAGCAACGTGTTATCGAAGGAAAAGCTCTCGCCTCTGGTGGGAATAATATTAACGGCTTTTGGTTGGTGGAGCGTTGATGGAAGCGATGGATAAAGAGGATCGTCGACACTGAGAACAGAAGCTATGAATGTCGAGCTTATCTTTGCCCGCTTCCCCTTGTTATCGAGCGTTTCGCGCGATATTATGCCCCCGTGATCGTGGGTGGTATAGGTGCACTGTATTGCGCGTCCAATTTATGCCAGCTTTGACCTTTTAAACAATATTGAAAGGGAAATTTTTTTTTTTTTTTTTACGACGATTCAGATTCAGGCTTAGATGATTAAACTTTGATAAAGTGTGATTTGTCGAGGGTTAATTTTTTTAATAATGTTTGATTTTTTTAGATAAATTTTTTTGTATAAATTAATATATTTATATTAATGGATATATTATTTATATTTTTATTAATACAAATAAAGTTATATAGATGTGTTAAATTAAAAGGGAAGAAATGAAATAGAATGTAGAGATTAATTTAATTTAATGTTTTATAGCATTATATATATAAACTTATATCTTTATATATCTTTTCTAATAAAATAATTTTTGGAAAATTTTATATTTGCAAGTCTATATATATATTTTTTTTTGCAACATATTTTTAAATAAATTTATTTAGAGAATCATTATATTAGAATTATTCTAATATAAACTGCTTACATTCTTATTATGATTCTATTAATTTAATATTCTTCGAATGTAATACGTGTAATCGGCGATTATCCAGCTGTCTGTCACACCCACTTTCCATTTAAGTTGTTCGACAAAGCATACGTTTTACTGGCAATCGTATTTTGTAATACTTTCACTAGTCATTCATTAATAATTAATTAATTGATACTACGCAAGGCACTTTTCACAATGGTGCAATAATCATCCCGGTTACAAAGCGAGATAACTCAGTGCGATGACACAAGATGATATCAGAAAGTACGTATCGTATTACAATATGTTCATAAAAATGTTTCCAAATGAATTAAATAGGAAATATAAGCATTTGAATAAATGAGATTTCGTAGAGCGGAACATGTCTGTTCTGATTATTTCATAACGTGCTGATTATTTCACGTTCAGATAAGAATAATATTGATAACAATAGAATAAAATAGTTATAATATATATGTGAGTGTAATATCCTTTTAACTGTTCCTATAAATTTGCTGTTGAATTGTTCTGATATATATTAAGTTTAACTCTATTTTTTTCTTTTCGTATCTTTTTCCCTTTAATAATTTCTGATTAGTTTCATTTCTTTATATTGATAAGGTTTCATTAAAAATAGGATTTTCGATTACTTGTTAATTCATAGAAAACGTGCAAACAATTTCATGATTGATTATATATAATATCGATTGTACATTAAAGATAACAAAACAAAACGTTCAAATAATATTAAAATAAAAGAATTAAATAAAAATATATTCAACGTTGAATCATTAAAATCGAAATAAAACAAAAATATCTCGTCTTCAAAAATTTTTATTTATAACAATTAATTAACAACTCTTTCACATGATAAATTCCCATTGTTTCAATTTTTATTAAAAAAAAAAAAAAAAAAAACATCTAAAATTGCTTCTCTTTCACCAAAATAATAGATACATCCCAACAGATACGTAACACAACGGTCAATTTTCTCCAACAAAGGGGGAAGATTCCTTCCATTCAGCGAAGAATTTCTCCAGAACGGCGCGGTTGATTTAGTTGATGGCGGTCGAAAGCTGCCGGCTTCTGGAGTTATTTCGGCTTATCTTGGCTCAACTTGTTATCGCGTGGCGTGCAAAACTATACGATTTATGGATTTCTTTTGAGCCGCGGCAGATGCTGCTCGCACCGCGATAAATTTTCAGGCGAAGCAAGAGAAGGAAAGAAATAAAGAGAGAGAGAGAGGGGGAGAGAGTGATGTAGGATGTGCTGGTTCGCGTATTATAGAAGAGATTTATACGTAAAATTCCCGCGCGTGAGGAACGATGCGTGAAACGCGTGGTGAAGCGGTTTTGAAAAGGGGGAAACGTTTCGAAACATGCTCGATCATGGTGTAATGTAACTTACTTACCGAGAAAAACGAACGTGAAGAAAGTGTGTTTATGACGGTAAGAAGGCAGGATGAATGGATGTTTGATTTCAAATAAAATAACTTTGATGTATCTATATACTTAAAATTTAATTATGAGGAAGAGAAATTTTGAAACTTTTACAATTCAATCTTTTCTCTTTCGTATATGTACATATATATATTCGAATTCGAAATGGCAACGTTTATATTTCAAATTTAAAATGTGTATAAACATAAATAGATCTTTGAACACTTTGAAGGAAAAAAAAGAATAAGAAAAATAGAGAAAAATTAGTAACTACCATTTATTTGTAAATATATTGCAATGATAATTGGAAAGATAATTGAATAGGTTATGAGAGAGAGAAAGAGATTTACGATGAATTTTATGTAAAATAGTAGTGTCTTTTGTAATTAATGTACGTTACATATAACACAAATAGGAGAGATCAATTTTTTCCATCATCACGATCATTTAGAGATATCATATATTTATTCTCAAGTTGGTAATTCACTTGTTATGTGTATAGTTAATTGATCATTTATTTGATAATTATTTGATTCCTGTATAATTTAATGATTTATTTTCTGAAGAAAGGAGTAGTGAGAATTGTGTCAATGAATTATTACTGTTATTATTACGGACTCGATCTTATATTTCATGGCTTCATAACCTTAATTCGTAATATAATTATTTGTAAATACTTGATAATTACTACGTAATCTTTTAATAATATTAAGTGTATCTGTTCATTATTTCTGATAATTCATATATTGAATATTTAAAAATGAAAATTATTTACAATTTTTCATATTGAAAATTAATTTTTTTATAATTTACAATGTTTAATGTATATAGTGAAACATAATTAAAAGAATTTTAATTGAAATTGTCCGCGTAACAATCGCATTTTTTAATCATTCATAACGTCGTTGATTCTTCGTGCATCTTCAATAAAAAAAAAATCTATTTAAATATTCAAATAATATAAAATATTTATTTCTTAATGTATAAAAACATATAAAATAATAATAAAACAACTTCTAATTTTTTAATATAAAATAAATCAACTTTTTCATGAATTCTTTTACTATTCTTCGTTTAAAAAAGAAAAAAAAATCTTTTTACAAACTGTACAAAAATTTTCGCGACATATACTTATATGTACACGATCTAAAAAAATGCGAGAAAATACTTCTTCAAAGATTTATAATACAATAACCCTCGAAAACATTCATCGTCCACTGTTTACATTCGTCGAACACGTAAAACGTTCGAGGGGTTAACACCATAGGCGCTTCTGGTTTACGCATTATTTCAGTAGCTTCAAGTTCGCGGTTGTTATTAACGGTCTCGTAAAAAGACCCATGATTTATGGATCCCGTCGTCGGAAGCGTGTTTCGAGACCATTCTTTTCCCTCTTCCCTTCCCACCCAATATTTAACGCGAAAAAAAAAAAAAAAGAAAAGAAAAACAACGAACACGTGTAATTAGTGTGACATACGCAAGATTATCGAAAGTAGGGAAAAATGTGACCGTGTAACGGCACAAAAAGAGGTTAGGATTGTTGATAGAAACTTCGAGACTGATGATATTCGTGGACGTGAATTATTAGTACCATTAAATAGTCGCGTGTTTGTGCTCAAGTCGCATTAACGTTATATAGCATTATGTCACTTTTTCTCCACGATAGGAAATTCTTCTGGCAACTCTGTGTATATATATATACATGTATCAAAGATTACAGATAAACCGGTAGGGAAGAGAGAACAAACGATGGCAGAGCAGCTAGTCGTTTTATTCGTAGCTCCGATCTCTCGTAACAATTCGTTTTAATAGGCTCGATGTATATCCCGTTCGTTTTTCAAGGGCATTTATTAGATCCCTTAGTTGGCGCGCACGTGTTTCTTGTAGATCTTTTTATCCTCCACCGTTTTCATTAATCTCCGCTTCTCCGCTTGTGTGTATACGTGTATTTTTTTTTTTTTTTACGGCCGTTTTGAGAACATCGTTTAGAAGAAACGATCGAACGAATTTATGTGTTTGATAATAATAGATTTAGTTTTTTTTCTTCTCTTTTTTTTTTTTTTTTTAACCGATGTGTTGGTTTAATAGTTTTCGTAGGGTGGATCTATTAAGTGACATATGTATGGATCGTTTCACTGATTAAGTTAGGGGTGATGGATGATGGTTGTGGATTTAATTATCGCGTCTCTTGAGACCATCGGATCGTTTGAAGTCGCTTAGAACGTTCTTTGAGGCTGGCGTTGGAAAAGTACTGGCGCTTCTTCTGGAGGAAGAGTATTTAATAAGAGTGTATTTGAAAAGATTGATAAAGTTAGTGTTTTTTTTTTTTTCTTTTTTGTAAGGTTAAATAAATATATTAACTGTCCATAATGATTTTAATTTCCTTGTGAAAAAAAGAATTGCAATTAAGAAATTCAATTGAGTGTTAATATTGTATACATTTTTTACTTCAAATGAAAATAACAAATAAAGAATTTTTAAATTAACGTAAAATAACATTTAAAATGAAATGACAGAGTAAATAATAAATGAATATTATTTGAATAGTTATTTGAATAAATAATCCGTTATTTCATACAAAGTAAATTTAATAGTAAATTATTCACGGAAAATTGCATAAAAAAAGATTGGCAGTTTAATAATCTCATTAATTATATTCACATTCTTAACTTGAAATTATTATAATTATTTAAAAAGAAACAAATAAATAAACACATGTCAGATCTTGGTAATATAACTGTTAAAAAGAGAGAAGGAGAAGAAAAGAAAAAGAAAGTAAAAAGATATAAACGAATAGGATGAGAAAATTAAGTGTCAATTAATAGTAATTGCACAAAAAATAAATATAATAAAAATCACATGACATTAAAACAAAGATACTTATCATTTAATCACTCTCTCAATCATACTATTATTGTATACTTATTCCTTTTTCTTGAATATTTTAAATATGAAATCTTCATATAATTGATTAGCATTACCATATTTTAAAATGTATTAAGTTCATTTAATGTAATAATAATCATAAACGATTAAATTATCAACATATTTGATTTGTTCCTGTTAACCTGACATAATTGCATAGAAATCATTATGTATAAACAAGTAACAAAACTTTCCATAAACTTCAATACTTTTCATCGTCACTTAAAATAAAACTTCTTTTTCAAAGCCAAAATAAATTTTCTCATTTGAATTGAAACTTAAAATTTAACAAAAACTATTAACTTCTAATTAAAAAAATAAATAGAATTCTTCATGCAAATTTTTCTTAAAAGACATAGCTTGTCATCCAAAGACAATCGTCGATCATTCCCAATATTTTTTATTTTATTTTAATCAAAAAATCAAAATTCACGATATATATACTTAATATATCCATCTCGCAAGATATGCGACAAAAATTTGATCGGCGATAAACAGACCAATAACTGGAACCAACAACAAAAGAATTTGAAAAACCAAAAACTCTTCCAATTCTCGCTTAACACCTCTTTCGTATCTTCCTGGAGGAGGAGGAGGAGGAGGAGGATAGGAAGGCCATCAAAACACTATCAAACTGGACAAACTCTGGAACCAAGCTCGTTCCACGTATAGCCAGGTTAAACTTTCACCCGTTTGAACGGGTTGGTCGTCCGAGGAACAAGTTATATCCCTTTACACAGGCGAAAAAGAAAAGGCGACAAAAGGCGACGGGTCCCAAACAGGCTGAAAAACACGCGACGCCGGGGTTTAAAGGGTTAAAAATACACGTCGTCTCGTGATTCAGCTGAGTCGCGGCACAATGGGCCCCGTTCCTCGAGCTCGGTGGCTCGTGCGTCGCCTTTGTTTATTTTCGTACACATACACCTTGCTGACCCTCTTACCTTGACCGTGGTGCACCTGAATTCCCCTCTATGACTCCATTGGCGTAACGTGTTCCCTCCTCGTTAGCCTAAGGGAGAGGAGGATTTTCCTACTACGTCTAGAGGGGCGTAGAAATCCGGAATGGCGTGCCAGTCGGCCTTAGTCACTCCGGAATTAAAAATATTCGCGTCGAAGTTTTCTCTTTCGGTGGATCGTTTCGTTGGTTGGCCTGGCTCAAGGTGGACACGAGATTGAGAAGAAAGAACATTACATATATTTGCACGGTAATCAACGAGAACCGGACTTAAGTGACGCACAAGGAAAATTCCCTTGCGGATCTTTCGAGTGTGTCACGTAAAAAAAGATCGGGATTACAAATAATCGGTATTGGGATTAAAGCGTTTCGAGGGTTATTATTTTGGATTATAACTCGTTATCGTTTAAGTTGAAAAAAGTTTTCTTTTTTTTTTTATTTTTCGTCGACGTTGATTGGTACCCTTCGAGGTATGTAATTTTATTCTAGAAGTGCTTGGTTTGGTTTTTAAATTTTATTTCATTCTATTTTATTGGATTTTATTTTTATTTATCACTAAATGTTGTCTTTGCGAGTTTTATTTGTTTATTTGTAAACATATATATATATGTTTTTCTCAATTTTTTATTTAATTGAATTTATTAATTTCCAAGTTTCAAATTATCTATTTGAAAACTATAAAATTAGAATTGTTTCTTCTCATAATGATTAATAAAGAATTATTTTCAGTTTAATATTTTTTAATGAGAACACTCCAGATACAGAAATTTTAAAAATGAGAATGAAATTTCTAAAATGGAAATACCGATATAAATATAGGAAATTATTGATATCAACATTTATCGTAACAATGTCATCATCATACACGTGTTTGAGGAAATGAAAAATTCTATCGTATATTTAGAGTACTACGTCTCTCGCGTAACTTCTATTACGTATCATAAAAATAGTAACACTGGATGCTCGCCGAGTCAACGTCGAAGATTAAAGTGGCCATGATGTGATAAAAGCATGGTCACATGCAAGATCATTAACGGCAAAGTCATCAGCGGCTAGCTACGATATTTATGGCATTTTAAACGCTAGATCAACGCCATCCACCAAGAGAATGGTGGCAGTAAAAACGAGTATTTTACTTGCATTTGAACGGGCGTCAGTCGATCGGGTGATTCGTTATGGGGATATTTATGGTTCATTCCTGGCGAACAAAAATTGGTCGAGTTTAATTACAGTGATTCTTCCTCTAAAAACGAGGATTTTTTTTTATTTTATCACGGCTTTTTTTTCCTCTTTAGCCAATGCCAGTGGTAAAATTAAATTCGGATTGTGTATCCAGCAATTTGTGTTTTGTTCACTTTTATATTACATCCAGATTGAGAATGTCTTCATGTTGTAATATGCAGTTATAAATCAGTAGATATACTCGTGAAATATCGGAATTTATGGTTTTTCAAATGAAGTTGAATAGACTTGGTGATAAAAGAAGTGATTTTATGGATATTTAATTAATCAATTTTCCATTAGATGTTCTTGGAAATTTATGATCATGCAATTAATTTAACTATCGGGATATTTCAAATGTTATTTTAATAGTTGTAATCAAAATCAGAAAGTATAAGTATTGAAATTTTAATTAAATTGATTTCTTATTATTGAATGTTATTTGATATTTCTCATGGAATTTTATCTGAAAATTAAATAATATTTTAGAAGAATATTCTATGCAAATTAGTTAAGAATACAAGTATTATATTTAAAGTCATGTAAGAGACAATTTTATGATGTTATTTTTATGAATATTATAAATATATATGTATATTATAAAAAAATATAATTTTTAATCTTATATAATTTTAGTTAAATTTAATAATATATTTCCATATAATTTTACAATTAATTTTTCACTGCTTCTCCCTGTTGTACCAACTTTCCAATTTGCCCTTTTATCGTGAAAATATCATTCATTAGGTCCACCTGCTACACAAGTAACTCCACCCCACTTCGTAAACATACGGTATGCATTTCCGTATACATTAAAACTGAAATTCAGTGGAAACTAATTAAAATTTATACGTTCCACCAGGATCGTTAAAACGATCATCAGGACGCTTTTGCATAATAATTCACTACATAATAAAGTAAATAAGTTGACAAATTACAAGTTCTAAGTCATACTAATCTTTCCTTCTGTAATTTGGTTAAACTTAAAAATTTTATAATAAATTTATAAATATGATTTATAATTAAATAAATTTAACTCATATTGTTTATTAATTAAAGTTATTATTATTAAGTAATAATAATAATTAATAAATAATAAATATTTCTCTTTAATTTTACATACAAATAATATAATAAAATAACCGCAAAATTTATTTATTAAAATTTTATTTCTTTCGTGACTTTATTATGCATAATAAAATTTTTTTATTAGCAATTTGATACTTATGATTTCAAGTTCCATTTTATTATTCCATATTAACTTCGCATTTGAGAAATAAATTGATTTATTATAATATATTCATGTAGATTCAATTATTTTATTTTCATATTCGTTAGATTTATATTATTCATAATTATCACTTCGCTCTTAAATGATATTATCATTTATCATTTTTTAATTGATATAATTTATTACTGTACATTCGTTCACAACATTTGTCCATTTCAAAAGTATAGCAATTATTTTTCCATATAATTTGCATTCGATGTATATCTTCATTTCACTTATACTTTTTTTTAATTACGATACTTACAATCGAAATTGTTATCTTACCAGTATATAAAAATCAACATAACTTTCCCATCCGCCCAATAATATTAGTTCAATGACAAGAGGATCCTGGTCAAACGTACATCTTTTTACCTGCTTCCATTTTTCCCCTCCATTCTTCTTTACCTGACTGGAAACAGAGAGAATAGAGCTATACGAGATAAAGATCTGATCGAAAAAAAAAAAGAAGAAAAAAAAAGGATAAACAGCGTGTGGTGCCACGAGAAAAATACATTTGCTTCTAAATATAGCAGGTCATTGGACGAATTTAGAAACGGTTCGCTTGTCCGGGTTTTTTCGAGCCTAGGAGAAAGAAAAAGACGAGATGGGGATCCAGTCGTCGGATTCTTGTAACAGCTCACTGCCTCTCCTCCACCGGCCATCGATTACAACAGATCCCAGAGTGCCCCTATAAAGATTCGAATAATTTCTAATATTTTTTTTTTTTTTTTTTTCCCCAAAACGTGTCACACCGTGTTCTTCTTTTATTGTGACTCAGCATGAAACCTTGGATAAACTCTATGCTGGAACACGAAAATATGCCAAGTTCGAGGATTTTTACCTCCGGAATTAAATCTTCTTTCGGGCTACTGTTGTGTGAACAAGTCGAACGTGACTATGAATTTTATCTCGTGATTTATCTTCAATTCTTGGCTATTTTATGGGTGAAGTTTGGATATTACAAAGATGTCCTATAACAGAAACGGAAGGAAATGAAAAGAAGTTTAACCTGTAAAATGATTCGACAATGATGGTGTAGAATTTTTCTATGACAGTAGTAGAAGTCTATTACAAAATCTATTGAAATTTTGTTGGTTGGTATTTGAATTCTTCATTCTGTGAATATATTTGAAAGTTCTATTATTATCAAAATTTTGTTGCAAACAAGTACTTTCGTGAAATTCTATTCATATTATGATTAAAGAAATTATTTATTAACAATCTCGTTGCATTTAAATTATATTATATAATATAATAATAACAATATTTAGAATATAAAGAGTTAAATGGTCTCTTATCTATATCTGTTATTATATCAGTTTGTTTCATGATTACTTTACACAATTCTTTTGTGTTTATTTCATTTTTTATTTATGTTTTTATATTCAGTAAATAAATAAGGAAACAAGTTATATTATATTGAAAAATTATATATTTAAATATTATTAAATTTTTCATCACAATTTTTCCATGTCTATCTAATATTTAATACATTTTTTTTTAACAAGACTCTTTAAGAACGTCTCTTACTTTCTATTCATGGTGCTCGATTTTCTTCATATTTTAAATTCTTCAGAAAAAAGAAAGTTCCTCCATATTATTCCAAAATTAAAAATATGAATTATAATATATGTATCAGCTGATTCGTACACAAAATTCGCCGTATCATTTATCAAAAATAAAAATATAAAGTTAATATTGCAAGAATTTGCGCGATCGACGTTAATGAGTTCGCATCTGTGTCAATATTTCCACAGTCGTCCATATAAATACCTCGAAACTCATTCTCGTGCATTCCACAGAAGCAATCACTCGATCCATTCGCTTTATCCAGTGCTCGTTTAAGCCAGGGTGATTGCGTTACTTTTCACCGGATGCTTAAACATTCTGAAATGATTTTTATATCTTTCTTTATATCTTCTAATCCTTTAATAGACTTTTAACATTTTCATGAATCTATTATTTTCATATTGATCTATATATTCATATTGATTGTTTCTTTTATTACCAAAATATAAATATATAAATGATCAAAATAATGAAATTTAATAGATCAATACAATAATATTATTTTCATACTTTTATTAATTCTAAAACAAAAAAATATGAAAAATCCATTTTGATTTAATAATTCTAATAATATTGGATTATATATGGAATACAGTTAAGATTAATTCAAACGATTCAACTTGTCCAGTCTGAACGAGGTTTTAAAGCCACTTAACCATCGCTAATTAGTTTACAATAATTATCAGCTCGTGAAACGTGTCGTATATTGGACCAGATTTCCATTTCGCGATAGTTAATAATCCGTAAGTAGTTTCTGTTCGCAATTCAGATGATCGGTGTTCCTCCTGAAATAATGGTAAACGCGTAATTCATTTTCTAGAAGGCAATCTCGGGGTAAATATCGCGAAGGCTTGTGCACCGAACAGCAATAGGCGTAGCTGGCGTAGCAATGGCCGAGTGAAAGGATTCTTAATCGTGTTCGAGAGATTTAGAAGTACGCGAAGTTGTGGTAAATCGGCGAGGTAACGAGAATGAAAGGTGGACAAGTCGACAAAATGGAATTCGTGAAAGTTACTTGAGAATAATTTTATAACTTAAAATATGACGCAAAAATTGTTTCATAATCGTCGTTTGATAATATCTAAAAAAAAAAAAAAAAAAAAATGCGGAAAGATACATAATTCGAGATTCTTTTATCTATATTTAACGTCTCATTTGCGACGAGCATTTGGAAAATAGAAAGGAGTAGGTTAAAATTAGATTGATCGATACAATTTTTTTTTTTTTATTATTCGTATCGTAAATTTCGGCGAAATATTAATCCTCGGATCAATGTTTTCCCCCTTTTTATAATATTTAAACAATTTACGATTCCTTTCCTCCCATAATAACGAGAAAAAAAATTTTTAAATTCACATTTGCTGCATTTTATCGCCGCAAAATGACTAACGGCAATGTCTTTGAGTTAAATACTGAGAGTATTATTTTAATATCTGTAAAATAAGACAATGTAATTATTTACATTGTAAGTATGTATTATTTATGATGTAATTATCAGTAGAATAAATAAATATTAAAATCGGTTAAAAAGAGAAATCTCTAAAAAAAAGCACTTTGTTAACTAATTACGACAAGCATGATCGTTTAAATATTTAAATCCAATATTTAAATACGAAGTTTATTAGATTCTAAGAAAAACATATTATTATTACAAAGTTATTTCATTTGGATGAAGTTATAAAAAAGAAGAAATAAAATTTCATTAGAATGCATCCATTAATTTTAGAAGTCAAAGAATTTTAAAAATTCCTTTTCGTGAATCAATTAGTTTTCTTTTATTATATTTTATACAAAAATTATTAAAATAATCGTCGATTCAAAGGAACTTAAATTAACTTGAATTAATAATAACATAAGAAAGTATTATTTTCGTGTCGTTTCATATCTTTATTTTATAATACGGAAGATATACACGGAAGATATCAAGAAGACCAAAAATAAACACGATTCGCCAATCAGAAACACAGTATCGATAAAGTGAAGAGTAAAATATCTGCAAGCCTGCTCGTATCGTTTCTTGTTCATGAGAACGTCTTCGTAATACATACTCCGATCTTGAGTAACCTTAAACCCTATATACGGGGGCACCACCACGTGAAACTCGCGATACCTGTAATTCACACAAGTGCTCTATTACAGGAGTTCAAGTAATTGCTGATTCAGGAGCAAAGAGCGCTTGATACGATCATTAATGGACGATATGGAGAAATTCTAGAATAATTGGCCAACATTTTTCACAATATAATTCTATAGCGAACAGATGATTTACGACTTTACACTCTGTATTTTATAAAAAGAAATTTTTTTAAGCGCGTTAAAAATATTTTAAATATACGTTAATGCGATCGTTTTTACTTGTAAAAAAAATTGAAAATTATACTCGTTAATTCACTTCCTTATATTCATTATAAAAACGAGAGTTGTATTACGTCATAAAATATGAACAATTGTAATTAAAACGATTAAATATTGGTAATCTCAGTTCAACGAAATTCTTAATAAAGCTACAAATTATCTCATTCTTAAAAAGCAGTTTGCATCTTAATTGGGAATCGTGATTTATTAACGAATACGTAACAAACATAATTCATTTATATGTAAACTTGTTTGAATTTCCCGCTAGAAAGTTACAATCGATTTCAAATGCACGGAAGCTAAATATAAGAATATATTTTCCGATGCTTTTCCTTCTTGGAGCTGCGCGTGCATTTGCGACTAATCGCACAAGAATTTCTAATTGGAACAAAACTATATCTCATAACATTGTCAAACTAATGAATCATAATTCATTCCTTTGTACATCGGTTGAAAATTATTAATAACTATATATCTTTTTAAATAGTTAAATACTTCGACAATTTAGCAGTTATCTTTGAATATAAAATATATCTTTATACGAATATTTAACATCGAATTTATATTTCTATTACTTACCATTTTACAAACCTGGAGGTTTCATTGACGGACATACGAATCCCATGAATCGAGTATTTATATTCGAGGAAATGGTAGTAGCCACTTTCTTCGAGTATTTATAGGCAAGGAAAAGGATGCGACACGGAATGCTCGACGGACGATTTTAACCGTTCGCATTACGGTTTAGAATTTTGTTTACCCAAATATATCAAAATAACTCGAAAATCTACCAACTAATTCCAATAATCATCAACTATTCGTATTAATATTTCTCGCTATATTAATTTGAATAACAGAATGTTTAAACTATTTTCATACTGTTGTCTTTTTTAATAAGTATCTAAATCATACTTAAATTATTTATAATTCTAACTAAATATTTTACAATCTTTGTGTTTCTTTTAACCAAATATATATCATACATATTAATACCCTATGGATTCTAATATAACAACAATATAAAAATATGCCCTAATTTCCATTCGACGAATGTCCATTTTCTTGTATGGCGAGGAAAAGAAGGTGCGGAAAAGACACAAAACACACGGTGGTGAAAGAAGGCGTCGGGATAAACAGAAATTCACTCGTCCAGACTCATTAATCATCTTCAGGGGCAGGTGTCTATGATTAAGAGTATCGGGGACGGTTGTGTGCGGTGTCGTATTGGCGAACCGCCAAACTCTTAATTCTTACGACGACCCAGACGAACTTTCAGTCGTGCCGATTATTACCGCCTCTCTTCCCAACCTCTTTGGCCACTGGCCAAACATGTTGCAAACATGCTCCGGAATTCCCCTCGCGAACACCTTCGATACGTGCGCGTCGTACGCCACACGGATCACCGATCATTGAACGAGGAAAAAAATTCTCATGGTTTGAGAGAGAGAAAAAAAAAACACCTTTTTCGATTTTTTCGAAGAAAGAGAGGAGAATAAGATTTATTGGATTTTCGATCTGTTAAGAATGCTTTTTAAAATTATCACGTAACTTGGATAGATCTTAGAATTTTTTGAAAGTATATAAATGTATATACATACACGTTTTTATTCGAGTATTTGATCGTGAATAATCGCATTACGCAAGATTATATCTCAAATTGTATTTCGAAGTAACAATGAATAGTACAAAAGATTTGTTTCAGGATAATAAAATATCAAGAGAAAGATATAAAGGATATTTCTAATAAATAATTAAAATAAATAATTACTATATTTAATTTTAATTAAGTAAAATGGATCAGAAATTGTGGAAATAAGGGAATATCGAAGGAACTAACATTTCAAACTAACATCGAAAACCATTTATCTATCGTCAGCTCCATTCTCCAAGCTTCAACTTCTACATCTATTTCAAGCGCCATGCAAATAATCAGACCAGTCGAAAAAGACGCAAACCATTGAAACACGCAACATCCCAATTAAACACCCCCCATAAACAGACCTATCGTTCCCACATCCTTCAAAAAAGAACGAGGGGGGAAAAAAGGGGAAATACGAAACCCATCCAACCTCACGAGCACGAGCGCAAACTCGTGAACGCAGAAAACGCGCAAAATCAAAACCATTACACGGACATTATCCGTTGGAAAATCGAACGAATTTACTCGTAAATCTATTTCAAGACGGCTCATTGCCTATTTACAAACATCCTCGTGGCCAAGCAAGGTAAAAGCGAGGAAATAAAGCAGAGACACGAAAGGAACACGAGAAAACCGCGAACACGGAGAAAAAGAAAGGGAGAAGGGGAGAACTATCACCAGTGTACACGACACACATATACGAGCACACGATACCCGAAGCACCGCGATACTAGCGGCGAACACGGAAAAATAAAAAGAATAATAATAAGAAGAAGAAGAAGAAGAAGAAGAAGAAGCTGCCGCCTCCGGGAGAGGAGGCCCTCGAGGTCGTGGCTGCGTAGTTCCTTTACGTTGGCTCCCACGAGCCTCAGCCACCAACAGTCGCTTTCCAGATCAGATTCATTGACCCCGCTGAATCTCTTTCTCTTTCTCACTCTCTTTCCTCACGGTGGTGGTATTCCCTCAGTGAGTGTGTATTAACTTGATACTTTTTCTTCGCGACATCGAACACACGAACGAAAGGGGGGAGAGGATCATTGGAAAAGGGGGGAAAAAACAGCGGTATTATTGGACACTACTAATGCGATCGAATCATTCAGTTCACGATTTCATGGTTATTGGAAACGATGATAAGGCGAATGGGGTGGTTTTGAAAGGTGTTTATCGAGTTGAGGGAGGACGGTGAGGTTAAATATGAATGGAAAGATAATATAGACTCTGCCTTATAAATTTTATTATTCACGAGAAACGAAAATATTTTAAATATAATAACAAAATAAATAAAAATGATTTGCCAAAGAAGTCGATAGATCTCGATCTATTTTTCGAGAAAATTTCTTAATGAAGAAAAAAGACAAAATCTATAATAATAATACTATTATTAGTAGCTTTGTTTCGATAAAATAAAAAATTTGATATATGAATTATAAAACGAAAAATGATGTAATTACTATTGTTAAGTACGATTTATCACGATAAGGATCGCGATTGCTTCAATTTCTACGTTAAAAATTACTTCCCTCATTGAACTCTGGATTTAATTAATTTTCTAATTGCACACTTAATCACGAGGTATCTTATATTAAAACTGTACTCAAAAAATTAAAAAAAAAGAAAGGGAAGAGGAAAAAGTACGTATAGTAATATCCACGAGGCATATTTCTGTGCGTGCGAGCGAAACTGAAATTAATTGGGGAAAGAGGAGAGCAGAGAAGTAGTACAGGTTCACCATAAGCTCGTTTATCTCGAAGGGCGCTCCAAGGGTTCCGATGCGGCGCCCCAGCGGAGAAAATAAACGATCGAGCAAACAGGAAGCCAAGTGCACGGAAAAAAGTTGCGTGCCCTAGGCAGAGTGCCAATGCCCCAGGGAATCTATGAAGGTCTTCGAGACGATTGCTCGTAGAAATTGTTTTTGGGGGAGTGAATTTTATTTCAGAGAAAATATTGAATCTATAAAAAGGATATTCAATCTCTTTAGTTTTTTTTTTATGATATTAATTCTTGGAAATGATATCTGTATATATTTAATCTTTTTTTCGTAACATTGATTAAAATTCTAATTTAATCAATGATGACCTTGTGAAGTATGAAATATACGTCTTCGATAGGTAGATAAATCACAGGCACGGTCGATCACGAGTATTAATTTATGATCGTAGTAATAAATTTTATGTTTCATCACGCAATTGTAACACATGTGGAAAATATGTCAGTGACAGGATTCAATCTATTGCGCTGCATAAATGATCTAGAATTGTAGATAGCGTTTAATCAAATGCTATTAAAGATGTCTCGATATATTATTTAAAAAGATATTCCTCTGTTAAGAATAATTTTTATTAGATCTACGTAAAAATTTTGTAGATGTTTCTTTTATTATTTTAAGCAACAAGAATATTTTGAAATGTGGTTATAAAATTTTTTAGAAATTAGTTTATTCTATAACTATGTTTCAAAATACCTATACTGTTTTAAAATTCAATTGCTTCATTTATGATCTCTTTTAGAAGTTAATGTCAATTAATTTCAAGGTTTTTTCTTTTACTTCTAGAAATTATTTTAATATGTATATATTTTAAAAGACACTATATACTCCAAAGTTGCTTCATTTATCTTTCACATAATTTAATCAAGTATTCTATTTAAAACATGTTACTTTAAACTATATCAAACTAGCTTTATTTACTTATTTAACACTATCCTTATTAAACACTCCTATTCCGCTAATATACTTAATCTTACACAATAAAATTCCATAGAAAAGGGAACATCCCCCTTTTAATTGCATTAAATATAAATCCTAGTCCGTTTAAAGACCTATCCACCATTTGATCGATTCAAAAGCTATCAAATTGTAAATCCATTCGAAGATTGATAAACATCCAGCAGAGAAGTCAAACGCTGTATCGAACAGTCAAAAGAGAGGCAAGAAAAAGAACACACACGATACATATATATATACGCATATGAATAACCACGCATCGAACGGTGTGTTTGAAGTCGGTAAAAATGCAAAGAAGGAATATAGGAGGGAGAAAGAGAGGGAGAAAAAAAAAGAAAAAGATTCATGCCTCGAATATCTTCTGGAACTAGAACACGAACAGAGCAGAGAACCTGGCCGGCCAGAGAAACCAAGAGTAGCTGGTTTACTAATCAGCCGAGAAACGCCACGATTACAATCCCGTGGAATGTGCTTAGAACTGTCGTTTCGAAAGGCTTCTACTCTCACGTTCTAGGCGGCACTGTATAGTAGTATTCCGAACGTGTGTGCATACGTTCTCTGTGCACCGGTTATTGGAATTCAATTCGTCTAATTGTAGGGATTGAACAAGATTGTACACCTAATCTTTTAACGCATTAACGCAATCTTTTTTTCTTAGATCATACGTATTTAGATCTAAAAATCTTAGGATAATTCTGAGTAATATTTAATACAATATTCACTTTGCTATTTCAAGTGAGATAAAGTCGTGAAATGGTATTCGTTTAATCGTAGGATTAAGCGAAATCATACGTAATCTCTTAACGTTTACATTCTTTTCTTCGAGTTATACGTGTATATTCCTATTTAAAAATTTTAAGATATTTCTTAAAGCAATACTTTTAAAAATATACTTTTTTATTTTGTGTGAGATTATGAAATTATAAATTGGAATTCATTTAATTAAAAAAATTGGATCCTTCTTAATATATATATTCTTTTTTCAATTTATATATGTAAACTTTTATTAAAAAATCTTATAATTTATTATTGTTATGAAAGAAATATTTGGAATCTTAAAATTAATATGTTGTTAAATAAAGAAATCAAAAATTAATGTTTACTATTAATAAATTATATAATTAATAGATTAATGGATTAATAACTTTATGTTTAAAAGTAGAAAGTATTTTATGACTTATGAATAAAAATATTATTCTGTATAACTATTTAATTGTTTGCATCAAAAAGTTTAGATAAATTATAAAATGTAAAGAAGTATATTTGAAATAATAATATAAATAAATAAATATATTTAGATGATAAATAAAATGAATTATCTAATATATAAATTAGATAAATTAATAATTAAGATAAAATTATTTATAATTTTATCTTAAATGCTTTTATTCTATTGCAATTAAATTTTTAGAAAAAATTATACGTAAATTTTTCATTATATAATTAACCAATATCCTTAACTTTTCTTATCTAATATTCAAAAATCAAATATGATAAGATCAAATACATTCGCCACTAATAATTTATTGGAATTATAAAATAGAAAGTCGCAAGATTCTGTAATTAAAACGAGAACAAGAATTTGATAACCTACTTTCAAACGTCAATTTTATTCTTTTTTTTATTAAGATCAGATATTATAATTTTTATTGCATTATATCATTAATTGAAATACATTGCAAATTTCTCTTTTTTAAAAATATAATTATTTTAATCATTTTTAGTTTAACCATAAAATTTGTGAATATCTGAATACAACCATATATATTTCTCAGCCTCCTTGGGTCGATGTGTATGGTCGATGTACCGTTTAGAATTGTTTCGAAACCGTTCGCATTATGTAAATCACAAAGATTAATATCAGGTGTAATTAGAGTAACGTTGTGTACAATTTACTGTTGATCTTGAGAAAAGATTGGAATCTAGCGTAGCTCTATAGTCTTATAATTTTATAACACTGTCTAAGAATAAATTTTATCCATCAACTGTGGATATAGTGATTTGATATGAAAATATTGAAAATTATTTTTCTGATAAATCTAAAACAATAAAATATCGCCAATGAATGTCATATAAAAGTCATTTTTATATTTAATTAAATATAAGAAATAATCGAATGAATAGATATAAAAAATAGCTGAAAAAATTTATTGAAAATTTTATTACTCGATTGTAATCCCAATGTCACTAATGGATTTTACTTGTTGTTGAAAGCTATTATCGAATTTTACCAAGTGAGAACAGGTTGACGATACTTGAAGCTAATGTATTGCTTAAAATTACCCATCTATCCACAAAAAAAAAATCAATTGATGTGTTAAAAAATTTTATGATTTCTTTTTTCTTTAATTCTAATATCATTAATGGCATAACTAAATTAAAAAAAAAAAAAAAAAGTTAATAGCCAATAACAATAATAAAAAAAAATTCACTATCCTATGAATATCAAAGATAATTATAAACTCATGACTTAACATTCATTTCGTTTAAAATTATTTAATAGTTAAAAAAAAGAATGTAAGAAAAGATCATTATATACGAATCTGCAAGATCAATGACAATTCAAGTTTCGCAATCTGTACACAGAAGTCCCAGGGTTAGAATTCATTGAAATCGCTTGTCCTTTCGAAGATTTCGTGGTAAAAAGTTATTTAAAGAGAGGTCAGACTGTCATGAATCATTGTAGATTCGAGAAGCATGACACGTTGGCCTCGGGAGGAACGAAAGTTCACCGAAGACACCGTCTGCATTGCTCATCTCGAGGCCGTTTAACCCTCTTGCAGTCTTTCCCTACTAATATTGATTCTTATCGACGTATATGCAATATATAAAACATTATCCTATATGTTTTATGATCTCCGCAGGACACAATTTAATATAAGAAACTAATGATTAAAAGATTCGATCATTATTTAATTAAACACTTTTTAAAAGCAACAAACTAACTCTTACGAACATACTGGGATTTATAATGATATTTAATTTTTCAAGATATCGAATTTTTAAAATCAAATACGTGAAATATTAATTAGAAATATCAAGTGATGGAAAAAATAAAAATTACAAGATAATAATTATATAATAATTCGCAATGCAAAAAAAGAAAGAAAGAGAGAACACAGAACCACGTGTAAAAACACTTTTTCCCTTTGCCGTACGCTCTTCTCGTGCATATTTTACACGCTTCTACCCTCGTGTTTGTTCAAACAGCAAAATGGACGCTCTGGGAACACTCCGAAATTTTCCGTCGACTACTGGAAATTTCGGTGAATTTGTTGAATTCTCCGGGGATCGCTCTCGATTGTTATTCGACGATGATTAACGCATCTAAATTCCGCAGCACGTAAATGTTAGCTCCATCGATTCCACGGCCGAACATAAAACAAATACACTCTATTTTCTGTAAATATTAATATGTACGAATTACGGAGAGAAGCTTAAAGCGAATAGATTTCGATGTTTCTTACGTCTCGAACTTGCACGAAGCAAAATTCGTATGGGATTGTTTTTTGTTCAAGAAGTTTTCAACGAAATATTAGAAAGGATGTTTCGTCGAAAAGTCTTAAGATTTTTTTCTAATAAAATTTCAATATGTACATAAATATTAATTATATGAATTTTTAATTTAAAATTAATATTCTTCAATTTTTTTTTTAAATAAATATAACAATTACCCTAAAAATTGAACAAATATAGATGATGCTCTTAGATATTGTTTTTTTTCTTTATTTGTATAATATAATTATTTGTATAATAATAACACATTGCAACATATAAAAAAATACTTTCTAATGTGTTATATATATTTCATTATTGTGATAGTATAATTTATAAATTAATTTTATCAAATGAGTCAGTAAACTTATGCATCATCAAATAATCATTAATTTAGTTCTGGTAATTTCGCCAATCGATGTGTTTAACATACATGTTTCCCATTATAACGAGCTGCAAAGAAAATTTACATAACTGAAAGCTGATACTGTATATAAGAAATTAGAACAATGTATTTGATACCATTCAATATTCGAACGAATATTCTGTAATTAATTGCCAGGCAAATTTGTATTAATAATTATATTAGTCATTAAAAATTCTCGTATAATAATTATGATATAGATTTGTAAATAAATTTTGATTTTCTAAATTTTTATTTCAATTTTCTGGCATTTCTTAAATTATTTAATTTTTTGAAAATTAAATTTTAATATAATAAAATTTGAATTAAATATAATAATTCTCGAAAGAAAATTAAGAAATAATTCAGTCCCATTCATAAATCGTTTGAGAAACAAATATCAACATAGTTTCATAAATTTACATTTTGTTATGAACAAACTAAATATTATTATATTCTGTTGTCAATTGTTAATGCTATAATAATATAACAATAGATTAAATATAAGGATAAATTTATAATTCATATATGTATATACATATATGATTATTACATTTATAAAAAAAATCGAAAATCGAAAATAGCTTAAATTATATAAAATGATCGTATTAATATAATATATATCTATAACTAAACTAAATTACATACAGTTTCTTTCCAAATAATTTTAACTTAAGATTTTATATTGCAAAAAAGAAATTTTTTAAATTGCTTAATTCTATATAAAAAAAAAGCAGTCAATATTAATTTATAATTTCATCCATTTATTTTATAAAAAAAAAAAAAAAAGAAAGAATTATTGAGTTTTTCATTTCATTTAAAAATTCAGATTCAGTGAATTTCCCTAATATGTAATTCAGAATCAATGGCTGTTATCACGATGCATGCTAGACGGAGCGAATAAAACGAGAATTCGTTCGGCAATGTGTCGAGCCGGTTTGCAAGTGCAAACGAGCGCACGACGATAACGTTATCGGTACTCGTTGTATTGTCAATCGCAGGATTCAAAGAATAGCTGTTTGAAGTAGTGATGCTGTTATCTCGCGTGAAGAGAACTTTCGATATCAAGACGATTATACGCTACTTACAAGTCTATGTACTTAATAAGTGCATGCTTAAGCCATTGACAAACGCACCCCCCTAATATAAACATTGTAATGGATCTCGTGAGATCATCGAAGAAACCGCTACCGGTTATCGACCGAGGGGAGAGAACGTTCGAATTCATCGGCTAGAAAGTGCACGCGATTACCGAACGAGCCAATACCAATAGAAATTTCTGCCGGTCGATTACGTAACGGAAGCTGCGATCTCTCGGGGATTTGATGCAGCGTAGCGTAAATTGTGATCGCGACTCGCTGAGAAATAACGTTGGTAATTGAGAAACATGGTTTGTTCGAAGCGAACTGATTCTCTGGTTGAGTTATAAATGGTTCATTTTGCACATTTTGACCATATAGGATAAAAAATCCGAATTGTACGCACTTAATTCTCGGAATGAATGAAAATTAATCGATAGATTAATTAAAATTTATCTAATTTTCATTAATTTTCTAAATTTGTTGAGACATTGATAAATAAAATTTTAGGTTAACGTAATATTGATCTATCAATTAATTCAAAGTTTGTGGGGGATATACCAGTGCCTGCACGTGATGATTTTTTTCTATTTTGAATTGCGAAGTCCGAGTAAATGATTTCCTTTATTACTTATTATTGTGATAAGATAAGTTGAGTAAAACTATGGGCAATAATAAAGACAGATGATTTACTTATTACATTAGTTTTTCGCGTTCTAAATATTTTACGAATGGGATATAAAAATGGGTCATTGGGAAATTGATAAAGTTAAAAAAAAACTTGATAGATCTCAAAAGTTATCCCCGATTATTTTTATTTCAAATTATTTTTATGGATATTTGAAAGGATTTTTAGAATTTATTTATTTCAAAATATATAACTATATCAAAATATTTTAATTTTATATAAATATAATTAATGATAGAATAGTTAGAAAATAATTGTTTGTATGTTATAAGAATTCGTGTTGTTTCTTGCTGAACATATTGCACAATAAATTATTAATTTATAAAGATCAAATCTTATTCAACATGATCAAATATCAATCGCTTAACACAGTTCAAAAGAAATATTCATATTGCATAAATATTAAATTGATCATAATGTAACTAAATTGATCATGTTGTAACTAAAATAAAAAAATAAATAGATAAAAAGAAAAAATACGAAAAAAGAATCGGTTAAATATTTTGTAGCATGAAGTTGAAAGACATGGACTGATGAATTTGTTTTGTTTGAAAAGAAAAAGAACAAAATCGATGTCTGGTTTTTTTCCCGTTACGATCAGATCGTTATGCTTGTGGCTATTAAGCCGGTTTCTCTTTATTTATTTATAGTACTTTACTATTTCCATGAGTTGCAGGGGTTCTAACTAACTAAAAGATCACGCAAAATTATTTTCTTTTAATCATAAAATATATTGAAAAATGCATTTATCCTGCTTTATTCATAAAAAAAAAATAAAAAAATAGTTATTTTTCTGATTATTTGTAAATAGAAGGTTTTTGAAATGTGGATTTGATATGTTATATCATTGGTCATAAATATTTGAAAATTTTAATTAATTGATAATAATATATGTGTGTGAACTTTTTCATAATTTAATATTAGCAAATTATGATTTATATTTTTTATTAAAAATTATATCATAATATATTATATGTAATATATTTAAAATTAAGTAATAATTTCATACACAAGAGATTATTAATATTATTTCATTAACAAGCTATAAATAAGTGATAAGTTATAATTATTTCATTGAAATCAAAATCTTTTTATTTTTAAAAAAATTGTTTTCTTTCTTTCATCGAGAGTAAATGTTTCATCGAACACGTGTAGGTCACGCGACTTTCTTGCAAAATATATAAATCACGTGCGTAAACCGTATGATAGCAATCGTCTGGAACAATATCATCGGATTGATTTGTTTGATTACGCGGAAATCCAACGCGAGTTCGCATAATTTACAACGTTATTTTCGTTTTCTCATGATTCATATCATCTTGTCCCAAAAATCCATGAATAATAAAAAAGATAGTGTGAAATACAATAAAGTTTTCATTATTCCAATAGCATCATTTATTATTTATTATTTTAATATAAAATTATTCTTACAAATTAGCAATATATAAAAAAACATTTCGTTAGTTCAATTGTATTATTTTTAAATATAAAATAAAATAGAAAGAAATTTTCTCTTTAAAAGATTCTTTTATCTAAAAGATTAAATTTAGATATGGAAATATCATTTAGAAATTTTATTTCTGTTGAAATCAAAATATTTTCTGCAAAAGCAAAGTTAAAAATTGCATTTTATTTTGTTATTTATTAATATATACATATATATTCTATAAAAATAAAAAAAGGAAAACTATTTGAAAATATAATACTTCTTAGCAAATTAAAAATTTGCTAAATTTTATCTCAAATATAACACAGTTTATTTAATCAAGTTTATTTATTAGATAAAGAGAGACTACACGCAGTGTTGCAAACTGAAATTTATTATACTCAAAGTACACCATGTTTAAGGAACAGAATTGTTTATTTATTTTTCTTTGAAATAAATTTTCCTGATACAAGAAAAGAAGCAAGGTATACAAATTTATAAGCTTCGTATTACGTATTTTATCGTATAATGAAATAATCATTTTAAAAAAGGAAATAATTAATAAATTATAAATATTTATTGCTACTATAAATTGTAAATAAAAATTAAATAATTTCTTATCCAAAAAAGAAAAACATCTTATTGACATATCGAAAATACCGAACTTGGATATGGTATGATTAGCACTAAATAGAGAAAATTTCCATTATTATAGCGCACTTAGTCCCTTAATAGCCTTTAATAGAGACATAGTTCGTTCACACGCATCTTTAGATAACCATGTACAAGAATGTGGAACATTTTTGCCGGTATCTTCAAACAGAGAAATTCTTAAGCACTTTCCAGTTCGCCCTATCATCGACCCTACTTTTACTCTACAATATAGTCAGAAGTCACTATATAATAACGATTATCGATGTTTCATGTTACAGGCATTCGTCTTCTTAGTCTTTCACATTTCTCTGATATTTATATATTGTCTATGTCAGTTTGAATTTGAATTACAGTGAAGAATCAATAGAATTATTTAAATTTCGTTCAAAATATGCAAAAATGTCTTTAAAAAATATCCAAAAATATTTCAAATAGTAAGATAAAAATTATTTAAAAGAAAAATATTTTAAAATATCCTAAAATAATTCAAAATATCTTAAAATATTTCAGAATATTTCAAAATATTCCATAAAGTAAATGATATATAACCGGAAGCCACAATGTTGATAATTGTATGATATCAAGTCGTGAAAGTCTCAAATCTTTGATTAGGAACGGAATTAATGTGGTTTGAGAACAGAAATTAAGGTCGAGGATGGATGGACAGATCTTTTTGTTTGGGAAGATAAGGTGAAAGAAATTTAGGGAAAGTGTGACTGCATACTTTTCTCTTTCTATTAGATTCTTTTTAAAAGCAGCCTTTAATTCTTGATCGATAATATACTTCTCTAAAGATAATTAAAAGAATAGTACTTGAAAATGAGAAAGTGAAAACATAAACCTATTGAGAAAATTGTTCAGAAAATTTTATAACTTTTTTATTTTTGTTTACGAACATTAAATTATGAATTGTTCTTTTTTTCATAAATATTAAGAAATGAAATATATTTTTTATTTCTTCTTTTAAAGAATATAAAAATAAAGATATTAAATATTGTACACATTTTAAAATACTGAAAAAATTAATCATAAAATATTATTATATAATTTATAATATTCATTGAATCGTAATCAATCAATGCTATTGATGAAAGAAAATACCATAATATCACTTAAATCTTATCATGATTTAGAAAATAAAAAAAAAAAAAAAAAAAAAAAAAAAGTAAAAATTAAAACAGATAACGAATATTTTCATTGCATAAACATTGAACCACAACCTCGAAAATCACGCAATGAAATCACTGTATTCATGGATTACAAGAGAAAATGTAGGTTCCTTGCATAATCTGACCTTTGATTTGATTTTGTTGTAACGCCTTAACACCTCAGTTTCAATGCAACTTTCATTATTCAGAAAGGTCATACAAAAAGAGAACGTATATGGAAAAAATTATAATTTAAGAATTGTTTTTCATCATATCGATTGTCTATTATATTTTTCATTCTTTAGAAATATTTTGTACATTTTATCTGTGTATCAATATACAATTAATTGATATTACAAAACAAATAATGCATTCAATATGATATTGTCATATCTTTAAAGATCAAGGATATCATATCGACATCAAAAGGCTGTTAGAAACTAATAAAGATCATATTAAATATTTGTACAAAAGTTTCTATAAAATCAATATGATTATGATCTTTTTTATAGTTTTTTTAGTTAACGATTATTATATCATTGATACTTGAAAGCAGAATATTTTATAATTAACTTTTATAATTTATTTGAGTAAAATTAAAATATAAATCAAAATATATCATTCAAATATTTTAATTTTAATTTTAATCTTTTTCTTTAACACATTATTACAAATAAAACTTAATAAATCAAACAATCTATAAAAGTATAAATATTATCTTAAATAAAACAAATAATTGCTTGTCCATCTTAAAAAAAAATAAAATAAAATAAAATAATAAAATTAAAGTACATACAAAAAAGCAAGACTTCAAGGAAAAGGATAAAAAATTCATCGATCATCCTCGGTGGAGTTTCATTTCGGTCACGAAATCTATTGGCGCCATCCCACGTTCCTTCTTCTGTTCGCTCCTCGAGGATGCCTGACACGTTCCTGAATCCGAATCTTGTGTTTGTACGGCCTATTCATGGCGTAGACATAATCGTGGCGTGGCTGCATAACGGTAAAAACAGATCGGCGTGCATTCACTTTTCCCCGTTCGAAGCGCGTGCAGTTTCTATCTCATATACATACGTACGTATATGTGAACGCAGATCGCTGTAGGCAATACCTTTTAAAATTGACGAGTCGTCGATTCGTCCACTCATCGTGTGCAAATAATTGATGGAATTATCCTTTCGTATTGAAAATGGATCTGCATCTGTCTCAATTCTTATTCTTGACTTCAAGAGCGAAAGAATACAAAAGTTGTATAATATTTTGATCACAAACGAAACGGCATACAGAGTAATTAATTATTGAGATCCAACGCGAATTATAAAGAAATAAACAATTGAGAAACTTTCTAAAATTTTTTATTAAAACTTCTAGTTTTTACTATTTAAATTTTTTCTAATTTTTATTTCTTTATTTTATATTATACAGAACTGTTTTGTAATTTATACGATCATGATATTATAAAAAGAGTTATTATAGCAAATTTTTAAATTTTCACGCCATCCACGAAATGCGAATTAAAATTAAGGATTAAATTAGGATTAATGCAATTTATCTTTTTCTGTATCAAAAATTTTTAAAATAATTCAAGAATTTTTATGTGATTTAGTTTAATTTAGAAATGAAATAAAATTAAAATAGAATCAGTTTCTTCTTTTAAAAATTCCAATATTTACCTTTATGCAGAATAAAATTTGATATTAATTAGCTATTATTTGTTTGAATTTCGAGAAAAACTGTGTATTAAATTATTAAATAAATTTCTGGAATGTATAAATGCCATCTAAGCAAGTGGCATCTATTAAAGTTGAAAAGTAGGCTAACATACCGGCTGAAGATGATTCAATGCTCGAGTGAAAGCTTTAACAACCAAAACTGAATGCAAACTTTGTAATCTATCTATTTACATATATATGTATTACATACATACTTGCTGAATTCTAATTTTTTAATAAATATTTATAAATTTTATATTTTTTAGATTATTTTTTTGTTAGATTATTTTCTACTTATAATATTATTAATGAAATTTTATAAAATTTAAATTATTGAAATGTTAGTAAAAAGAAATTTACTCTTTAATTTACTAATATTAATTATTATTATCAATAATTAATATTTTTATCATCTAAATTTTATTACAGACAATCATTTAGTTCTAGCCAAAAATCCTCTATCATCTTACATTTTTTATGTAAAATCTTTTTCTTTTAAAATATTTTACATTGCATTCACTATAGAATGAATATTATTATTAGAATGAATAGGCTTAAACTAATTATATTTTAATATACAAATTTTATCTTTGAGAAAATTTAACAATGTAATCTTATGACATTAGATTTTATTCCTATCTTTGTATCTTTCTCTTTATATCTACATTCATAGAATATAGTAGGCAGTCGTTAATTATCGGTTATACTTATATAATCATTTCATTTTCAGACGATACCGGTGTGTCAAGGTTCGAGGGGAAGGTGACGAGCAGGTTTCAGACGAGAATCTTCAAGATACCTCGAACGAATCCGGCAAGAAACCTCGTCGACTAAAACGAACATGCTCGTTATAGACTATCGTCAAAGGCATCCTTGTTGGAGGATGCTGCTCGCCATCGTCATTTTGTCCGGCCTCATTAGGTATAGCGAACCAATGTCGACGAAGAGGTTAACAGACTCATCATCTTCATCATCATCATCATCATCGTCGTCGTCGTCGTCATCGTCCACGTTATCAAATTCCGGCGAATCGAGGTCACAGAATCTTGGCTCGCCAAGCGATCTAGCCTGGCAAGCCTGGCTCCTTCTAGATCATCAAACAGGAGGTCATTCCAGCTTAGATTCGGCAAGTTTCCTCAAACGGATCACACCGAAAAGTGTATTCATCGCGCCAGAGCTGCCAGCTTTACCGCCCTGCGCTGACGGTTATCGTGCAGATACGATGGGCAGGTGCGTGAAAATCGTGAACATCGATCACGAGGCTCACCTTGGTTTCCTTCTTCAACGGCTGAACAATCGATACGGGAACCGAGGTGCCAGTTCCGAGGCGTTTAACAATAATAAAAAAAAGTCCAGCGGCCCGTTGCAGTTGAATATCCCTCTGTTTTCCATGACCAGAGAATCAGTAAGCAGACCAATCGTTTCTTCCCAAAAGGACGCCATGGCTCTTCCCCAAAAGAATTCAGAAGAGAAAAAAGTAGAGGAAAAGGTAATATTTTATTGACGAATTCTCTTTATCATCATATATATTTATTAACTGTAAGTTAAAGAATGTAACATATAAATAGGATTTTTCATATATTTATTCTTTTAAGAATTTTTCTTTCATTCATTGTCAATTATATTAACATCATTGTTATTATTATTATATTTTAAAAGTAATAATTATTTACAGGTAGTAAAGAAAATAGAAGAAGACATAATGGAAAACATAGAGGAAGAAATAAAGGAAGAGGAGCAACCGTTGGAATCTCTGATTATGTATTATCAGACGAAGAACAACAACGAAGAACAGGAAAAGGAAGATAATGTTTCTCGTGAGAATACTACCATTTCTGACGAACCTATTAATGAACCTCCCGACGACATATTTGAAGAGGAAGATCAGAATACTACTATTCGTGATCAGAGTACAACTATCCACGATCAAAGTACAATCCACGATCAAAGTACAATCCACGATCAAAGTACAATCCACGATCAGAGTACTACAATCCACGATCAGAGTACTACAATTCACGATCAGAGTACTACAATCCACGATCAAAGTACTACAATTCACGATCAGAGTACTACAATCCATGATCAGAGTACTACGATTCATGATCAGAATACTTTTATTTATGATCAAAGTACTACCGTTTATGATCAAACTACTGCCATCTATGATCAGAGTACTAGTACCCGTGATCAAAGTACTACTATTCACGATCAAAATACTACTATCTATGATCAAAATACTACCATCCATGATCAGAATACTACCATCTATGATCAGAATACTACCATTCACGATCAAAATACCACGAGTCATGACCAGAGCACTACGAACAATGACCAAAATACTACCATTTATGATCGAAGTATTACCATCCAGGATCAAACTACTATGCGTTCCTCGTTAGAAATCCCATGAAAGAAATATGGATTTGATTGGTTATTCGAATAGAGCGAATACGTACAATCATAAAAGTAGGAATGCCTATTGATCAAAAGTCTTGCATCTACAAATAACACCATGTAGCGCTATTTATCGGTGTACAATACTTCTGTGCACTTGTACCGTCCCGTGAGATCTATGAGGCATACATAAATATTACCATCCATGATCAGAGTACATACTACATATTATCGTGATCAAAACAAAGGTAGACGTTATTCGAATAATATTTCAAATAAAATTTTCGAATAAATCTTAATAAATCGAATAAATGGAAGTCAATGATCTATCGGCATGCATTGTCCGAATAATTCTTTTTTCTCAATTAAGAATTTACTCAGTCTTTTATCATATCTTTCAGAATCATTTCACGCACATATATATGCATATATATTGGAGTTACCTCACAAAAATATCATTAATCGTAATGCTTTTCTATAAAAAAAAAAAAAAAAAAAAAAAAAAAAGCTAGAAAGCTAGAAGAAAAAAAAAAACAAATTTGCGAGAAGCAAAATCATTTTTAAATTCTACGATATTATTGGAATAACGTTTAACCCTGCGATAACTCTTTTATACGAAAATACGCGATAGAATGCATGCAATTATGGAATAAAAAAAAAAATGATTATTGTCATTAACAAAATCTATTGATATATCCTTTGGATTTTTATAAGAAGATAAAATTATATATACGTGTGGTTATATCACGTACGAAATTAAAAAAAAAAAAAAATTATAAATCTGACATCGCGGCCAGTAATTTTTTTTACTGCTCTACATATGCTTCGATGTGGTGTGTAATCTCTTTTTTCCATGTATTTGAATGTTAATTCGTGTACATATTAATTTTATTAAGAGAAATTGTATATACATTACATAATTAAGAAGCGTCAACAGCGTCTTAACGTGTATTAATTGTAACTGTATAAAAATATTATTGTATTATTTATAGCTAAATATATCGATGTATATTATACATTGTCGTGTCGTATCATGTAGGAAGTATTCTTAGATCGCAAAACAGAAAGAACATATAAAAAAATCATTCATTCGATATTGATTTTGCGCCAAAATATCATGCTTTGTTATTATTTACAACCTGTCCAGGCATGATAAGCGATTATGTTACAAATCATTTTATTCATTAAGCATTTTTTATTGTACATAACTTAATTGTTAAAGAAACTGCATGTTACGTTGTAATTGTAATTTTTTATTGTACATAACTTAATTGTTAAAGAAATTGCATGTTACGTTGCATTACTGGATGTACTTTTTATCCCTTTGAATTCCCGAGCAATAAGAAATTTCTCAGTAGACTCATCTCTTGTTGCTTTTGGTCTTATATTTTTTACATATTTAAAAAATCTTGTCAGATCTTTCTCCAATTGTAAAGATTTCTTACCATCCCATAGTTTACAAACAAATATTCCATTTATATGAATAATTTGTAAAGCAAATTTTAAAGCACTGTATACAAGTTTCATTATATTTTCATGATCTAAATCTCTTATACCAGATGCATTTGGTGCCATATCTGATAAAAATACATTCACTTTTCGACCATTTAAAATGTTTAAGATTTTATTTTGAGATGTTGCAGCCATAAAATCCATACCACTTAATAAAGTTGCACCTTCGATAGGATAAATTGGTTGTTTATCTATTCCTAAAACAGTTCCAATAGCACTTTTTTGTTTAGCATTTGCATTTGTCAATTTAACAGCAACTTGAGTCCAACTACCAGGAGCAGCTCCACAATCAATTACAATTTTTCCTGGTTCCAATATCTTAAATCTTTCATTAATTTCTAACAATTTATATGCACTTCTACATCTATAATTTTCTCGTTTAGCCAATTCCACATAAGGATCTTCTATTTGTCTTGTAAGCCATAATTGTGAACTATGCTTTTTTCCTTTTAAATTTTGTGGTGTTTCTCGAAATAATGTAGAATAAGTATGTAAATTCCTTATTATCAAAAATATTCTTGAATAATAATTCATGATATAACCTAACTTAATAATAATTTTATGTATCAAATTTATATATATAGATTGATCATTTTCTTATTTTGAATAATTCTTTACTATTCAATTATTTATCATACAAAACAATAAACATTACGCTTTGAATAAAATTATAACATTTAACAGTTTTAAATAAAACTTTTTACATATATGTACTTACAAATTACGATCCAGTTTTAATATCAGCTGATTAATACAGAAGAATACGCATGCGTAGAAACTCTATGATGGTGACGGAACTTCGTAGTTACAAAAAGTATCTCATGTGCTTGCCGGCGAAGATGTGATAGAATTCCGTGACTAAATGATCATATGAGCGAATGTTGCGATTAAAGAAGTGATTTACGATGAACCTAACTACAGGGAATCCTCACGGTAACGGCTTGCTTTATGCTGGTTTCAATCAGGATCAAGGTATGTGACCGAGTGTACTACATTTGACAGTCCGGTCATGTACTGTCAAATTTATTTTTTTACTTCTAACCTGTATATCTAATATTCTTATTTCATAAATTTATTATGATTATTTTTATTTATATAATTGATATCGTTTTAATATAAAAAAATATGTTTTCAACAGACGCCATTTGTTCAGAATAATTAAAATAAAAAAAATTTATAATCATTTTTTTTTTAACCTTATTCTTGTAAGAATGAATTTAATAATAAATTTGTTATAAATATGCTTTTTAAAAATATTTATATATTATATTTCATTCTATTTTAATTATTTCAATTTACTTTAGCTATTATTATTCAAATTATCTTTTAATTATATCTTATTTATGAATATTGATTTATTTTTCTTTATAAATATGAATTAAAAAAAATGGTTTGTAAATCTAATGATATATAAACATATTTTATTCAAATTATTAAACAATTTATTTTTGTAATCCATTCATTCTTTTATATTCTTTTATTTATGTATCATATGATATGATATTTCATAAAGAGTTACATGATAATTATTCAACTGTAGTAGTTTATCTTCTTAGTTTTCTGTGTGTTTACATTAATATATATCTTAAATAAGAAACATGTATGTTTCAAATACTATATTATGATCGTAAAGAAAAAATATATCTATATACATGTAATGCAAAAATAGATAACAATATCTTTATTGTTTGTGTAATCTTTTCACTTGTAGGATGTTTCGTTTGTGGTATGGAAAATGGTTTCAGAGTATATAATTGTGATCCTTTAAAGGAAAAGGTACGTCATTTCAGTGATGGAGGTCTTGGTTATGTGGAAATGCTGTTTAGGTGTAATTATTTAGCATTAGTTGGTAGTGGAGCAAAACCTATGTATCCAACAAATAAAGGTAAAATGTTATATTTTCTTTTTATTTTAAGATAAATAAAATAGATTATTTATTATTTATTTTATATAATATATTTCAGTTATGATATGGGATGACCTTAAAAAAAGATCAGCAATTACTTTAGAGTTCAATGCTCCTGTAAAGGGTGTTAAATTAAGAAGAGATAGGATAGTAGTAATTTTAGAAGGAGTTATAAAAGTTTATACATTTACCAGAAATCCACAACAACTTCATGTGTTTGAGACTAATCCAAATCCCAGAGGTCTGTGTGTTTTATGTCCAAATAGTAGTAATTCCTTGCTTGCTTTTCCTGGTAGAAAGAATGGACATGTCCAAGGTAAAATTTTAAATAAAAAGCTAGCTTTATTGGCTTTATTGCATAAAATATCTTTCTTTTTTTTTTATTACAGTAATTGATTTGGCTAATACAGAAAAACAACCATTAAATATCGAAGCGCATGAAACACCTTTATCATGTATTGCTTTAAACTTACAAGGTACTAGACTAGCTACAGCTTCAGAAAAGGGCACTTTGATAAGGGTATTTGAAACACAAACTGGAAGTATGATTAATGAATTGAGAAGGGGAGCTAATCATGCAAACATTTATTGGTAAGCATAGTAAAAACATTAAAAATAATTATTAATAAATTACTAATAAAATAAAATAATATGATCTCTAATATTGTAGTATTAATTTCAATCATGATTCCACTTGGTTGTGTGTGGCAAGTGATCATGGAACTGTACATGTTTTTGCTGTAGAAGATCAAAAATTAAATCGTCAATCTAGTTTAGCATCTGCCACTTTCCTGCCAAAATATTTTAGTTCAAGCTGGAGCTTTTGTAAATTTCAAGTTCCGGGTGGTCCACAATGTATGTGTGCATTCGGAACTGATAATAATAGTATTATAGGTGAGTATTATAGTATAATATAATAATATAAATACTTAGCAATTTTGATTTTTCGCATAACAGTATTTGTTTTACTTTTGTTGCAGTAATATGTGCAGATGGTAGTTATTATAAATTCGTGTTTAACAATAAAGGCGAATGTACGAAAGAATTTTATGCACAGTTCCTCGAATTAACGGACGATAAAATGTGATTGGAAAATAAAGAAGAGGTAAATTTTCTAAACTTTCTTAAAAATTTTATATACTCTAAATAATAAATATTTTTAATATTATGTTTTTAGTGTTCTTTGGGTGAGTTCACATGAAATAAATTATATGGAAAGTGAGTACTGTGTTTGTTATTTGAAGTCATATATGTAGAGGACCAAATGGAAAGTACTATTATTTGTTGGTGTTATGTGCACTGTGCGAAACTATTGATCATAACAAAAAAAAAAAAAACTTTAAGAAACGCTAGAGGGCCTATTATTGAGATGTCTACTTATGGAACTATAAGTTCTTAAATGTTACAAACAAAAAAAAACTCGATTTTAGAGTTTTGTTTAACGTGTCAATGTAAAAAGTAATTTTCGTACATTTAAATTAAATAATTTTTAGCTAAAGCTGATGCAAATATACGAATAATATCATTTTGAAAGTAATCCAACAATTTTTAATGGCGCATTATGCTCGGCAATTAAATCATGGTATTTTTTTATATTTATTTTATAAAATTATAAATTTGTTATTTTTTTTTATTGTTACAAAAATGCTCGAATATATTTCATATTGCGTATTTCGTGTCATAAATGTTACAAATTAATATAATATCATGAAATTTGGCTAATTATTGAAATTAAAATTTTTTTTATTCGATAATTAGCCAAATAAAAAAATGGGACGTATATAACGTAATCGAATTTTTATAATCTTTATTTTTATGGTTTCATACATTTAATATACATATACACAAGAAATAACTACATTCAGTTATTATTATTGAAATATTATCCCCAAAATGTCACAAGATTGTAATGTCATAAAGAAATTGGGATCTAATACAAAATAAAAGCATTATGAGACGAAACATTGTATTTGTTTATAAAATATAAATAATATGATCAGTTGCAAGCGATCTATTTCATTTTCTATCCTTTTCGAATATTGTGCGGAACTTGATAAAAAAACTTACGCAACATTAGTAATTATAATTCAGTCTTACAGAAAGAGAATGCATGTTGCGTAAATTTAAGCTTTTCGATCTAGTATCTCGTTGATAATTAAAAGAATTTTACGTTTTGTTATAACAATGATAAAAATAAAAAATATATATATTTATATTACGATATATGCGTCGCCGCATTTCGATATGCAGTTTAGATTTACATGTTTTTTAAAGAATAATTGTAATTATTTTCTGTGCATTGTTTAAGATATCGCTAAAAAACAACGCGAATTTGTTAACAATTAATAACGTACGAACAATAAGTAACATGTATAATAATAATACGAAAGCAAGCTTTTTGTACTGCAAACTTCTTTTGAGCTTCTGTAAAATGAATTGTCTTTGTCATGTTATGTATAGAAGTAATATGCACAGTGTTTTTTTCTAACATAAGTTTGTCACGTGTTCTTGTTCACTATTTCAACCTTTTAATTTCTCTTTTTTCATCAAAAATGAAACACATTCATATTTGACTAAGTTATAAAACTTTAGATGACAAGATTTAAATCATAGGCCTTGTCGTCTGATTTTAAAATTTGTTTAAAAAACACTGTCATTTTAAGAATATCTTTCGATAACAAGAGCTCTTCGTCATCGATTGCACTCTTTCACAATCATTATAAATCCGATTTTCTATCGCTACCAGTATAGTATCTTTAAACTTCGAACGGTTTGTTCGCGTCTGCCTGAATGGCTTTCGATTTTTGCACGACTGGAACTACGGGATTTTTCTTCACATCGTGAAGAACATGAGTTAATCCCTTCTTCGTCTCGAGACTTTTGTAACTACTGTAGACGACGAACCATACGTAAGAACTAGTGATTACGAGAAAGAGAACAATTATACCTGGAAAAAAATGATATTTGAATGAATGATATAAATCTAAACTTCTAATAAAAATTGTTCAAGAATATATTTTTAATGTATTGGATTGAAGTATATGAAATCGTTATTAGAATTTTAATGTTAATAAATGTAGTTTTAAGTTTAAATATTTAATTGTTTTAATTATAAAAAAGTTATAGAGAATAACTTATAAAGAACTGTTAAAGAAGAAGAAATTTATTATAATATACGTATGTTGTTATTTTATTAATTAAAAATAGTTTTTAATCATTAATTTTTCGCTTAATTTTTATATAAATTAATTGGAAAGTGTAATATAAAATTATTGAAAGTATTTAACATTAAAGAAATTTATATATGAGTCGGAAGTACTCATTGAATTAAGATTAAAAATTATCATCAATGATATAAGAAATCAAGAAAAATAGAAATAACTATGTCATTCTTTAAAAAAAAAGATGAATTTGAAATTTCATCTTATACTTATGATTTATCATTTTTCCAAATCGTTAGATTTTTTTATTATGTTTCACATGCACCAACTTAATAATTTAATATTTGATAATTGTGATTGAATTTTTTCGTTTATTAATTTTTGTTTATCAACTTACGTTCGCAAATATCAGCTTTGCCACCGAGGGTAGCAATAAACGGACAATCTTGTTGTACCAAGAACAAAGAAATTGTCAAAGCTGATATTATTGTCATCATGATCATCATCCAGGGTGTCATAAAATGACGATTATTCTATGGGAAGAAAAAACTTATTTTATCATGAAATTATTCTTACATATGGCAACATAAAATATAATTACCGTGAGCGCACCATACAAAAGTAGAATAGTGGAAATAAAATGTATCACTGTGATCACTAATCCACAGTACATCGAATAAACTGTTTCTAAAAATATGTAATAATCTTTAGTATAAAAAAATTGAAGATATACAAACCGAAGAATAAGAATACATATAAAATGTTGATCTCTTAAGAAATTTATTAGTTTTCCATTAATTCAAATATGATTTAAAAAAAAGTTTCATAAGTGTATATTATTTTTCTCAAACAAATACTTTCTAATATTATTTATTTTGTTCAATGATTCAAAATATATTTTAAATTAATTATTAAAAAAATATTAATTTTTATTTTTTTATGATCTTAATAGATTTCTTGAAGAGGTTAATTATATAATTGAAAAATGTTTTGTTTTGAAACAAGATTAGAATGTAATATATTTGAAGTCATCATAAGATTATAAGCACCAGTTGCATTATGATGTGCCATATCCATTTTTCTGGTATTTAAGTGATTAGACGATATATCTTCTAAGGCTTCCCTTTCAAGAGCGTCTTCTGTATCTCTTACCACCATTTCTTGAATTCCCATCGCATGTGCTAATGCTAGCACGAAAAATATCATACTAAACCCGGATGTAAACTGCATTAAAAAAGAGAATGTAATTAATTGTAATCAATTTGTTATGTAGTTATTATTATGTAGTTAAGTATAATTAAATAATAAGTCATATTTACCAATTGAAATACAGCTATCAACACTGTACCCTGTTGCAGGTTGAAATAATGTAAAAAAGTTTTCAACAGTCCCACTTTCATTTTGTCTATCTTTTTTTTACTAACTTCCTACAATTATTCCTAAAAGTAAAAAAAAATAGACATTAACAAAATTTTTATCAATCCTAAACATTATTCAAAGTTTTATTATTTAAAAATAAATTCTCAAACAAATAATTCTCAAATTCTTCAATTATTAGAAAAATTAGCAAATGTGCAATTAATATTATATAAAGTTCAAATTAATTATCGTTATATAAAAAATTAATATAATAATAAGAAATAATAAACAAAAATAATAATAATTACAAAGATTTTTACGAACGGGCAAAACTCAAAAATCCTGTTATCATATCGTTAAGATGCAACAATAACAATAATATGAAGGGGGAAAAAGAGAAAATGTCAGCTGTAATCAAGTTCGTAATTCGGTCGCTTTCGATTTGATGTTTTTACTTACCCCGCGGAAAAAGAAGCACGAAATATCACTGAAACGTAGTTCACAATATGAATCAATAACTTTCACTATTTCTTGCTTATACGAAAGCAAAATAACCGACTGTCAAACGAAATACTATCACATGAAGGATAGAGGAATCAGAACGTGGGTATGCTGTCTTCTTTGACAGCCTCGTATGAGGCTTTTGAAAGAGAAGTTGAATTTAAAGGAATGTCCGTTTGTGTGCGTTCGATACATGAAACGCGAGTTTAACTTGTCTAGGGGGTAAAAACGTAACCCTTAGCTATAGATTGTACGGCATGCGCACCACAGACCAATCCAATACCGCATCCTTCAAGGTGCATCCGTTCTCAATTGATCATTGATTGCTACTTGTGCAAAATGATTAATTTTCAACCTCGTAGATCTGAGTTAATAAAAGAAAATTAATTTCCAATCTTGTGAATTCGTGATTGAAAGTGTTTCAGTTTGAAGTTGAGTATTATAGATATATCTCTTTGGCTGAAAATCAATTTTATGTTTCTATTTAAATACTCAAATCTTCTATTATCAAAAACTTTAAAAAATTAAATTTAATTTGAAATTAAAATTATATTTTAAAAATTATATTTCATTCGGAATTTTCTGTATAATAAAATTGATTTTCCGCGTTTTGTATTTAATAATCATTAATAATAATAATAATTTTTAATCTATATTTTTTTATAACATTGATTTCAGGTATAAAAATTATTTATTTTTATTTCAGAAATTAAAAGATCGCTGTTTGACTCACATTATGAAAATTTTATTATTTAATTATTTTTAAATAATGTCATAGAATATTAAAATAATAGTAGAAAATTATTCGTGAGTGATAAGATCAATTTTCATATAAATGTCTTACTTTATTGCTTATATATTTCTTTTATGTGTAGATTTAAAATTTTAAAACAATATTTTGGAAATTACTTTCAAGTATAAAATAAGAAAATATTATTTAATGGTATTTTATTCTCAATAAATTTTTTTCTTTTTTTTTCTTCCATACAATTTAATTTCTATCATTGTAAAACATTATATATAATTAATATTCTATTAATGTTTTATATTATTTTAAAATATTCACAATCGTTCCAATTGGAACGAATCGCTGATACTTTACGATATATCATTGAAATAAATTCCATTTAAACTGTTTATTGGCAATGTCGTGAAACTTTTGAATCGCAGTTCGAAAGTTGGTTCGATTGAGGTTGAATCATTTTCAAATAGTAACCATAGAGACACGACGCGGATTCCTTATTCGCGTTTGTATCGCATTTGTCTTTTTCTCCTGGCACGAATTGTGACAATCCGTTCGAAGCTATTAAACCATGTTCACGTGTTGATAGCCTCAATATTTAATCTTTACAGGAGGTTAAAAAAATGGATCGAAAATATCAGAAAGTGGAAATGGGAGTGGGCGCGTTTCATCACCCGCCAAGAGCAAGATACAGCGAGGAAACAAAAAATTTAATGAAGCGTAAGTAAAATAAAAAATTTAATATATTTGTGTATGGTTAATTGAATGAATTTTAAATCTTTTATTCAATAAATTTTTATTTTAATCTTTTATAATTTTTCTTTTTTCTTCTCTTCATAATTAAAAATACGAAATATGAATAAGAATTTAAAAAAGAATTATTATAAAGAAAAATTCTCTAAATCTTGATTTCTCGTTTGTAAAGAAATATGTATTATTTTGTGTTAATTTTTTTTTTTGATCAATATTTTTGTGCAGTTTTGATGCAAGAATCCAAAATAAGTATGATGAAAAGAAAATCTATTCAGGAAGCGATCAATAAAGGTGAATCTTTACCACCTGTTATGGAAAAATCGAAAATGGAAGCAAATAAACATAATTTACAATATCAGGCAAGATAAATAGATTATGATATTATATTAATTAAAATATTAATAAATGCATATATATAACTAAAATATAAATAAGTTAATAAAATTGCATAGGTTTTGATGCCGACTGTATGGAAGAAACGATCAAAAGATATGATTGTTAATAGTGGCGCATATGAGAGAGAACAATATAGAAGATTATCTCCTTTACGTAAGATCATATTATTTTATTTATATATATATATTTTTATATTAGAAATATTGATAAAATTATATAATAACTTTATGATAATAATAAAATATATTTTTTATAAAATAATATTATTTATATAATCAGATAATTTCATATTTTATAAAATTTATGATTTGAAATCAAATTTAGAAAATATTATAAACTAAAACTATGTCTTGTTTCTTTTTCATTAAAACATAGGTAATAAAGAGAAGCAAAAGCGTCATTTAGCAAGCATGATGGCTTATGGAAAAGATATAGAAACTCCTCGTGAATCAAAGATTCTTCATAAAACAAGGCGAGAATCATATATTTCTGATAATGATCCTATTGATGATTGTAAGTTAATATAATAAACACTTATTATATCTGCATTTAAATTTTTCTTTTTCTTTTTTTTATCCATTTTTTAGTGGTACGTGGAATTCAAGAAAGAATGGAATTTTTAAGTGACATGGAATGTCTTGGAATGGGCAAAAAATATCGTCCTATAATACAACAAGAAGTAGCGCATAAATTACGATTGATTGAATCAATAGATAAGCAAAAATGCAAGGAAATTCGAAAGGAAATGAAAGAATTTGAGAAACCATTGCCAAAACCATTTCCTTTGGGACAACTTGATGAGAATTAATAATTTTTATAATTATAATTTTCAATCTTTTATATACAATTCTCTAATTTATATTTTTTACAAGCTTTATAATATTTTACAGTATTATATAATATTTTAGATAAGAGAAGTAATAGATATAATAAAATAATCGGATAAAAAATTAAAATAATAGTAAAGTATGTATATATAATAGTATGTAAATATATAAATCATTTACATACATTAAATTATTAATGAATCATTAGTAGATTTACATTCATATAGTCATTAGTAATTATATAATTTTAAAATTACATAGATAATGAGGTAATTTTCTTTTTTTTTTCTTAAAATTAAAATCTATATTCACAATAATAGAATTAGAATTTCCCGCGCTTGAAATGTATACAACCGTTAGTGTAAGTAGGACGTGTGAGAGGGCGCATGCGCGGCGGGAGAAATAAGAACGGTCCGGTCGGAGAAATCGCGCTGATCGTCAGTTTTGCGCCACACGGCAATGGCGTATGTTGTTGGTATATTTGTGTTGTGGTTGGTACCTTGCCGACAAGTCATATTGTCATTTCATCAAAATATACAACGCGAGTTTACTTAGAACATTGTTTCAAAGACGATTGTGTATACGTGACTGTATTTTCGAAAAGCAACGGTGCAATCATCTCGCAGGATCCCGGATGATCTACAAGTGATCCAATATGGCGTCGACCGATCTGTCGTTCGGTAAATGATGAACCCGTGTACCGTACGCACCTTTGACAAGGTCTTTCCGAGGTCGTCCGGTTTTTAAGAGCAACGTGTATCCCTTTTAATGTTGTCGAGCGTCGGTAGCTCTTCCTTTTTCTTTCTTTTTCATTATAGCATTATATTTATATTGTGTTTTATTTATATAAATTATTAATACTTTTTGTGAATTTAACATTCCATTATTTATATTTCATTCCGTTTATTTTATTTCATTATAAACAAATTTTTAAATATTATATATGTGAAGTTTTAAAATATCATTGAAATATTCGTTAAAAAAATCTTATTATCTTATTATTTCATGAATAATCATATTTCTTAAGAATAGCTATTTAAATTTAATCGAATTTATTGAAATTGTAATTTCGTAACATCGATTATCGATATAATTGTTGCATTCATTATCTAAGGTTAACATTAAGTTAACATTTACGTAATAATAATTCTTATCATAAATATTTAATGTTTTTCTATTTTTATTCGAGTAAAACTCGAATAAAAGTTAATTTGTTCTCTTCGAGCTTTAATATTTATATTTTTGTGAAAAGTGAAATTTTACTCGCGAAGTGATATTTTTTTTATTTTGCTTCTTTTCACTATACGAACCAGGCTGCATACCGGCGTTCTACAGAGAAGTCTACGAGAAGATTTGCTCTTCTACGAGTGGAAATGTGGAACGAGAGGTGTTTAAATCCCTTCTTGTCAAATCCCAGCTGAGTAGCTCCGTTCTCAGCCAGGTATGTCTTCTTTTCATCTTGTTCTTATCTCTTTCCCCCATATCGTTCAGTGACTAGTACGTAGTATACTTATAACTACAAAGACAGAAGAGAGAGTACAGTGCCTTTAACTTTATAATTTCTTCGCACGCCGCGCTTAGGTTAATGCTACCACTGTAGCAGTGCATTAACTCTTCTTCCGTATCAGATGACGGTTAATCATTGATGCATATTAAATGAGAATCGTTTTTAATTGAATTAAAATTAATAAATTCATTTTTTTAATTTTATAATTAAATTTATAATGCAATTTTATATACAATTGTAATTAAATTTAATTTAATTAATCAATATTTTAAAGAACAATTCAATTTAGAATTTTTAATTATGTGATATTTTACTCCTTCGTTCCTTTATTAAATTTAAAATTCATAGAATATGCTTACTTTAGTTTAAAATAGTTGCTATTATGCACACAATATGAAACTATGTACATATTTTTAATCAATAATTCTAAAGCTAAATAAAATTTAATGAAATATAATAAAGAGAAATATTGCTGATTTTCATACAATTTATATTGTGTTCTTAATGAATACGTTTGAAAAAAATGATTAATCAATCAATATTAATCAATATTAATCAATATTAAATTTTTGTATATACTATTAGAATTTTCTAAAGAATGATGAATCATTAAAATCTTAAGAAATCCTTCCTATTAGTAAGTGACTATTTTTAAATTGAAAAAACAATTATTGCTAGATCAACCATGTTAGAATAGTATACTTTGTTAATATTAAATGACAATCTTTTTTTCATAATATTAACAGTTCTATTTTTCAGTTTCAGATTTAAAAAAATTTACAGAAAAGTTACTACAAAATATTCAATTTCTTTATGGTTCTTTTTGTGATTCTGAAGTATCTAATCTCTTTTTTAACACTTAATTCATCTAAGATCCTCTTTCATAATTAAATCTACTTTGATCATTTCGTATACAATTTATCCTATAAGAATAAAATGGATCATTATTAGACAAACGCACATCTTGACACAAATTATACAGTACGTATACATACATACATACATACATTAACGAGGTTAGATAACGAAACGAAATCATACAACGGTACACAAACTACGTGCCCGAAACAGATAATAGCTTGAATACATTTCTCGTATAGCGGTTTTCCCCGTGGAAAACCGTTTCAGAATTTTTTTTTTCTTCTTTTCTTTATTGTGAAGCAATGATTAAATGTCGGAAAATATATCGTTCTTATTTTATCACAAAAAAAAAAGAAAAAAGAAAAACAAATAAGATTTAGATCATGCAATCATTTCTAGTCGTATGCTATTTGGTATGTCTGAGTCACTGAGGTCACATGAAATACGCATTATTATGATATGATTCAACGTTTTACGATGCGTTCTATTCAATTATTTATTGGATAAAGAATGAATTTTAAAAATTAATTATTTTTATGGATTAATTTTAATAGAAATTAATTGATTTAGAAAAATTGAATAGAAAAAGAGAAAAGAAATTGTATACTTTTGATATTGCATTAGATTAATGATTTATTAAGAATTCAATTTTAAAAATACATACAAAAATATTGCATATTAAAATATTTTGAATTATTTCGTACATTATTTCATTGAAACTGCTTTTTAGGATCTTTTATGATTATGAAATGATGAAAATATTTCATATTTATTAATAAAGTAATTAATATATTTAAAATTAGTTTTCATTATTTGTTTAAAGCTTTAATATTTTTAAAGTAAGATTTTCATACAATATCTAATTTTTATTTAATTTAACTAACGAATGATTTCAAAAGATATATCTTTTCTCGACATTTAAAAATATTTTTTTAATATTAACTGCATGTATAACTTTTCATCCAATGTTGCAAACATATTTTAAATAAATAAAACTGTAAAGTATGGAACAAGATAAAATTACAATAGTTTCGTCCTTGAATAAATCAATTATGTATATTTTACACGATGTTTATTTTAAAAGGATTATGCAATTTCAAGGCTACTTTTTATATCATTCTCGCAATAGCTTTATTCTTCATTCAAAATTCCTTTATCTAAAATATTTATTTTAATATTATTGTTTAAATATAAATTTTATATAAAATTATATCTATATAAATTGAAACTATTTTGTTTTAAAAATTCCATGCTTTAATTTAATCACTAATCGGTAAATCATTGCTGTCATTTTTAATTAATGACCTTTAGCACTTCTTAATAATATAATTATTATAAGTCATATCAGATCATTATAATTCAAAATTAATAATAAAATTGAATTAATTTTCATAATTTCTTTCATTTATGGGAATATCACATTCATTTGGGAGTCGTAAGAGGCAAATTGTTTAAATATTAACAAAGGGGATCGCAACTCAAAGATAATTGAAAAACACCGGTCTGAATTATCATTTATTTTAAAAACTTTTCAATCATTCATATGGATAACCGATTATCACTCGTAATTATTTTAAGGTCAATGAATAAAATTTCTTTTTGTGAAGATTACATTATCCTGTGTCTGCTGTGTTACAGTATCATTATTTTATCATTAGCACGCCCGTTGACGATAGTCTCTACGGACGCCCCTTTGTAATAATAGAAGATTGCATAGCAGGGTCAACTATAAACACTTTACAATAATATAACTTATAAATATTGAATGCTATTTTCATATATTTAAAGTGAAGACTATATAAAATATTTTTTATTTTTTATAAAGATTTTTTTAAAATTCAAAAAATTTATAAAACATTAATAAATAATCAGTTAATCGGATATTATACATAGAACATACATATATATGTATAGAAAAATATGTATGTTTCTGTTGTTCTTTTAAATATTTAAAAGATATTTATCATAAAAGTTTATATTGATAGTTATTATTGATATTTCAAGAAAATTTAAATTTCAATCTTCGAATGTTTCATATATATATATTTATTTATTATTAAAATAAAGAAATTTATAAAGATGTCCAACAGAATTTTTTTTTCAATATTTCTTCAATATTGTCCAATTAAGGATCAGTCATAGTAATAGGGGACGAATACTTTTAGTATCATCTGATCCCCGATAAAACTAAGTACAATATCAATAAAATATTGAAATGAAAGTTAAGATTCAAATTTGAAAAAAGTATTAACAATTTCATAAATTTAGGTTGTTAAATTTTTGAATTTATGAAGGAAAATTTTCCGTTTTTTAACCACAAGGTTAACATGATAAATTATATATTATTATATATACATAATTTAACGGTCGTTTTTGTTGATAAAAAAAAATAAAAATATATAATTATTTAAATTTGTAGATAATTCGTTATTGATAAACAAAGAAAAAATATGAATGTAAAATTCTAATTATATATATGATGAAAAATTTTAATAAATTATTAAAATTAATCATAAACAAATTATTTTTAAGAAAAATAGGTAAAAACAAAAAAAAATATTCTCATTAATATTACAAGAATACAATCTACATTGTAACTGTTTGAAAAACGTATAGAATAACAGTAAACAAAAGATTATCGTTCTATAAACGTCTTTTGTTCCTGATTTTCAGTTATGTACTAATGAATATATACACTATGAATTATATACACTAATGAATAAAACGTCATTCGTATGTTTTTCAAACTTTTATAATTTTTCATTTTCATACATTATTATAATAAACACTGTTACAATAAATGATAAGTATTATTATTTCATAATAAAATGATTCCAATTTATACATTCTTATATCTCTGAATTTGAAAAAAATTATTCTTTTTATTTTATATTTTATTTTATTGCCTTTTAGTAAATCAAAGTCGATAAAAATTATCTTATCACATTTTCCTCTATGAAAATTTTATTATGATTTTGCATATTGTACATTTATATATATTTCACTATTTCAATCAATCATAAAGATTTCTTTTTATATAAAATATATAATAAATAATAAAATATATATATATAATTTGCTATATTTAAATTTTGTGCAATTGTATAAATATTTGCAATCTATTTATAATGATAATGATTATTATAATTTTAATGAACTATTTATTACAGTATATTTTGCAAAATAATATATGTCTCTTTCATAATTATTAGATTATGTTAGATAATATCTTTTTACAGTTATAAATTATATCCATGAATGAAGAGACTTTTTTTTTTGAACTAATAAATTAAAATTAAAATGAAGAATTTTATTTATTAATTTTCTTAAAATAGTGTTCAAACATTTGTAAAAAATCACTGTATAAAATTCACGTGTCTCGAATAGTATATATATTGTTGTGTTCCAATTTGACACGCAATGACGTTCATCGAGATGCAGGTTGAAAAAAATCCGAGAGGCATGATAATTGATGAAATTAGAAACGACAAGCCGACACGACATGTCACGACACAACACATGATACGGCGTACATAACAGGGATTGAACGTCGCGTCTCGTTCATTGACTAATGACACAATCAAAATAACGTTACGTGGGTCGCTGCTTTATCGCTAGTCATCGCGGGTCACTATAAATAGGCCGATACGAAATGATGCGCATGATACTTTGCATGATCGTGTAAAATCATTCTTTGCTTTCCTAATTGCTTATAACATAGTTAACCACTAACACCACTAATTGACAATTTTGCATTCACACAAGTACATATATATATGTCTTACGTAATATTATACACTTTTTATCATTCATTTTATTGTCATTGATATTATTTGCATTCTTGTATTTCATTCATTCACATTTGTCTCTGTTATATAAATATTTTTATATTTTATATCTTACTTTTTATGTTTATATTTTCTTAAGTTTCTTTAGTTAAACTAAATCATTATTTTAAACATTTCATTTTTAAAAATTATTTTACTTATAATTGTTTTACTGTATATGAAAAGTTGCCATTTATTATAATTTTTTTTTTATGGTTTTTTAATGAAAACTCTTTCATTTTTAGTGGGTCAAGTTTTAATGATTTTGAAGCTTTACAAAAATACGTAAAGAATATTGAAGTATTCAAGATGTGAATTCAATGCTTTTCACTTATCGCAATGATGTAATAGAATATCGTTTGATGTAATGAAAGTTGCATAGAAATAAAATGACCGAAGCGAAATGGAAAGGAAATGCGCTGTTTGAATTTAATTTTTATATGAATATTTATTAAATCTTATTTATTCAGATATATAAATTTATTATTATATTTAAAAATTGTTATTTATTCATTTACAAATAAACAAATCTTGCAATTTGTATATTAAAATAAGATATAAAATAATTATAAAAGTAGAATTATTTTTTTATTTTTCGTAAATAAAGAGAAGATTATTGAATTATGTCTTGAATGCATCGTTTAATTTTACTCAAGAGTTAGAAATGAATATTTAAAATTATACGTAAAAAATGGATATCTTAAATTCAAAGGCTGTTGCTCCATTTGTTCTTAAATGGAAAAATAAAAAAAATTACTCAACTTGTGAAATATCACATAATACATGTGCAATTATAATAATTTAAAATTTTTATTTTTAAAAAAAAAATAAATATTTTAGATTTAAATAAATAAAAATTTAAAAATAAAATGTTATATTTAATTAAAGTAAAAATACTTGTATTGAATTTCTGATACTAAATTATATCTTAAGTCTCAAATTAAAAAATATAAAATTTATTTCATAATAAGAATCATAAGAACTATAAACAAATAATTCGAAATTAATTGAATTTTTAATACTTATATTAATCATTACATTTAAAATATAATCAAATTTCCATAAAAAAATCTAAAAAGTTAAATTATAAATTAAAAAACTAACATATATAAATAATAATGGCCGATGATAAGCTTATAATTTATAAGTAGTTAAGATCCTCACACGCGTACCATGCAACGATCGACACGAACGTACTATGCACGTGAGATAAAACCATCGTGCACATGAACCGATCTCCCTTCCCTGATTTTCTTCCGTCACGGACGAGACTAATTTTGTTTAATGACATTCCAGTTGTTTCGCGCTTTATACGATACATGCGCATCTTTCCTCTTCCTGTTATTGATATTTTCCTTCGTATTTTTTATATTTCATATTTCTCATTATTTATTATATTATATTATATTTTATTTATTTAATCGTTTATATATTTCTTCAATCTTTGTTGTTTTCAATTTTTACAGGAGAATAATTAAAAAAAAACAATTAAAATTGGACTTATCAAGTTACTTTTTATAAAATTAAAATGATATATATTTTATAATTTATAAAAGAAATATTTCTAATTTTAGATTCTCTACAATTATAAATTCAATTTTTTATTTTATTTCGATATTATATAATAATTTAAAATATATACTTATATTTTTTTATTAAAAGATCAAAGTTCTCCTTTTATCAAATAAGTTTTAAATTTATAAATGGTAGTATATATCGTTTTATTTCCTCTTCCTATTTAATTCTATTCCTATTCTTACTTATATTCTGGTTTTTTTCATTTATTTTAATTTATTCATTTTAATTAATTTATCCATTTCGTGTAAATACATTTCATAATTCAATTTAACATATTTCTCTTGTCTTTTGTATAAGTTTTATATATATATATATATATATATATATATATATATATATATATATATATAATAAATTTTATAAAATTCAATCTGAAACAAGGGTAATAAATATTCTATGAAATATTGCTACTTTTGAAATCTCATTTGTAAATCATATAAATATATGTTATCAATAAATTTTCAATCAAGATTTTTTACTTAATAACACTTAAGTGAATTTCCTTGAAATATTATATATCTATATAAATATAAAGAGTTTTACAAATATAGTTATAAACACAAATTGAAAATGAAATAGAAAAATGCCTGCATTATCGGTTCACCGGTAATCGTATTTCAGATGTGAATTCTTCGATATGATTCAAATGCAATTGAATTTAGAAAGACGGAGAAAAAGAAATGAGAGAAAGAGAGAGAGATGGATCATCAAAATTGAAAAGACGAGCTGTCGTGACGTGTCAGACTCTCAGCTTTCGCGTCGATTGTTCAGAGACCAGTTTCACACTTCACGTACCACGAACAAGGAACTTTTCATTGGTGGTTTCCTCTATCACGTGAACTTGATCAACGATTATGGTTTAATAATGCTCGTGAAACCGATGAGAAAACAAGAAGCCGTAGCTTTCGAACAGTGAGAACAAGCGCAGGACACGGTGCACTCTTGTGTGCACTTTTGTGTTCGACCATGTTTAACGTTCGAACGCGTCCCGCTTTTCTCCCTTTTCCCATTATTCCGTTTTTGTTGTGGCCCCATTCGCACGCACCCTTCTTCTGCTTCTTTTTACAAAGGCAGTTTTTAATTCAAGCCTAATCCAAATGTTGAATTAACTTTCTGAAAATGAATTTACATATATGGGGATTCGATATATAAGGATTCTTGAGAATTGAAATATCTTTCCTTTAAGGCTGGAGATCTTATACGAGATAACTTGAGTCATAATTATTGAATTCTTCGCAGTAATTTTTCTTTTGTGAAATCTGTTTCTTTTATATATATATATAAAATTGTTTTAATATTGATTTTTTAATTTAAATATCTAAAATATTTTTAAAAAATTCGTAAGCTATTTTAGTGATCCTATTTGAATTTACACAGATTTTCAAAAGGAACTTTGAAATTCTAAAAATTAATTAAAAATAAAAAAATTATAAGAAAAGTTAAAACTTAAATATAATTTCTTATTCTAAACAAATTTTTCGAAATAAAAAAATTTAGATAAAACAATGTTCGTTTCAACAAATTTAAGATATAATATATATCTATATAATTTTTTTTTAAGTTAATATAATTATTTTAGTAAAATTGAAAGAAATATTTTTTGTATAATTGTTCCAGCTCGATCATTCTTATTTCAATTAAATCATACAACTTTCAATTTGTATTTTATTCAAATTTCATTTAACATGAAAATAAATATAATTATATTTATTTAAAGTATTTCAAGTTGCTTCCGGGAATCGATATTTCGATGAGAATACAAATGAACTTGTTGATTCTTTTACTTCAACGGTCTACTTTGTATTCAAAATATAAATGACTCGAGAATATAAATGCTTCTTTACAAAACAAGTTTTAACAATGGGAATGTATTCAAACCACAATTTCATGGTGCACAACTGCACATGATTAAACCCGTTTCTAGAAGAATAACAAGCTGTTTTAACGAAAGGACTATAAATATTTTCATGATGAAGAATTTCAACATTAAATGCAATATGATGATAATAACTCAATGCATTAACACTTAAAATTTTCTTTTGACGATTCGTATCATTCGACACGGTTGAATAAGAATGTTGACGAGAGTAATAACTCAATACATTTAAAATTTTCTTTTCACGATTTGTATCATTGGACATGATGGGATAAGTCTTAAGAACGTCAATCATTGTTTAAGAAGAGAAAAGAAGAGAAAACTAATTGAAATAAAGAATTAGATGGAACAATAAAAATAAGACAAAACAATAATAGTAAAAACAGGAAGAATTTTTGAGAAAGGTTTACGCAGAAATTAAATAATATCAATATTTGGAAAATAAATTTACAGAAAAAAATCAAAATGTACGGACACATTATTGATAAACAAATGAAGATAATAAAGGAACATTTTAAAAATACGAAAATATTAAAAATTTTCATTGAAAAATAAGATAATAAAAAATGTAAAAACACTAAATCTCCATCACGAAGAAAAATTTATTAATCTTTGCGTCAATCTCATTTTTATTATCGTATTCTTCCCGAAAATGCTGTGTGTTAATATTTCACCGGATAGAAATGCTCGATTACGAAGAGAAGCATAGGATTAGTGGTTTCTCTAGTATTGGAGAAGAATCTAAACGTGCGATCTCCTCGTCTACTTGTGCTCTGATCGTCGAGGAACAGAGAGGTAGTGGGAATGAAAGAAGGAGAGACGAAATGGCGGAGCAAGGTATAAAAATTCTCGGAATGCAGTTACTTTCATTTATGGCCTAATCCTTCGAACTCGTTCGCAGTGTTAACCGAGGTTGAACCGTTAGTCGAGTGTATCATACAGATTACGTCGCATTAAGATTGAATCAAATCCCCTGTCTTTCGCATAAATGCTCTGCTTGCCTTTAATTAACCTACAAATACATGTACAAACGATGCACATACGTAGGCACAGTAATAACGTATTACGAGATTTGTAAGTTATAAGTAAGATTTATTGATATTTTGACTGGATTTTATTAATCTTATAATCTATAAACATGTGAAAATGGTGATAAAGTGAAGTAAGTTAGATTTATTAAATAATGTGATCTTCAAATGCTTCTGGAATATTTGCTTGAATTTTTTTTTATATATAAATTGTTTATTGAAATTTTATGAAATATATAAAATTTACACTTGCTCATTAAATTCTATTATTATTCAAATACTTCTTTGATTTTGATTTTAATAATAATAAAACTGAATGCTACTTTTATTTGTCATTTAATATTATTGAATTTAATTACTACATTTATCGTTCGATATTATTCATTTTAGAGAACAATAAAAAAATAAATATTACGTTCAAATATTTTAAATTCTTTAATCAAATACAAAATATGGCAATTGATTATTTATTTAATAATTAATTAGTGATAATTAATATCATATGAAATAATTATTTTTAAATTATCACTTAAAATAAATTTTTTTTCAGGATTGATTCATAGACACTTGTTATAATAATAACAATATTTCACAAATTGGATTGGATTTGGATAATAAAATTTTAATGAATTACAAAAGAGAAATTATTTTGTACAATCTTGAATTTTTATTTTTGGTATTTTCATGTCAAGAAAATTATATTCATATAGAATAAATCTTCTTTCGTCTTTCTCATGATTTTCCCTGTAAACCTGTTCTACAATTTTCCCGCGCACCTTTTACGCAACCGTGTTATTTTCTGCTAGGCGTGCCTTTCAAACTTCAATTTGTATTTATCGTGTTATTTTGAATCAAGAAATATATAGTAAAACGTAATACAGAAGTAATAATTTTTATTGCATTCGAAATAATCAATTTAAAGCACTATCATTCGAAGAATTGATTATTTTCATCGAGTGCGTGTTTCTTTATTGTGACTTGAAGATTTTTGCAAAAATAAAAAATGAAAATAATAAGAAATAAAAAATATTTGAGAAAATTGAAACTACTACTTTACAAAGAAAAATATTTTGCAAAAAAATTATGTGAAATTTTGAATAAAAAAAAACTCGAAATGAATATTTAATTTTCATTAATTTCTATTTGTGATTTTTAATTTATTTTATTAAGTTTTATATGGAAAAATAAGTTAAAATTACTTAAAATATTGTATAAGTTATTTATTTATTTTTAAATTATTTATTTTTTAAACTTCCATGAAATAATAAATTAAATAATTAATATATGTTTACTCAATTATATAATAAATGAAAAATATATATACGATTAGCAGATAGGAATGCAAAAGATGCGGTTCAATGATGAGGAGACTCATCACTATTAAATTCAACCTTGATTGAATTCCTTATTGGCAAAGCGTGAGAATCATCTTCTTGACAACGAAGAAAATTGTCGATGTGGAACTTTTCTTGGCAAAAATATTAAAACGATTACTGGATGAAGAGAAGATTTGTAAATAATTCATTATGTAAATGTACAATCTTTTTTAATTAAGATAAAACTGTTGAATCTATTAAAATTTCCATGAGAAATAGTGCTATTAAGCAAATAAGCTAATTCATGCACCGTCTACTATAAAATTATTTCACAAATATTTACAATATATTATTAAATAATTATAATTACACGGTGAAATGTAATAGATTCTTCTCACGCAACAGTGGATCATACATTTTTACTTGATTTAATGTAATTTGGATTGTAATTATTTTAAAATTGCATTAAATATAACGTTATATTTGAGAAATATTTGGATACCTTGAATATTTTAACTGTAAACATATGTGATTATCGTTCCATAATTAAATGCGATAAGAATAATTTCAAATATCGAAATCAAACATTCTTTATTGAAATTTTTGCAAATATTTGATTTTATGGATTTAAAACATCATGTTGAATTAAGTTTGAAATTGAAATATGTTGCGAAGAATTAATGTATATTTATATAAAGATATAAAGTTATTCTTGTTATTCTTTCTCAATTCAGTGAACTCCAAATATTTGAATATTCTCAAAACATTTCCAAATTTTTCTTGAACGATATTTATTAAGATTATTTCTTTTTTTTATATTTTATTTAAATATTTATTTTTTAATCCCTATAAATTTATGATAATTATGAAAAATTTAAAATTAACATAGATGAAATAATTAATATTCTTGAAAAAAAAAATAAAAAATTAGTTTATAAATATTATTTTAAACTATTTTTTTTTTTTCTATAATTAGATATGGGAACTGGTGGACAGCAAAACGGGTTATCTGACTAGAAGCGGATTGTACAAGGGCCTTGCTCTAGTCGCATTTGCCCAGCAAGGAAAGCACCCAAGTGATAAACTTCTGGAGAACTCTGAATCTCAAGGTTCGTTGTATATTTCTTCAAAATTATCGTTGCATATTTATTCACAATTATCAACATCATAAATGCAATCTCAATATTGACATAAATACGATATTAATATATGTTGATCTATAGTATCTAGAAATTAAAAATTTAAATAAAATATTATAGCAATGTTGCACTTTTTATTGTTGTTCATATTTTTTCATATTTTTTTACATTTATATTTAACGAATATTTTTTGCTTTCAATAAGATTTTAGATGTGCATACATATTTCAATAGAATTTACTCTTGTTTATTTAATGATTTCCAAAGAATCAAAAGAGATAACTTATCGTACAATAACCGAAGTTTTAGAATATTAATAGAATTTGAAATACTTTATAATCATAAATTTTGGGAATATAAGAACACTTAATAAAACTTTTTATTAATATTTAAATACAATTTTTATTTATTCGATTTCGTTTTTATCTATAAAAAAAAATTATGTTTAAAAATTGTGTTTTATGTTTGAAAAAGCGGCAGAAACAAATTTTTTCAACAAAGTTTACAAATCTATATTTAAATACATAATCAGAAATTTGTAATTTCAAAAATCCTAATTTTATTTAAAAGAAAATATATATATTACTATATTTTATTTAAAAGAAAAAAAAAAGAAAAGGAAAAAAAAGAGTACTCAAAGATAATCAGAAATGTCGTGATATTCCATAGAGAATAAATTTTAATGGAGAATAAAATAAACACATTTTTAATACTCTTCTCGACAGATAACAGAATTTAACTACCACTATTGAATATAAATACTATAATTGATTCGTTATCATACGTGAAATTCTGATAATACAAAAACTTACCAACATCAGTTCAAAGAGATCCGCTTTTTTAAAGTGTCACTGACCAATACAATTAGTCTTTGTTTCTCTTATCATGAAAAAGACGTCGACGTTTATCACGGTCGAAAGCGGTTCACCGGAAGTGCACCGTTCTTCCGATTATCCTTCTTCCTCGCATTCATTCTGCGAACACCGTCATCTATAATCAAAATTAATTGGACTTTTTAAAATGGATTTGTGGAACGTGTAAAATAATATTGATTTCAATAATACATTGCAAATTATAATAACTAACATTTTCTACATTTTAATAATTTATTAAATTAAAATTGTATGTATATATTTATATATAATATAAATAATATATATTAAAATTAAATAAAAATATTTTATTATTATTATTTAACACGTAATAACAATAAAAATTTTTACAATATCGTGAGAATATATTAATTTAATAATTTTTAATTAAAATGAATTTATATAATTTATTCAAATTACAGCAATAATGTTGTTAAGTATGATTAACAATGTATTATTATCGTATTATTTGCATGGATATATCGCATAACATGCTGCATAATTCATAAGTTTTATTTTATTTGCAATACTTGCTCATATATCTTTCTTTACTTTTTGTTGGTGATTAATAGATTGCGGATTTATATAAAAAGAATTTAAATTTACAAAAGTTTTCATCCAAAATTTTACAATATACTTTCTATTTTTACTAATATTTAGCAATTATTTTCAATATTAAATTTATTAATAAACTTATATTTAAAATATTAATAAGATATAAAATAAATCTATAATATGATTTTATATTATTACAAAAATATAATAATACATATCAATAAAGAAATTATTTTTAAAAAATTATTTCAACAAAAGTCCAATTCCTTGTACTTTTTCTTAAGAATTTTTTTTAATTCTTTTCAAGAATTTTCTTACAATGTATCTTATTACATAAGAAGTAGAATCGCAAAAAAGCAATCAAAAATGATTAACAAAACAAAATATATCGCTTATTTATAACAAAGTATCACAGATCAAGAAAACATTTTTCAATATCGAAATTACGGCTACAATTAAGATTATCCTTCACATTAAAAAAATAATAGCAGAAAAAAATTAAAACATGTGATCTAAATTAACAACATGTGATCTCACCACAATAGATATTTTATTGAAAACTTATATAATACAAAATAACAATAAATAACATAAAATAAATATAGCAAAGATAAATATATAAAAGATACATGAAATAATATAGTATTATTATGTATTCGCTTGCTTTTTCAGAGTTTCGTAAATTATAGATTTGTTACAATTTGTTACAATTGGTTCATTTTATTCAATTGAACTCTTTTTAAATTTCTTTTTTCTTTTTTCGTTAGAATTACCTGTTCCTGTTCTGGGTGATCTCTCTGAGGTAACACTTTTAGCTCAAAGATTGCACAAAGGTAGCAATCCAGCTAAATTGAATCTCACTTACTCGGATATATGCAATTTGGATACAATAGAGGTAAACTTAGTGCCTGAAAAGAAGGGAATCTTTTTGAAACATGTGGAATACCAAGTGACCAGCAAGGTATTTTTTTCTTATTTTTTTCTTACTTTTTATAATCATATTCTTAATTTTAATTTTTATTACGTTAATATTTCTAATATATATTATATTAATAATTTTATATCTTAAATATTAAAAAACTAATAAATATTATTAATTTGAAATATCAATTAATAATTATTCTGAAAAATATATACATTTTTTTAAGACAGACTCAATTATAAAATATTATTGAAAACATTTTTTATTTTCAGAGATTCAACTCCATTGTTTATAGACGTTACAACGATTTCGTATCGTTGCACGAGCTTCTCTTGGCAAGATTTCCATACAGGTTGATACCGAAGTTACCACCAAAAAAAATAGTAGGAGGTAAAATTATAAATCAAGAAAAATCAACATAAAATATATTAAAAATTATTATTCTAAATATCCTTTGTTTCTCTTTCCTTTTTTCTTATCGATTGATTACTAATTAAAATATATACTTGTATTAAATATATAATATATAATATATATTTATAGCGGATTCTCAATTTCTGGAAGAAAGAAGACGGTCCTTATTAAGATTTCTCACCGTAATCGCTCGTCATCCTGTAGTGAGCAAAGACCATATCGTACAATTTTTCTTTACATATACTGGTGAAGAAACGCAACATAAAATTCGCGAAGTATTTAGGAGAGTGCCTGATGAATTTGCAACATCAGAATTATCGTCGAGGGCAAAGGAATTGGTGCCACCAGAAACGTTAACCGAATTCGCAAACAGTCGCGACCAGATAAGAGTAATACTCCTTGGAATTTCACGATTAAAGAATATTGCTGATTGTCTGGCAATTAGATCGCATAGTTATGCGGTAGACATGGCGGAATTGGGCACACAATTAAGCAATTTGGCCTCGGAACCTCATGGTACCACTACTTGGGCTACTGGTGGTTCCACCATTTGGCAAGAAATGAAAAAGGGTTTTCACATAATTTCAAAGTAAATATCATAATATAAGAATTTATTTGCGAGTTAATAATAACTTTCATTTTAAATTTTTGTATAAAATGAAGTTTTATAAAAAATATTCCTAGAATTGAAAAGTATACAGCAAGAATCTTATTATATATATAGAAATTTGATTATATAAAGAAATGATAAATTATTACTGCAAATTATTTCAAAGTAATATATTCCGTTCACTTCAACATTTTTAATTTTTTCTATTATACTTGTATTATACATACAGTATATTTGTATTATACGTACAGTAGTTGCATAACTTGATTATATAAATAATAAAGAAATAAGAATTTTAACTTAACTAATTTATGTCCAATTTAAACTGATTTAATCAGCAAATATTATTACAAAAAAATTCACGTAATTAAATATTAAGATGATGAATGAAAATAAATGCAATTAAATCTTATCTTATTAATATTTAATAAATATAGATGCCTTCCAGTTTTATAAAATCTCAATTATTAAATATCCTAATTTATATTTGTAATAAATATCTCAATCGAAAGTAATTCATTATTTACTTCAAAATATAACTTCATTTAACATAATTTAATTTATTTTCAGAGAATTCAACTTACTCTCAACGAGAGCTCTTCAACAAGCAGTTAGAGAGGAAACAATGGTATGTGAAAGGCTGAATCTTCTCTTAGACGTTCTAGTAGCGCATAGAATCCTGTGCGAAAGGCATGAACGTGGAGTAAGTGCTGATCATCAGCGTGCATTATCTACAATGTTATCTTTAAAGAAGAGGCAAATGCAAGGCGTGATACGAGGAACTGACGTAAGTAAATCCTTCAAGAAAATGGTTCAAAGGTATATGATTTATATACAGCCTTAAGAAATACATATATTTATCCGGTGACTTAACTCAATTCATTGTTACCATGTGCGGTCATTACATGATTATTCGGAAATTGCTCAAGGTCTTTTATGTTAATGCCAGAGGAAAAATGTGATAATATATCTCTTCGAGCTTATATCGTCTTACATAATTCATTCCAATTGAAAACAAGCTGATGCATGTCACATGTCACATTTCAACAAGTCTTGCTCTTTTATATTGATTATCACAAATATTATTATCTATAATTATAAATTATAAAGTAAGTTAGAATTATACTAGAGTATTAATAAAAGAAATAATATTGAATTCATAAGCAAATAATTTAGATTTGAAGTGTTTTTTAAGCTATCAAAATTTCCATTATTTTTTATAAATACTTTTATAAAAAACTTTTGTTAATTCACTCCTTAAAGATATTCTTTAAAGAATATTGGAAATTACACCATGAGTAAGTTTCTGTTTTAAAAAAATGGATATATGAATAATTTTTCACTATTTATTATTATAAAAATTCTTGATTACTCTTACTTTATGACTAAATAAAAATGATGAAAAATAATGTTATTATCGGCCGTTTTAACACATCAAATTTTCTTTTATTTATAGAGTGACACAGTCGAATATCTGGAAAATAAAATGGTTGCTCAAGAATCAGTGATTGCAAACGTCGAATTGCGAAATTGTTTTTCGTTGCACTGTTTACATATGGAAACGCAACTCGTTCATGCTCATTTAGAAATACTTGCCACAGTTTTACAAAGCCTTGTCAATGTTCAAATTCGTGGTCATTCTGAGGTAAGATTTCTTTACTGTTCATAACATATTTTAAATATCGTAATTTTTAATTGCATGTTTTATGCTATCAAAAAGATAAAGAAAATAAAAATTTGGTAAGTATCATTTATTAATTAAAAAAAGTTTAATTGTAATTCTTTGTGAATATATCAAGATGAAATTATAAAAAAGTAGATTTTTATTAAATTTTTAAATAAATAATATTTAAAATGCTTCAGCTCGCTGAAGTATGGAAGTTAATAGAACCTACAATCATGAAGTGTTTACCAGAAAAATCAACTAATGGATCGAATGGTATTTCATAGCGGAAAAAAAGCTTCATTTTATTATAAGGTAAGATTTGTTCTAATAAGAAAAAAACCGCAAAATTATTATAATATACGATTGTAAAACACCCATGTTGAATTTATATATTTAAACGAATATATTCAATGAATCATTTAGAAAAAAAAAAGAGCAGGGGTGCAATACATAATTATAAAAAATATGTTGTACATTCTATTATATTTTAAACACATAGAATTCGAAGACTTTTTGATACATTCCTTGTTGTGTACTTAATATATTTTATGAGTTGACCGATACTCGTTAAACGAGGATATAATATTGTATATAAAATAAGTGATGCTTTTTTTTTTGTAAAGAATGGATAATTATGATGGATAAAATACCTGTGTAAAAATATTAAGCATTGTAAATAATTTGTTTTTGCCGAAACATTGTTTTTTTTTTTTTTTTTTTTTATATATATATATGATTTAGAAGTCTGACAAGTGTTAACACATCCCGTACGACACGTTGATCGTGCATATACGGTATATTTTACATTTTACATACATTTATATACGTCATTATGTACTGCTAAAAAATATATTGTTATTGTATAATCGTATCATAAATTTACTTTCACGTTCCTATTGAATTAAAAATTTTTTGAGATTATTTTTTTATTATATCTTAAAATATTAACAAAAACATTATTTATTATCAAATTTTATTAAAAAAAAAAAAAATTAATTTTATTAAAAGAATTCAAGCTTAATCTTTATTTTTTGATAGATATGAAATTTTTAATTTTTTTTTTTATCATTTTATAATATTTGAATGTAATCTAAAAATGTAAGTTTTAAGATAAAAAATTATTGTATCAAAAGTTATGTTTTAAAAATACGTATTATTAATACACTTTAATGAAAAATATTCAAGAGATAAATCTATGTGAACATTTATTAAATTAATTTAAACTATTGATGAAATAATTTCCACACATTTAAATTTATATTCTTAGATTATATTAATTTTTTAATTATATGTATATTTTTTTTATACTCGTAAAATTTATATCCATCAAAATGAAATTAAGATATAAAATAGAAAAATTCGTTATTCTTAAACATTCAAAAAATGTAAAAAAAATGAAAGAAAATATTCTTTATTAATAATTTCAGAAATAAATATATGTATATTATATGTATATTATAAGTTGAAAATAATGAAAACTATTATAAATATTTCATAATAAAAGAAATAAAAAATATATATAAAACTTTAAAATTTTGAATATTATATTATCTATGATATATTAAAATATAATTTTATGATTAATTTTATTATAAATATAATTATATCATAATAACATAAATTAAATTGAAAAATTACTATATTATATTACTTTTAGATTATATACAAAATAGGAAATATAAAGAAAATAAAGTAAAAATTGTAAGATATTTTTTTTATTGATTTATAATAAAATTTTATGAACAGAAAATCAATAGCAAGTATATAAAATAAATATTTATATATTTTTTACATAATAAGAAATAGTTATTGTACATTTATTTTACAAGAAATTATAAATTGTTATCTTAATTTAAATGCATACAATTTATTTCCAATCTTAAGATGTATTTTAGTAATATGTATGTATCTTTCTTCTGAATGTTCAACCAAAAATTGATTCAATTTAGTAGTTAAAGAATGTGTATAATTATTTAAAACTACAAATTCATTGCCAAGACACCATAAGAAACTTATATGATAGGAAGAATCCTAAATAATATAAAATTTTTATCAAAATAACTTGTTATAATTTCATGGAATATATATTTTTTAATATTATATGTATATTATCTATTTCATATATATATTACTTACTTCATAAAAAGGTGGTAAATCATATTCAGCAAGAAACTTATTAATATTTTCTACAAAACAAGCAAGAACTCCATTACAATCAACACATTCTATTCCAAGAAATGTACGAGTATTTTCTTCATTAGTATATGCCTTCACATTTAAAAGTTTCAAATCAAATTGATCTGTTTGCTCACATAATTTCTTAGTTTCTTTTATGAAGGATTCAATCCAATGAAATTTTAGAATTAAAGTTTTTGTTAGACTAATATGAAATTGTTCAGAAAATATGTTACATTTAATATTAATTTCTTCTAAAACTGAAAATATCCATGAAAATATAGCTTCACTAGGTTCATCTGAAATATAAGATAGTGATTATAATTTAATCTTTACAATTGAAACAATATTATTTATCTTTTTAAATATTTACAATTAATGTAAATTAAAGTAGCCCAGTTACCACGTTCATGCTTAAAGCTTCTTACTCTTCCATCATGTTGCGATGGATCATCATATACTTCTTCATGATGAGGAACACCTTTCCATGACATAATACTTCCAGGTAAAGGTAATCTATAACATATATATATATATATATATATATATATATATATATATATATATGTTAGAAATTATTTTTAAAAAATATAAATAAATAATATATAAATAAAAATAAAAAATATATTTTATAAATAATTTTTCAATATACAAATATTTTTACTTTATTAAAATCTATTTTATTTGTTTGTATGCATATAAATATATATTGTATTTTATATATTGATTATTATTATCATTTAGAATTTAAATGTTTGAAATTTAAACATTAATATAAAAAAATAAAATAAAATAAATTACAAATAATTAAATAATATAATTATATTTGTAAATATATATATACATTTAAATAAAAAAATCATATTTCATTATATTATTAATATATTGATATATATTATGAATAATACTAAAAATATAATATAATCTATATTATATTTTTAATAAAATTTATTATAAAATTGTAAAATTTTTTTATGAAAGTTAAAAAATAAATTTATATATTTCAATAAAAATACATATTCCATAAATAAATTACATATATATTTAAATTAAAAACATTTCTAATTAATAATTAATAAATAATTATAAAATCACAATATATAAATACCGTTTAAAATTTTCGTTAGATTTATTCTTATCATTAATTTCATCATCTTCAGAATCAGATATATATGTACGTAATAAATCTAAACCTGACATAATATATAGTATTTATATTGAATTAAATAATTTTTGTCATAATTTAAGGTTATATTTTCAATTTTTTTGTTATTGATTATTTGTTTTGTTAGGTCAAAATATAGTATTAAATTATGTTTACATTAATTTTTAATATTTTATTTTAATTTTTTTAAATATATTATTTATATTTATATATATATATGTATATTTAAAAATTATATTTCTACAAAAAAGTATTTCTTTCTTTCAACAACTTTCAAATAAATTTATGAGGTTAAGTTTTAGTTATTAAAAGTTTTCAATCATACTATAATATAATATATTCATATTTAATATTTGGTTTATAAAAGATAGTTACATGAAATAGAGCTTATAAAAAATAAAATTTTAATTAAAATTGGAGATTTTACTATAAATTTATTGCAATTTATATATATACAAATAATTATTTATAGATTTATATACAAAATAATTTACAAATATAACTTAAATTAAATTTTTATTATAATTTTTTAATATTATTATATTCTTATTCATATTCTATTTATTATTTATTCACTAAAATCTTCTTCATCACTAAAATATTGATTTTTTTTATATCTTTTGCCAGATTTTTTAACTGATCGATTTTCCTCTTCATAGCCTTTATTCCTTAATTTTTGGTTATTTTCTAATTCTTTTTGTCTTTGCTAAAATATAAAATATTATGAAATGATAATAAATATATAAATTAATATGTATAAATATTTATCTAATTTAAAATTACATTATAAAAATAAAATATTAGAAAATATGTAAAAGTATATTACCTCTAATGCAATAGCAGCACTTAATGTTTCTACTTCTTCATCCCAATTATCTTCTGCTGATTCATTATCACTATTTTTATTAAAATCATTTATATTATGATTATTAATTTTATGTTTTTTTCTGATTCGAATCTTTTTTAAAGGTGGATTTCTTGGCCCTAATGTATTGTTTTTACAATTATATGACAAATGACCTTCTTCTCCACATTCATAACATTGAGATTTATCTGGATAATCTCTTCGACGTATAAATTCAGTACTCCTTCCATTATCTACTGCTATGGAACTTCTTACTGTACGGCCACCTATCTATTAAAAAGAATTTATAAAAAATAAAATGCAATAAATATTAGATGAAGAAAACTATAATTCACCTCTGTATTATTTAAATTTTTAGCACAAGTAATAGCATCTTCTGGAGTAAGAAATAATACAAATGCAACTCCACGACTCCTTCTTGTTATTTTATCTTTCATTACTGTTACTCTATAGACAAATAAGTATTTCATGTATCAAATTTTTTATAAAAAAAATAAAACTCCCAACAAAATAAAAATTTTCTTTTTTATTTGATATGAATTTTTATTTTTACATATTTTTAACAACTAATGTTATATTATATTAAAATGTCAATATATCAATATATGTACATGTGTAAAATAACTTTAATATATAATGAAATAAGTTTTGAATTTAATTATTTTTTTTTTTTGTGAAATAATACTAAATAAATACTAAATAAGATAAGAATAAAGATAAATATTATATAAAAAAACTAAACAATATATTTTTTATTAATTGTATTATATACAAATATATATTTTATAAATTGATGATTTCATAACTTACTTTACAATTTTTCCATAACTTTGTAAAAGTTGATGTATATCATTATTCGTTAACGAAAAAGGTAAATTTGAAATATAAACAGTTGATTTACTAGGTACCACTCCACCACTCATTTTTATATTATTATTATTTGCATGTAATTTAATCTAAAGTAGGAATAAAGGCAAAAATAATTGTAAAATAAAATTTTATAAAACTTTTATATATTATATATATAAAAGTTTTATATTATATTTATATTATATTTTATATTATATGTTTTATATTATATTTATTTTTATTGCTTATAAAAATATGTAATAATATCTAATGATTGAAATTTTATAAGTATGACATTTTATATTAATATTTATTTTTTACATAAAGCACAAACGAGATACAAAATAAATCTAACATTCAATACATTTTTTTTGTTTCATGTTTCGAGGACACTAGGACTCTTATCATTTTAGTATCGTTCTCAACATTACCGATTCAGCTCAGAATAAGACCATACATTAACAATAGCTGGAATTGAAATAAAATTTCAATATAAAATTATAAATAAATAAAATAAAATAAATATTTTTTTCTAGAATATCTTGTAAATATATATGAGATATTGCGTTTTATATATAATTATATTTCTATAAACTATTGTAAAATAAATAATTCAAATAGTTTCATATATTTTATGTATATCTTTAGATATCTCTATTTGCATAAGATAGAAAAGAAAAAGAAATAATAAAAAAAAGATAGAGATAGAATAAAAATATTGAAATCAGCGCCATCTGCAGAGTACCGCAAATGAAACACGTAAAGAAAGGATAGTAAACATTAGAAAAGGATAGAAATAAAATAAAAATTGACTATCAGCACCATCTTTTGAATGCTAAAGATATCTCTTTAAAAGATAAGATAGAATAAGAATTAAGTATTAGTGCCATCTTTTGACTGTTTTCAAAGAGAACTTCTTTTATTACTCAAAAGATGGCGTTAATAGTTAAATCTTACACTATTTCTGTCCTTTTTTTGATTATTTGTTGTTCTTTTTTAATTGTTTCATTTGCGGCACTCTACAGATGGCGCTGATTTCATTATTTTTATTCTATCTCTATCTTTCTCCCATTATTTTTTCTCCTTGTCTATACTTAGTCTGCAAAATCTGTAACAGATGATTCAGTATTTAATTTTATCGTTTTCTTTTTATATAATCATCAATATTTTATTATCTTTATATATAATGTATATATATATATATATATACATACATATTATATATACATATTTTGTTTTAACATTTATAATATTGTGTTCTAGCAATATTTATAAATAAATTTGGTTTTAATAGCATTATATTTAAATTCATTTTGATAAAAACTGTTAAAATATGTGTGTTAAAATTAAACTGTTAAAATTAATTATTTTTATTGTGTTGTAATAAAAAATTGAATTTTTTTAATATATGAATACAATACAATAATATATGAATAAATATAGATAATATTTTTATAATGGAAATATATATAAAAGGATTGATTAAAATTATTTTTAAAATTTGTTGACTTTAATTTTTACAATTGAATTAAATTAAATTCTTATGTATTATATTTTCAACATGTGAAGTTTCACAAAATATATATAATTATATATATAATATATAAAATCTTATAACTTATTTTTAATATATATTTATAATTTTAAAATTATATTTATAATTAATTTTAAATTTATATTTTATGCATTACACTTGAAAAATTATTTATTATATTCATAAATCACAGAAATAATTGATAATATAATTACAATATATGTTAATAAAAATTGAATTTTAAGACTTTTTTCAAATTCAGAAATTATGTAATATATTTAAATAACATTTTAATTCTACATCAACAATAACAATTACTTTACAAATATTTACAAAAATATTATTATAATTATTTGTTTGTCATATTTTAATTTTTGTATATATTTTACAAAAAATATTACAAACTGTGAAAACTGTATAATATAATACTTAGGTATCATTAGTATTCATAATTCATAATATATTGTACAAAATTACAAACTTCCATATAATATAAAGTAAATTTCATTTTTCATAAAATGAATTATTTAAAAATTCTTTTACAAATCAATTATTTTATTGATAAATTAATTCAATTATATTCATTAAAGTAAAATCATATATATAAATTTTTATAAAATTAAATATTATTAAAAAATATATTAAAAAAATATTTATTAAAATTAAATATACAAGAAAGATTTTAAAATTTATATATTTTTATTTAAATCAATTTTTTATATTATTTTAATAATTCATATTAAAAAAATAAAATTTATTTTAATATACATATATAATAAAAATAAAACATTCAAATAATTAGGAACTTATTTAATCTTATTTTATAACATAATTTAATACATAACATATAAATTAAAAAATTCATATTTTATGAAATATAATTTATAAAATTTAAATATTGCGTTTAATTCTTTAAGTACAAAATTTACATATAACACATTTATATTACTACATTATTCCACTAATATTTAAGTTTCAATAAGTTCTATTTTTAGGGATAATTTTGTTTTTAAATATTTAAAATCTTTAAATTATTCAGAATTGTATTCTTTATGATTTTTCATGAAATTAAATGAACTATTTTAAAATATAGTAATACATCTCTCTTCATATATATATATATAGATCTAATTTGATTATAGAATATTAAATTTTATATTTCATTATAATTGAATAAATAAGTATTCATCATTACTTTTTTGTTTAATAACTATATTCATGTAATAATATTTCAAGAATATCAGTAAATAATTAATTAAGAATGAATATTTGATTGTTACTATTTTCATTTTATAACAATTTTACAAAAAGAGAAATATATTTTGGTCCACTTTATCTTATGATTATTAAAAATTATTTACAAAATATATAATACAAAATGAAAAAATAAGATATTAAATATTAATAAATAAAAAAACAGAAAAATACAAAAATCAATCAATCATAAAAAAAATCAATTATGTGCAGCTCTCTTACCATTCATGTAACCTATCCAACGTTCTGCTGTAGTAGTAAAAATTGAATCATTGTCAATTGAATTTAAAAGAAGAAGTTGATTAATATGAGTAGAATGATAATCCCATCTAGCTAAATTTGGAGCAGTTTTTAATGTAAAATGACGTAAATCATATGTAGTACCAGAACCTGTATCATATAATGTTAACATGTTTTTCAGGGATGTCATACCCTGATTAAAAAGGCGGGATGCTTCTTCCGCATCTTTACCTGCCGCTATGCTTTTTAAATCATATAAACCAATTAAAGAATAAATAAATCCATTAAGTATAAATGAAGAAGGTGTTGTAGGATATTCTTCATACCACACATATTTATTTAAAAATATTGCAGCTACTCCTCCTTTATTAGATGATAATTTAAAAGGTTGAAGACCTCTAACAGCAGCTTGTAAATATTTTTCTTCACCAGAATGATAATATGCTCTTGCTAATACAGAAATTGCATGGCCTTGACCCATACTAGAATACCTATTGTTATACAAAAATTATATAAAAAGTTTATATTTAGATAAATATATCAATCATGAATTTTTAAATTTTAAAAATTTAAAAATTAATTAAAATTATATACCATCCAGGTTCAAGAGTAGCCATTCCAGTAGCTACTTTTCTTCGTACAGGATTTGCCCAACCACCAGAAGTAATATTTTGATTACTAACAAACCATCTAGCTGCATCATAAAATTGTTCCATATGTTCACTTGTAGATAATGTTACATTATCAATCATTCCTGATCCATATAATGTTATTTTCACAATCTATGAAGTAGTATTTTTAATTATATATATATTTTTAAATATTTATTATTTTTATTACTTTTATTTATTATATTTAAATCTTACCTTCAATTTTGAACGAGACATTTTCTTTTTATTTTTATCATTTAAATATAAACCTTTTTGTAAATCTATAACTAAGTCTCTAGTGAATCTTCTCCACTGATGATTAATTTGACCAATTCCATAATACACATGATTGTTATAAGTATGTAACACTATATTACTAGTAATATAATGAAGATAATATATTTCTTTTCTTTCTCTAGATTGCAATGTAATCATGATACTTCCATTGTCTTTAATATTAAAATCCCATTTTAATACAAAATCTAGCACATGATCTAATTTTAAAGTAATACCAGAAGTACTAGTTTCTGGTGTTGCAAATTTCATTACATAACTATTAACATATTTATCAAATATTCTAGATGCAATAGATCCTTGAGGTATAATCCATTCTCTTTTAACTTTATCTGAATCTTCAATTATCTTTCTGTGAGGTTCTGGTTCTGTTAAATTTTTACTATAATGTGATAATCCAAATTGAGCAATTTGAGTAGGATAATAATATCCTTGACTCTCCCATTGAGTAGATATTGGTACTCCATCATTTCCACTGATGCATTTGACACGTTCTCGAACTTCAACATTATAATTCTCAAAGGTCATAAACACTCCTCTAGGATCATATTTTCCTTTAGGATTAACAATCTTAGAATAACTATGCAGCCATTCAAATCTTTCTAAACCATCATAAGTAGCTAACTTTCCATAAATCTAATATATAATAAAAATATTAATATTTTATTATATATAATTAATATATATAATTAATATTTACCTCAAAATATTTATGAATAAATGAGAATGGTATATAAACTTCATCTCCTTCTTTACGACATCCAATAGAATAATCACCATTTATGTGACAATCTATTTCTTGATATCCAGTTTCTAAGTTTAATCGATCCTTTATATAAAAATAAATAAAATAATAATAAAATAAATATTATCATTATTTCATAAATTTTTATTTTATAAAATATATTAATTAAAATTCTAATTAAAATATAATTAATGTAAAAAGATAAAATGCTATAATAATTTTGATGAATTATCATATAATTTTTTAAGAATTAATTTAAAAATAATGTATAAACAATATATAAAGAATTTTATAAAAATATTAATGAATATTAAATTTATTATTAAATTATATAAATATAAATTAAATTTACTTACTTTATGTTGAAATTTTGATTTCCAATCAGTATTTTTAAAAAATGATGGACTACCACAATTGTTCCAAGATGTTAATATTGAACTTAACACTGCAACTACTATTACAAGTAATACTGTTTTGAAATTCAACCTCATCATCCTATAAAACCTGTTGTTTAAGTTTTAATATTTTTTTAGAAATCATATATATTTAAAAAAATTAATTTTATAAAATATAAATAATATAGTATGATGCTTACTAAGATATTATTACAATTTTTTTCTTACTTTTTGTTACAAACAGCTTTGATCAAAATCCAATATCAAATCTTCCATTTTTTTTTAAATTATGATATTCTAAAAAGATATAATTTTAGAACAAATAAGAAACAAATGATAGGATCTAATGACAGTTTTTAAAACATATATAAGTTCACCCCTTTTATGGAAATATATTTTATATTTTCCATTGGGGTTTTTTTATGTTTAATCATCGATGATTATTGATATTAGCTAATGTTTCATACATTTCACTCATCCATTAATGTTATATTTATTTTTCTTACATGTATGATCATATATAATCTATTTTATAAAAAAAATTAAATGCATTTTTATTTATAGAATATAGTTTCAAAGATATTATATAAATTCCCTAGATCATGTAAAGTTTTAATAATTTTAAGAAAACTTTATTAAAGGAATTTAAAAAAAAATATTTTTATCTATATAACAATTTTTATTAAATAAAAAAATACAATAAATATATATAATATTTGATATTATTAATTATTTTTAATATTTATTTTAAAAAAATATTTTTAAAAATTTAATATTTTATAAATAATAAAAATCTTTTATGTATTACATTAAATTGATTATTAATAATATTTAAATCTATTAATATCCATTTTTTATGATATATTGCATTATGGATGTGATAACAATATTGCTAGAATATGCTGTATATATTAAATTTAATCTAAATTTATGAAATTAATTGTATTTTTTCATAAAAATTCTCTAATGATTTTTGGATAGAATATCTTCTATCTTGTCTTTTCTTTTTTTTTTTTTGCATTATATATAAATTATAAATTATTATAATTTATAAAACTAGTAAAATTTATAATTTTATAGTTGTACGTTTCTCCATATTTTGTTCCTGTGGTGATCAGTCGATACGTATAACTCCATCTGTGAGTCGTGATATACAATGGAATGTTCAATATTACTTGTGTACTAAGGAAATTTATAAGAGATGGAGCTGAGAGGAATATTGAAATATTGTTAAATAGGTACGTGCAATATATCCACGGGGTATTTTGAATTTGTATATATTTGAAATAACCATTAATATGTCCGACTTTGATCATGAAAGGAAGACGTGCATCATTATTAAACTTCCGTTTTTCAGCGTTCCACAAAGTATACGCTGATACTTTCATCAGTTCTTTTACTTCCTTTCATTTGTATAGTATTCTTCTTTTTGCAATATTTTAGTTTAATTGAATTTCGGAGCAATTTTATAGTAATATGTACATAGCATTACATATACTGTAGAATTTTTATATTAGCGTACTTCGCTTGCTATTGTAAGTTACAGAACCATATTCCGATGTCAATGGACTTCGTTAATATATTATTATTATAATATAAGATATGAAACTTTTGATTTTTAGAAACCAGTCAGGTTAAGTTATTCTAAAATAATTAATTGAGACAATAATTTTCTTTATGACATGGATTTTATGGCATTTGATTCACAAGTACGAAGGGATTATTTTCAGGAATGTTAAGTAATATTTGTGCCTATGAAATAGCATATGTAATGTAATAATTTTTTTTTGATATTAAATGATATTAAATATTTTTACAAATAGTAGCTAATTTAACAGTTATAACTATTTTAATTATTACAATTAATGTAAATTGATATAAGTATTTTTTTATTAGAAAGTGCAATTATAATTTATTATCTTATACTTAAAGATTAAGTTGCGATATTCCTTATTTTTCTTCTATTACAGGATTTTGTCCCATTGGATCATCAGTATAAATAGATATAATAAATAGTTAAATTTAATAATACCAGGTAAGAAAATATAATATAGTTTATTAAATTAATGAATATTAATTGTTAAATATATTGTATAATAAAATAATATATTTTGAAATTATTCATGTTAAAATATATATCTTCTAATACTTGATCTTTATTTGATAATTTAAATGATATTATTAAAGAATATTAAAATTAAAAATATTTTAATATTTTTTATTTAGTACTGTAAATATTTCTATTAATTTTTTAATAATAAAATTTAACAAAAAATTTTAAATATTTGGCATATTAATGATGAATATTTTTGGAACTTTAAAAGATTATTTTTTTAAACTAATGTACAGATATAAAATGGAACCAGCAAACCAGGAAAAACAACTTCCTTCACGAGGATTAAAACAAGTAAAAGTAGATAACTGGGGAACTTTTTTTCTTCAGAGATTACAACAGCTTTATTTTGAAGAAGAATTACTTGATCTTACAATCAAATTTCCCACTAGTGATATCACTGTTCAGGTAACATATATATGTGTATATATATATATATATATATATATATATATATATATATATATATATATATATATATATATTATTTAATAAAAATAATAAATTATATTAAGTAAATTTCTTTTTTTATTTTACTAGTATATTTATTATAGATGATTACTGCATATTATTATTATAGATATTATTATTATAGATTTTTTGTTAATTTTTTAGGCTCATCGTTTAGTAATAACAACATGCACAGATTATTTTATGCAACTTGAACGTGAACAAAAAGAAAAGGATGAAAATTTTGATGGAATAATCATTATGCCACCAGATATGCCATATGAATGTGTAAAATCAATTATAAGGTAAATTTTATAATTTATTTCTAATCCTTTAATAATTTTTATATTTATAATATATATATATATATATATATGTATATGTATTATAATAATTTTATAGCTTTATGTACACTGGTCAGTTAGAATATTGGACTTCAGAGCAACATGCTTTATATCGTACAGCACAGAAAATGAACATGACAGTTTTAACTAAATTACTTGATGCACAATTTAACACTGCTCCTTTACAAAATGAACAATCAATGAAGTGTAATACACGATCAGTTATAGCAGTTTCAAAACCTTCAACACCTAGCACAAAACCAACAATTACTTCCACTCCATCAGGATTTTCAAATCAACCATTACCAGGTAGAAAGTAAGTATAAAACTATATATAGTTTTATAAGAGATTAGAAAAATTATATATTAAAAAGTTTTATATAACAACAATTTTTCTTGAAGAGAATGTTATATATAAATAACTTATTTAAATTAATAAACATAATCATTCTAAAAATTTTATATAAATTTTTAATTTATTTATTTTTAATTGTATAAAAATTTTTTTTTTTGTTTTAGACTTCCTATTTGGAAAAGAAAATTAGATACATCACAAAATATGTCATCACTTAATTATGAAATGCGAACATTCCATGGAATGCCATCAACAAATAGACCTACAGAAGTAACTCCTGGACCTTCTCGATTTGATCTCCCTGAAGCTGAAGAATTTGCACTTGGAGTGTTTTCATCATTTGATGATATTACGTATAATACAAAACCTATTGTCCAAGCGCCGGACAAATATAAAAGAGATAATTCGCCTAGTGGCAAATGTTCTCCAGATAGAGAAAGTAAAAATGATACAACTGAAGACGAGGAAGATGAAGGTCATTCAAATGAGAAAGGTTTAAAAGAAATGAATTCGGATGATGATTGGTCTGTGACTAGATCTTTCCAAAGAGGTCAGGATGCACAACCTTCGCCATCTAAGAGAGTACGATTTGATCTCGAAGAAAAAGAAAATATGGAGAAAGGAAAATCATCTTACAGAACAAATTCAGAAGATGCGATAAATAATCATGCGAAAATTATTCGAGAAGTATTGAAAAAATATCCTCATTTAGTAAAAAATAATAAGAATATACGTTTGAAAATCATGCAAAAAGAAGCCAAATCTTCGGACAGTAATTCAACAAATAAAACAAAAGTTTCTTATGTAGTTTTAAAATCTGATCATTTAATGTCAAGTAATAATAGTGATGAAGCTGAATCAAAGAGTAATGGAAGTGTGGATGGTGGCGAAACTGGTCCTTGGAAATGTAATAAATGTGATTTAGAAGAGGAATATACAAATTATTACATGTATAGAAGGCATATGCAAGATGTACATGAAGAAAAATTCGATCCGCGAGTTTGTGAACACTGTGGCTATAAAGCAACTAAACGAAATATTTTAATGTATCATCTTTACACGAAACACAACGTACCTCCTCCAAAGAGTATGTGTTTCCCGAAATGTCAAGCATGTTCTTATGTGGCACTTTCGGAGACATTATTGGTAAGACATCAAATTAATCATAATCATCGACCAACGTCGCGTCAACATTCGTCAACAGTTGAGGAAATTCAATGCATGCAGTGTTCACAGACCTTCAAAGATGTTACTGAATTAACAACTCATGAAATTAATACAGGCCATGGAAATTTGTCAGATGGTAAAGAAAAAGGTCATCGTTGTACTCATTGTGGTAAAGTTTTTGTACGAGCTACCAATTTGCAAGTTCATCTCGATTGCGTGCATAAGGATTTGCGAGATTCTGATACATCAGTATCCATACCACCAATTTCTTTAGAACCTTCTTCAGAAGCAGAAGCTTTGAGTCATGTAGCCAGTGGTATAGCAGCTTCCTTAGGCGTTGGAGACGGTGTTCCGTCGGAATCACAGGAAGTGACTTCAAATGTATCGGAGTATATGGTACCAGAAATGCAATTAAACAATATTTCGCATGAAATGACTTATAATACACATGATATTGATGGGCAACATATGATCATGCTTATTGATAATGAACAATATCAGCAACAAGAGACTGAACAACAACAACAGCCACAACAATTAAACATTAGCGACAATGAGCAGATTGTAATGCAAGGCACAGAAGATGGAATGATCGTTTATATTCATGGAAATGAAGAAGTAGATCGACAAACGTATGAAAATTATCATTCAGAAGAACTTACTGAAGAGACTGAGGAGATAGTAGAAGAAGTAGTTGAAGAAGTTGAAGAAAAAGTGATGGATGAAGATATGCAAGTTGAGCAATCTGAAATATTAGAAGAATGCAGTTCTGATCAGGTAGAAGAAGTTATACAATATGTAGAAGAACAGACAGAAATAGTGGAATACGATGAGCAATGTAGCGAACAGAGTAACAGTGTAGGAGAACCTCAGGAATCGGTTATGATAATTGAAGAAGAACATGTCGAGGGAGAGCAAGATGTGGAAAAAAATGATACGCAAAATAAAACGAGAAGCTTTGCTGAATGGGACGAGGATAGCAGAGAATTAGCTGAATCATAAATAATAATAATATTATTACATTAGCTTTGTCATTTTTTATTTTTCATCAATATCTACTAACAAACGACACGTTTCGGTTGCATTTCATTCTGCTTCTTTGTTCGATTTCTGTATGGTAGATGATTAAAAATCGCTATATATACAGACTCAAATGAAATGATGTAAATGATTTATTTTACTTTTAAAAAATTTATCATTAAACAAATCTATCATGCGAAATAATGTTTTAATTAATTTGTGCAAATTGATTTTAACTTCAACATCTATAATAATACACAATGTTTGTATATACAGCTTGGAAAAATATGTATACATATATGTATACATATATACATATAATTATATTCAATGGCTAGAGATTGATTTAATGATATTTGCAAACAAAAGAAAGAAAAGAAAGAAAAAAAGAATTATTTATAAATTCTTAATTTCTATAATTGTAACTTCTAATTTTTTTAATATACACAATTGCTGCACAAATATGTGCTATTAAAGAAACGTGAAATACAAAAAAATGAAAAGACGCAAGTATCAATTCTTTATTTATTTAATAATTACATATATTCAATGCAAATATTTAAAAATAAGAAATTGAAGTTATTAATTTTTTTTTAGGTTTTTTTTTTTAAATCTATAATATTGGGTTATTCATAATAATTGATCAATAATAAATAAATAAATAAATAAAAGTTATGTATACAATATAATGTGTTTCACGTAATTTTAATATGAAATATTTATCCTTATGTTCAAGTTAAAATCGTGTACTGAAATAAAAATCATATTCAATTAAGTACTATGGATAGTTAAAATATTATGTAAAATTTCGCTGATTAAATTAAAAATTATTAATGCACTTTTTTGTCGATATTAATACAATAAAAGAAAATGAAAATTGCTTCGTTTTATCAAATGGAGTATTTTATTATTTATTTCAATGATTAAAAATTGTATTTTGAAAATAATTTTATATGAGCGTTTAAATATCATTATCAAAAATTAATTCATTAACTTGTTCATAAAACATATAATCATTAATCATATTTTCTTTATTTTCTGCAATATTTTGCACAAAATACTTATCGAAAGAATATCATTAATCTAAAATTTTCATAAAATCAAATATATTATAAATAGAATACTTTAGTATCTATATTATATATTATTTACGATTATAAAACATTTTTCTCCTTTATATTAAAAAATAGGAGTTAATATTTAGAATTCATAATATAAATATATTTTTAGTAACGAAATCGAACAAAATGTTTTGTACATGTACAGCGTGAGACACTTAACACGTTTTATTTAATCAATTTTCTTTTTCATAGTTAGCATTTATTCAGTTTTTTATAGCATAATATTTTAAATTAAAATATTATTATGATAAATTCAATAAATGAAAATATTATATATCAAATTATATAGAGGAAAATATTTTGTAAGATCCAATAAATCATGTGCATATAAACACAATAAAAGTATATTAAATAAAATATAATAAAATGCAATATATTAGAAATATTTGTATTTTTAATATATAAGTTAAATTTTGAAGTCAATCAAACATTTTAACTTAATTATTCTGTTTTACACAGCACAGTATATTTGACAACAAATATCTTTTTTTATTTATATATATATATAAAATTGTTTGTACTAATAAAAAAGTAAAAAAATTATAATAAAATTGAAAGAATTTATATCTATACAAAATTTTATATCTATACACAATAAATATTTGAAATTAAAAAAATTTGAAAAAAATAGTAAATTAAAAAATTAAAAAGAAAAGAATCATCTTATTTTTAATTAAGAAATATGAGAAATTTTATATTTTGTGCTTCAAAAAATCTGATAATAATTTTTTTAGAATTATAATTATGGGATTATTTTTCAAATGAAAATTAATATTTATTACGTACGTATTAAGTGCCTCATTCTATATATGCATGCATTATCGAAAACGTTAATTTATAGTCCATCTATACGTAATTTATAAGATTTCATTTATTATGATTTACGTATTACAGCAAATTGTAACGCCGATAAATTTTATTTGAAATATACATAGTCAAATATTAATATAATTTCATTGCCATGAACTTTATTGTAATTTAATAACTATTTTTTATTTCGATACTTTCAAAATTATAGATAATTAATTTTTCAAAATTGATAAGAATTTTTACATTAAAAAATATAATTTTATTTGTATTTATTTTATTAATACTTGATTCAGTTTTGCATTCATAAGTTAGAAGAAATTTTATCAGATTGTTTAAAAATAATTTTATTTTAGTTAGCATTATTTAAACGAAAGTTACTAAAAAAGTAATCTCTTTTATATAATTTATGTTAAACAATTTGCAATAATTATTAAATCTTTAGCTAAATTTTAAAATATATATTGATCATCATTTCAAAAAATTTTTATTTTTTAATAAAATATGGTATTTATTTAATAAGAAATAATATTTATATTATAGATGAAGCTCAAAATACAACTGCTATAGAAAAGCTGCTATATCCAATAATATCCAATACTTTGGACTACTTACTTAAATTTTTTGGAAATTAAATCATGAAATTATGATAGGATATCTAATTCATCCTTAATTTAATTCTATCGAATATTTAATATTAATATATATTTTATACACAATAAAATCAATCAAAAATTAAGATAAATTCATTTTATGTTTAAATCTTTGATTATTGCAAATATAATAAAAAAGACTGGAGATAACTAAACTTAGAATGCAAACAAAATAGAAGAAATTAACTGCTATAGTTGCAGCTATTAGAATTTATAAACAACTATTTACTTCATATGACAGTAGGATGTTTTTCATACAATATTTTTATAAATAGCTGATACAATTATATGAAAATAGTTTTATATTAAGTTTTGATATTCATAAATTTATCAATAAGTTATGCATATATGAGTTCATCTCCTTCATATAATTTTGAAAATCTAGTTATTTGAGATATGGAAATGTACAGGGTGCTTCCTTAAATTTTCTTAATTAATTAGATAATGAAATTATAATAGTAATTATTAATACGATTTCTAAGTTCATCAATTTTTTATTTTATTGACGGTTGAAATAACTATAATTTCAACAAATGTGCATATAAACATCATATATGAACATTAAAGTTTTATTAAAAAATTATGATAAAAATACAAAATACAAAGAGAATAAATCAGCAATATTTAAATTTATTTGTTATGCACTTATTAAGTTATTTAAAATACGAGAAAAATCTATTAAAATAAAATAATTGTTGATTATTGAAAATATAATAAGTTTATATAATAAATTGATAAATTAATCATGTATTCAATGAAAAATGAAATGAAAATTGAAATATATTCGATTTTTGATCGCTTTTAATTTTATTGTGAAGATATAAGATTATGTAGAATGGATATTTTAAAATAGAAAATTAAAAAATGGAATATTTGGAAGTATTAAAATATTATAAAAAATACAAACAGCTTACATAAAATTATCATCAAAAGTAGAAACAAATTAAATATAAATATTAATCAAATAACATCCATTATTATTCTCTTTGTACTTCTATTATAATTTTTTAATAAAATTTCAAACGATTTATATTTATAATATTTTTTTTTTATTTAAATTTATAAAATATACTGATAAAATTTAGAAATTAATTTGAGATAACTTATATATTATTCTTTTGAATAAATTACAAATAGTTTTGCTTTTAATATGACAAATAAAAAATAAAAAATTGAACCGTCTGTAATTTAAAAAATAGATAAAACATATTTATGGATTATTGAATTATTTTTGATTTAAAAATTTCTCGTTCTGGTATTTTATTTTGAATATAATTTTAAGTTCAAAAGAAATGACTATCGAATGAACCAATTAATATGAATGTGCTGCTCAAAATAATTAAGGGATCATATTTTTGAATTATAGAATAAATAAATACATAAACTCATTTGTTATTAAAATTAATAAATTGCTATTCCAATTATTTCGAGCAGTATAATTTTTATGCGAATTATACTTATACTTGAAATAAAATAAGAAAGTAAAATGTATTACTTCAGTTTATATGTAGTAAATTAATTTCATCAAAAGAAAAAGATAAACAATGTTAACAAATCTTTATACAAATAAAATCGAAAGATAGATAATAATAAAATTATTCAATATTATTAGAATAAAAATAATTTCATATAAATATTAATATTCTATAAGAAAGGAAAAAAAATTTGTTCGATTAATAGTTTATTATAATGTAATCATTATTAACACAAAGCTGCCTCTAATGCTAATAATCTTGTAAAACAATATTTTAAACAGGAAACAGATACTTTAAAAAAAAAATGTGTAATAAAATAATGAATACATCTTAAAAAAAAATACACGATAATTTCATTGTTTTCTTCAATTAATGAAATAATTAAAAAATAATTGAAGAAAATAATATATATATATGTTCATTTTCTTCTTCCTACAAATTCAATAATATCTTTTATTTGATATTCTATTCCTAAATTTTATGTTTTAATGTCAATCAAATTATCCAAAATTATTTGAAGTTCTCTTCAGATTACATAAAAAAAAAAAAAAAATACAAATCACATTTTTTTAATGACTTACAGATTATTATTATATGGTTCAAAATGTAAACTTCGGTTCAAAAAATCTCAACCTTACCCGAGCACTATGGTACCCCTGGAGCGCGCTCAGAGCAATACCGAAAAGTTCTTAAGGCGGGACTTTGCGCAAATGATTTGGACAAAACCGCATGTACAGGAAACGCAACCAGTAGCTGGTGGTGGTGGCGAGGATGGCGATGATGGCGGTGGTAGAGGGACACGACTGCCCGATCGTGACCGTGGTAGCAACACGGGGTAAAGGTGCGAGCGAGCGAAAAAGTGGCGAAAGGGAATAAACGAGTGAGATAAATCGACGAGTGGGAGCGACTAAGGAATATAAACAGTGAAACAGGGAAGAGATTATCGTACCTGTCGTAAGCGAGAGAAGGACAGTTCTACTCGAGGTGGACGGAAAGGGAGGTAAAGGTGGGTGGCGGTGGTGGTGGCGGCAAAGGAGAAAAAGGGGGGCTGCGGAGGTGAGAAGGTAGGAGAACCAGCCTCCGCCAGTATCCACGTGTTCAGTGTAGTAGCGCGTTATGACCCGGATGTTAGATCGTAGCTGCAGTTTTGCGAGAACCTGCCGACCCGGATGTCTCGTTCGTCGTCTACAAGTGATCCGCTACTAATGTCCTCCTGGTCACCGAAATATGTTCAATCGGTAAGTAATGTTCGGTCACGTGATCGACATGTCGAATGATATGTTTAACGCGTCGCATACATTACTTATCTCTAGAGCATTGACCGTCAATCTGATTTCTACCCCTTTCGTTAAGCGCCTCCGATCGCCGATCCGCGTTCGCCGCATCGCGTATCATTGGTTTGAAGAAATTCGAATTTCGACAACTTATTTTTTACTTATTCTTTTTTTGAATGGTAATTTAATTGTAATTTATTTTGGACAATAATATGGATTAGACTATATGATAAAATTCAGAAATAAATTTGATAAAAATTCATAGAAATTATATAATATAAATTAAAAAATTTATTAAAAATTAATACAAGTTTTAAAAAAAGTTTAAAAAAACTTGTATGTATGTTAGGTTTGCTATCTATACGGATCGTTTAAAAATAGTAAAAATGTGTGTACAACGCGCGTCAATTTCGCAAGTAGATTCGGCCGTCCCGCAAAATATAGCGTATCGGTAACATCCGTGTGTGCTTGAAGGATAGATGCGAGCAAATCAACGAAAGGTGCCAGCAAACTTCGAAGGGACCTGATAAATGCCGAAATTGCCAACTTACGTGATTTACTGCCATTACCGCCCTCAACCCGTCAGAGACTTTCCCAACTACAGCTTATGGCCTTGGTCTGCGTATTTCTTCGAAAAGCCAATTACTTTCAACAAGGTAAGCATTAATAGGTAAAAACTTAATTAAAAATTAAAACTATTCTCTAAATTTTAATCAAAATTTTTAGATATATGTTAACAATATCATATTATTTATGGTAATATATTATTTCTTCTTATCGAGTTGATAATGATTATATCATTATGCTTGAATATTCAATTTATAAAAACAATAGTTGTTATATAGATGGATATTCTGCTGTATTATAAGCGATCTTTTAAATAGTGCTTGGCAACCGCCATTTTTGATTCCGGAAAACTCTACCGCGAAAACAAGTACAGCTGATTTATCTTAATATAATTGATATGATAATTGTATGATAAGATTTATAATGAGTATTTATAAGTTGTTTCTGTTATTTTAAATAATTTTAATTTAGTTTTGAACGAATGAAAACAGAATTGTCTATATTAATAAATTATATTTTACTTACAGAAATTTATAATTCGTTCAATTATTATTTCCTTAAAAAGATTTTTTATTGTTATAAGAAAGTTGCAAAGCATCATTAGAAGTAAAAAAAAATATCTACCATAAAGTAATTGGTTTGTTTAGTTTAATAATTTGTTGAATACACGCAACATAAGCCAAAGGATCGACGTATAGTTCATTTTATTATCGCAAGATGTTTTACATTTTTAGTGCTTCTCTTGAAAAACTAAAATCAAATATTTAACTAGTTTTTAGTGATATCTTACGACATTTTATACTTGAACATAGTTGAAAGTAAAGTTAACTTCAAGTATCAACGTTATTAATTTAAAATCAATGATTAATTATTAATATATACTAGCTAAATTACTAGCGTTTTTAAATAATTTTATATTTATATAGATTTATAAAGCAATATCATCATTATTAATTTAAAATAATTGTAAATAAAAGAATATTCAGAAATATTTTTAAAAATATATATTACTAATATATCAAATATAGACATTATTTTAATATCGATAACAAATTTGAATCGATTCAATAGTATGTACATAGAATTGAATATAAAATTCTTGAAATATAATTTGCATCTAGTTAAGTAAAATACATGAAAAACTCAAATGTTTACAAAAGAATTCTTTATATTTGAAATCTAATGGTTATTTTTTTCATATGCAATTTAAGGATATTCATAATAGAATAATTGATGTCGTATTTTAGATAGATCCATAAAGAAGTCTCAAATATACAGTATATTATATAAAATTCCATTAAGAATTTTCTATTTTTTAATTTATAAAAAAAAATATTAAAGATTAATGTTATATTGAAAATAATCTTGCATATTTAATTTTTATCTTAGACATATTATTATATATTTTTTAAATTGTTAAAAATCATGAATATTTAAAACATAGATTATAATGTATGATTAATAAAAAGAAATTGCTGTTTTTCATAATTGGGTAAATTAAATTAAATCATAAAACATAATGAAGAAATAGTATATAGACAATAATCTTTGTCATAAAAAATAATCTTTGTAATACTGTAAATAATAATGATAGAATTGAAAATATCATCTTGTAAATATTTAAATTAATATTTGAAGTTTTTATAATGCACAATATAAAGTTAAAAAAATATTTATTTTTTATAATTTCTATAATAAATTTAAATTGATTTTTTTATTATTTTAAAAATATAATATATTATATTTGATAATTGAAATTTAAAAAATTTTCTTATTAGAAGAAGCTCATTAGAAGAGAAAAATTCAAGATATTAAATAGAAGTTCCTATTATAACAAACATAATATTTTATTATTATTTATTATTATTATTATTATTATTATTTTTATTATTATATGATAAGATTGAATTAGAATTTGAAGGATATATTAAATAAAATCAATTTCTTTACTTAGAACATGTAATTTTTCTAAAATTTTAAAGGAGCATTTCGTTATATATAATGAGATCATAATAAATATAAAAAAAACTATTAATAGATAAAAATAAAAAATTGTGAATGCTTTTGTGTATACTTCTTGCACAGTGAACGCTATGCCTTTGTTTCATGGCGAGACGGTCGTCGTTTTAATTTTTACATTCTCCGTCTTCCAGTAGACCTGTACGTCACCGCAAAAACCAATATCAAAATATAGTATAATAACTGTATTAGTTATTTCAAGGTGGTAGATAATTATAATGACTAGTATATTGTATAATCATATTTTGAAAATTTAAAAATCTATTCTCAACTATTTCTTGAAAATTACATTAATAATGTATTAAAAAAATATTTTTCTATATTTTTTAACTATGAAATATTTTACATAATATATGATTTCATTCAAGAGATTACAAATATGTATCATAAAAAATAAAATTTCAATAAATATTATGAATATTGTATCTTATCTCTTTTTATCATTTATAATATTTATGTGAAAATAATTATTTCAAATAATTTTTGCGTTTTTATATATCTATAATATATTTATGTTATATTTGACTGTTTATTTTATCAATCTATATTTAATATTAAATCATAATTATATATTTAAAAATCAATTGATATTTGTTATTTTTCAATATTTAATTTTGAAACAATAAATTATATTTATTTAATAGGATAATAGGAATTGATTTTACAATATATTTATTATAAATTAATGTTTATAATGAAGTAAATTTTAAAACAATGAATTATAAATAATAGATATTAAATTATAATCATGATGTTTATGAAATTATAAACATATAATTTATAGTTTTGCAAATCCTAGTATAAATTATCTAAATAAATCATTGTGTCTCTATAATTTCGCAGTTATATCACTTTTTCATTATTTTTCTCTTTACGATCATATATATAATCACTTTTTAAAATAGGAAATTAAAAAAACATCAATGTTATTAATCTGTAAAAACCTAAATTGCCAGAAAATTCTTGAAACTCTCTATTATTTGTTCATCTTATATGATTCTCATGTTTTCAAATTATACAAATGCTTATATATTATAGAATTATTTATTTTTCATACAAAAATTCTTTCGTATTTTTTAATTTTTAATTTGCCAATATATTATTTAAATATCGTATAAAATTTTCTCTAACAGACACATCATTCTATCGAAGCACAAATATTTAAATTATAAATTCTAATCAATTATTCCTCAAATAAGAAAATATTAATATTAACCAGAAATTTTTCAGATATTTTAACAAACGATTTAATCAATGTGATCAAAGAATACAATATAATAAAAATTCTTATACAAAATATTAAAACATATTTCGTATTTTTATTATTTCTATATTTCTAATTTTTAAGATCTTGATCAATATTTTAATATATAAATATTTTTTTAATATATATATATATATATATATTTTAAAATATCATCCAATGATTAATAAACAAAATTTTTAAATTTAAGATGATCCAAATTTCAATTAATTTATTAATTGATAAATATAATCAAATATTTATATTGAATTATTTTTCAAAAATTATATTAATCAAAATCTTTTTTAAATATTTTATAAAACGATTCAATTGACATAATCAAATGGAATATGAAATAATCTCCCTTGAGGGATGTCCGTGCAACTTTCAGTTTGGATATGGATCAAATTCTCTCAGCAATAAGAATCGGCTGTTTGACAAGAATATTAAACGGTCGTTCGAGGATCAAAAACTTCGGGCATCTCCGTTGTGCAAGCGTAGAGAGTAATATATAGGTAAAAGGTAGGGAGGTAGGTAAGGCAAGAAGGTAAGATCGGCGTACATTCAAACTCAGCGGAGTCTAAGCGCGAGTTCCGGGTGATCCGCTGACCTGTCGGCCTTTGCAACAACACTCTCACGCTCCTGTAACCCATACTCCCTCTGTATCGTCTCTCCGCTCTCCGTCGTTCTTTCTTTCTCTCCTACATACTCATTGTTTCACAGTATTCGATACTATAGTCCCGTGTAGAGCCGTTTGTAAACGTAGCCGTGGCTGCATTAGCATACGCTTCTTTCCCTCTCTTCTATCTTACTACTTTTTTCTTTTTTCTCCCCTGGGTCCAATGTTGAAAAACACATACTGAACAAATTTTCCGCCATTATAACTTTTTTTCCGAATCGGATTACTTTTTAATTGATTATGCTTGTTCTTCATAATGATTTTTTATTGAGAAATAGGAATTTTGATAGAAGAGCAGAGAATCTGATATTCAAGAAAATATTCAGATCAGTTGTTAGAAGATTTATATAAATTATATATTAATAAATTAAATAATCAAAAAATCATTATAAAATCTTTTATTTTTTATGTCTTTTAATAATATAAAATTTTTCTTTTTTTAAATTAAAACTATTGATACTTTCAAATAATTATAATTAACTTTGATCTATTCTTTTCATCGTTGATTTATATTTTTGAGTTTATTATTGTCTTATTTATATAATATTTTAATGATTGAATATATATAGTTTTGGTTCAATTTCAATTTTTTTTTTTTTATTCTTCTAAATAAAATATAGTCTAGACTATATACCTTCTGTGTAGTTATCTAGTTAGAATTATGTTTAACTTCCGGCTGAATCATGTTTCTTTATCTTTCAGTCATATTAATAAAAATTTTATTAGGTTTAGATTTGATAATGATAATTTTATGACAATATTTGTATATTTTTGTAAACATTTGTATTTATTTACTTTTTAGAAAATATAAATCATGAGATATTGTATAAATTATAATTAATGTATTATTATATCAAAACTTTTCAATTATAAATATTTATAATTTATAAACATTAAATAATATATTAATAAACATTGAATAATATATTAAATAAACTAGTGTGAAACTTTTTTTACTTTTATAATATCTATTATTTTTTAAAATCTTATAACTTTTAAAAATTACATTTATTATAAATATTATAAAAATATATAATTAAAGAAATAATATATAATATATAATAATATATTATAATACTATTAAAACGAATAATTTAATTACTTTTTATTTTTTTTTTTTTACAATAAAATTTTATCGAAGTTTTATCATTTTATTTATATTTATTATTTTTCTATTTGTTCTTTGTTCGTCCAAGATGTTGTCTATAAAACAGTTTTATTGTTATTGAGATATAAAGGACTTTATCTAGAATAGTATTAAGTTAAAATGTTCATGAATAATAAAACCAGCGTTGTTGATAAGATCCTAGGAATAAAATGCGACATTAGTTTTATAACATCATAATAATTTTATGTTATCATAAGATTTAAATTTTATAACGTATTATACAAGAACCATAAATCATATTAGCTAATAATTTTTGATCATGTTACATATAATTTTAATTTAATTAAAAATATTAATTAATAATATATTTATATATTTATTATTAATATTTTTAATTTTACTTTAATTATTATATTATAATACTATCAATTAATCAAATGAATAAAATTTAAAATTAATTATAATAAAAATTATGATGAAAGAAAATTTATTTTCTTTAATGAATTAATTTTTTGAGATGTTGATATGTTCATATGAAAATTAAAAAAATATAGAATTTAAATGTTTGATAATTTATTAAATTAACATACTGATCTTATTCTTTGTTTCAGCCTTGAAAAACTGTCCGTCCGACTCTTCGAATATCCCGACCCCTAACATTGGATTTTCAAAAGTAATATTGTTTATCATGATATCGCATTGTATTTTTGACCGTTAGTTGCTACGGTACAAATGTTGGCCATACAATGCATGCAATTTTTCAGGCCATGTCCGGATTTATAATGATGATGACCCAGCAAGGAAAACTGTTGTATATATCGGAAAATGCGGCGGAATATCTTGGACACTCTATGGTAAAGTAATTGCAAAGACACAACAATTATGGTAATCAATTATATTAAAAAATAATTCAAATAAATAAAAAAATTATTTTTAGATATTTTATTATTCGTAATAAAAAATATTAAATTATAATATAGCTTATCAAAGAAATTGTATAAATTTAATTCGTCCTATATTGTAAAATGTATTTTAGGAGGATTTGCTTATCCACGGGGATAGTGTTTACGACGTAATAGACAAACAAGATCACATGGTTGTACAAAATCAATTATCTAGAAATAGTCCTATTCCAAGCGATAGAAGATTGTTTCTTTGCCGGATCAACGTATCTAGGAATTCACGGAGGCAACTTCGTTTTGGCGATCAAAAGGTATATATTTAATTAGAATAATAGAATAGTTATTTATATTTAATAAAATTATTTCAATATTTTATAGTTTTGATCGATGTTGAATAAAAAATTTTTGGTTTACCTTCATTTATTTTTTGGTTTAACAATTATTCTAAAATTTTGTTTTTTCGCTGATATCCATTTCATATTGTTTTTGAGTTTGGTTTTATCACTATTTTTTTTATAGGTGGTTTTAGTTGAAGGCCATTTTTTACCTTTCGTTCCGGTTTGTAATCGAAATGAGTTTGTTTTCCTTGCTTCATGTACACCCGTTGTTTTGCCAGAAACGAGAGAAAGTATTGTGCAGGGCGCAACAAATATTTTCACCACCATTCATTCTATGGATATGAAATATCTTCATATCGATAAAACGTAATTTATTTTTTTGTTTTATAAAAAGTTTCACTAAGCTTAGAATTAGAAAATTAAAATCTTATTTTATTTATAGGGCTGAAAGCCATTTGGAATATACCCGTAATGAATTAGTAAACATGTCATGGTATAATTTATTACATTGGGATTCGATACGAACAGCATATTGCAAACATCAAACTGGTATGTTTATATATATAATTCAAAATAGTTAAATTTATAAGTTTAATTAAAAATAATATATAAATATTGTTCGTTTGTCTTATTTAAGCATAAAAAATGATAATAAGCATAAAAATAGGATTGAAATGAAATATTAATTTGAAAATTAAATGAAATTTTAATATTTAAAATATTTAAAAAAAACTTCGATATTATCTATGGTTTTAGTTATTCAATCTGATCAAGAACGGTCTGCAACTGCATTGTTGAGACTGCAAAATCGTTCCGGACGATGGTTTTGGGTACACTGTGTTTTACAAGTCAAAGATACTTCTGAAGAATGTCAACATCCTATCATTGTGTGTACGAATCAAGTTTTGAGGTGCGTTTCCGTATCTATAATTTTCATTTTAAATATTTTTAATATGACTTTTTTATTTATTCAATAGAATTTTAAAAATCATTTAAAATCTAATTACTTACTAATTATTTATGAATTAAATAGTATATCTTACAATTAAACAAATAATAATTATAAATAAAATAAAAATAATAAATCAATACATTATTTAATACATTATTTATGCTATTTATATTATAAATAAATTACAGTGACAGAGAAGCAGAAGTAATGCGTTCAAGTTCCTGGCTGTACCAGTATTCATCTCAAACTAAATTTACTTACACCATCTGCTCTGGGAATCAAAACCGCGGTGTGCCATATGCTACTGGGAGCCAAAGTAATCAGCAGCAAGATTACACTCGTTCCTTATCCCACGCACATAATAATGATACGCAACATTCTCCTGATATACGAAATTCTGAACAAGATTTGCACAATTCATCGAAACCACAATTAAAAGATTATGCAACAAGAAATCCACGAGAAGATGCAGAACCAGTTGATATGTCGATTAGCAGTAGCGAACATGAGAATAGAAATATACACGTGAATGTACAACATAGCCATTATGCACTTGGTCAATTTACAGATAGGTACAAAACCCATCATAAAAATTCATTAAATTTGAGCGGTTATCGTGCAAAATTTATTCAATGTCACAGTCAATATAATGTGGATACATTGTCGCCTAAGTATTATATCACAGACTTAGATAAAGAATATTGTTGTAACGATAGAAATAACAGTCATAAAAGACTTTCGGGTAAGACATTATCAACATCTACAGCAACAGGATCGACAACTGATCCTTCTGAGTTATCTATGGAACATTGGAACTCGAGTCCTGTTTGGTCAGATACTCTGCAAAGGGTACCAGATGTTGTTCATCAAGAACTTAGTCCATATGTAGCTACACCAACTACACCGGTTGACACTCCGGATTCCGAATTACATGCAGAAACGCCAATTTTTAATTTTGATTGGGCGACAGAACAGCATGTGCCCAATTTGAAGATCACATTTCGTAGTTCGAATCAGGGGCTTAGGAAAGTTCAAGATGTTCAACCAATCACGTTACAGTTACCACGGAAAAAGAGCCAGTCAATGAATGATTCTAAAGACTTTCCTAAATAAGACTGTGCACTTGTTCAATTGGTGCTCTACAGTTAGATAGACAAATATTTTTTTCTCTTTAAGTAGGTATATCTTTGTAAGTTTGAGAGTTCGAGTCTGTAAGTAGAATGAAAGTTTGTATAAAGCAGTTGAAGAATAAATTAAAAAAGAAGCTATGAAGAATTTAAAAAAAAAAATTCAATTTTTAATTGATGACAGTTGATCTATCAAATTAATTTTTAATATAAAAATAATGAGAAATTTAAAGATTGACTGGTATTATAAAATTGACATTGATTTTTTACTTACTAGATTAGTTTTTAATTAAAATAAAAATTTAAAGTTGGTGCAATAAAAATAGTTCCATAATTTTTACTAAAAAGTTATTTTTATTTGATTAAAAAGCTATCAGTATTAAATAAAATTTTGCTAACAAAGATATAAAGTATTAGAATAATTAAAAATAAGTGGTAAATATGAAATTTTTGCAATATGTGTAGTAAATATGGATTGCAAGAGTACAACGATAATTATTTTAACAATTAACTAATGTCTAAAGATTTGTAAGAAAAATTTGTAAAAAATTGAAATGTTGAAATATTGCTTTTTAGAAATTATCTTGTATATGTAACATTTTGAATGGACATTTTAATGTAGTAGCATTGTTAATATTTTGGCAAAATATTTAATAATTGATAATGATGTTATTTACATAAGTTTTAGTTCAAGTAAAAAAAAAAAAATGTCCATTAATAAAGAATATTTTCAATGTTAATTGAAGTTAGTGAATCATAACCAATATTCTTTTCTATATCTTTGATATTAATATTATTTATTGGGTTGGCAACTAAGTAATTGCGGATTTCACTCATAGATGGCTTCAGTTGAATTTTTAGATTTGCTGGCATAGTCCAAATGTAAAACACATTTTGTTATTTGATAGTTGGCAATTCAGCTGTCGATCAGTAAAAAAAGTTTTTTGATCGGTTGCGTAGTTTTCGTTTGGCGTTCGTTGAAAAATGGAAAATCAAAAGGAACATTATCGTCATATTTTGCTTTTTTATTTTCGCAAAGGGAAAAACGCATCGCAAGCTCACAAAAAGTTATGTGCTGTTTATGGCGATGAAGCCTTAAAAGAACGGCAGTGTCAAAATTGGTTTAACAAATTTCGTTCTGGTGATTTTTCACTCAAAGACGAAAAACGCTCTGGTCGTCCAGTTGAAATTGATGACGACCTAATCAAAGCAATAATCGATTCGGATCGTCACAGTACAACTCGTGAGATTGCAGAGAAGCTTCATGTATCACATACATGCATTGAAAACCACTTAAAACAACTTGGCTATGTTCAAAAACTCGGTACATGGGTTCCTCCGAACTGAAAGAAAAGTATTTAACGCAACGCATTAACAGCTGCGATTTGCTAAAGAAACGTAATGAAAATGATCCATTTTTAAAACGATTGATAACTGGCGATAAAAAATGGGTTGTTTACAACAATATCAAGCGGAAAAGATCGTAGAGCAGCCCACGTAAACCTGCTCAAACAACATCAAAAGCTGGTATTCATCAAAAGAAGATGTTATCAGTTTGGTGGGATTACAAAGGAATTGTCTATTTTGAACTCTTACCACTCAACCGAACGATCAATTCTGTTGTCTACATTGAACAACTAACGAAATTAAACAAGTTGAAGAAAAGCGGCCCGAATTGACAAATCCAAAAGGTGTTGTATTCCATCATGACAATGCAAGGCCACACACATCTTTGGTCACTCGGCAAAAATTATTGGAGCTTGGTTGGGATGTTTTGCCACATCCATCATGTAGTCTTAATCTTGCACCATTTGATTACTTTTTGTTTCAATCTTTACAAAACTCCTTGAATGGTAAAAATTTCAATAATGATAATGATATCAAATTGTACCTGATTCAGTTTTTTGCTAATAAAAACCAGAAGTTTTATGAATGTGGGATTATGATGCTGCCTGAAAGATGGCAAAAAGTCATTGATCAAAATGGGCAACACATTACAGAATAAAGTTATTTAGTTCTATGAAAAAATTGTCTTTGATTTTCTAAAAAAAATCCGCAATTACTTAGTTGCCAATCCAATATATAATAAGTTTTTAATTTAAATAGAAAAAAATATATTTAAAAAAAGTTATTCATATATATATATATATATATATATATGAATTAATTATTAATATATATATATATTAATATTTAATATAAATATTAATAAATTATTAATATTTGATCAAACAATTTTTTTATATATTTTTTTTTTATATAATTATCAATATTTTATATTATATTTTCAATTTATCCTATAATAATTTTTGTTCTCTAAAATTTATTTAATAATTTTATAATAGATTTTATAATAGAGATTTTATAATATATAATTAAATCTATTATCTTGCAATTAATTTATATGAATATTTTTGTTTTCACATATTCATGTACAAATTGATAGGGAGAGATTTAGTTTCTTTGACGCTCTAATAGATGGCGTTGTAGTTGCTTTTAATTTCGATACGTTCTCAAACGCATTCAAATATTACAATTTAAAAATAGTATATTTGAATTATAACTGAAATATATATTTCATTATAATATATCATTTTTTTTATATAGTTTTTGCCATCTACATTAGATATATAACATTATATGAGTATAATTTGTAGAAACGTATTTCATATTTTACATAAAGTTCTATAAATTTTTTATTTATGTATATATCGTATACATATTAAATTAAACAACATTATAATTTAAAAAAAATTTAATTAATTATTGATTATAAGTAATTCTTTATTTAACAAATATTAAATATTCTAATTAATATTAATCTCTGAACTATAGAGGGTGTGAAAGAGTAAGTCTTAATAAAGCATTATAAAATTCCCCTTCTTAAGGGATATTATGGATGAAAACGCCTATACGTAGAAACGTATGGCTTCTAAGTATAGTTAGTATATTGTGCATGAAGGTTAGGAGCAGTTAAGCAACCAAACGTGGGTTAGGTGAAAATAACAGCTCCTGTCACAATGTAGTGTATAATAATGTTATTGTGATATTATAATAATAAACGTATATCTATATACGCATATATACAACATCCGTGTGATCCACGACGGAATACATGGATGTTGCGAACGGACAAAAGCCCCTCAGTAAGTATAATTTAGAATTTATTTAATGTAATTTATATATAACTTTATTTTATTTTAAAACAATGAAATATTTGAATGTTTATTTGAATATTTTAAATAAAATTTATTGAAATTGTTTTTAAAAATTTGAACGAATAAAATCCTCGAATGTCGAATAAAATCTTTCTATATAATTATCGTACATCTAAAAAAAAATTAATTATATCTATAATGACATAACAACATGATTATGGAAATTAATTCAACTTTATTATTAAAACTTTTAGAAGTTTTTTATTAAAAGTTTTGCGTATTTAATATCTATTTAATATTTCAAAGTTATTATACATATTAGAAATATTATCTAAAGATATTATGTATTATATATTGTATATTATACATTCTAATAAATTTTTTATTATAGGTGGGCAATCTTCTGCCACTGGAAGTTCAGGAATGGATAAAGGAAAAGAGTGGCAGATGGAATTGCTTATGGAAAAATTACGTTCCAAAGCTTCTACATATAAATCCTTGGTGGAGACTGCCAAAAATTTACGAATGGCTATGTTGGTATGTAATTTGTAATATATTAATATATATTTCAATAAATATTTATTTTTGAATTATTTTTAATAGGATAAAAGGTTTGCAATTGATAGTGCTGAAAAGAGTCAACTACAAAAATGTTTGGATACTTTGCAACATTCCATAAAAGTTACATCTTTACAATCTATGGTGGAACGTTTAGAAAGTTTAACCAGGCAATTAGGGTAAATATAAATTATTTATTCTAGAAGTAAAATAAAACAAAATTAGATAATTGATTTAATATTTGTGTTATGATTGGATTACAGTTTAAAATTTATGATGTCTGGTCCACCAGGTACAGAATTGTTTATTTCCTCAGATATGTTTTTTTTGGAGGTTCTTTTGGAACCAACAGGTGTAGTTAAAGATGTTAAAATTCATCATGAAGGAAAAAATGAACAGCAGGTACAAATTTTTAATTTTCATGAGAAAATCATTTTTTTAAATACATTTTATTATGTATTTTATTAAATAAAATTAATATATTTTATTATATAATGATTCTTAATGCAATGTTTACAGAGCTGTGATGTATTGGTGTCTTGTTTATCACGAGGAGATTTTCTTGATTTTACAGTACAATTAGAAGGTTTAGCTTCAATATATCAATTAAATGCTGATAAAAAGGTAAAATGTAAAGCATTTAGTGCTTTACAATCGCTAGAGTCTGATTTGGGTATTTTAGCACAATTGCAAACATTTATAAAAGAACCATTTAATCTTGTTCATAAAAGTCCAGTTGGTTAGTATATATTTATTTTAAAACAAGAATTATTAAAAAAAAAAATGAATACATACGATAATGCAATGTTTTTTTATTTTAGGAATTCTTGAACGAAGAAGAGGAGGTCATGCGATGAAGTTAACATATTTTGTTTCTCCTTTTGATTTAATAGATCAGGAGAATCGTACCTGTGATGCATTGAGTTCAGAAATAGTTATCAAACGGAAAATCGGTCATTCCGTTACAGTTTGTATGGAAGGTTCGACTGCTCACAAGTTGCCTACTTCTAGTATCATAACTGTAAATAGAAGCCCTACAGGAAAAAGGTTTATAATTTTTTTTTATAAAAAATATATTCTATCTAATTTAATTAATAATAATTCAATAAACAATTTATATATAATTCATTTTAGTACCCCGTCTTATGCTCCGTTAACTGGTACAAATTCGTCGGTATTACCTGCTTGTTTTGTTTTAAAACTTGCTAAAAAAATGCCGATGTGCATGGAACTAGTACGTAGGATACAGAAAGTAACGGAATTGGAATGTGGAGATATATCTGCTCCTCATCCGTTACTTAGTTTAATTATTCAGCATGCTAGCGAAGGACAACTGGATTGCCGCAATAATAGAGGACTTTATGTTGTATGTAAATTATTTTACATGATAATTAATTATTAATACCTTTTATTATTTCAAATCTTATCTTTCTGTTACAGACTTTACCGGATCAACAGCATTGTTATTTCATGACGGAGAATAAAAATATGGAGGGTGTGTTAGTTTGTAGCATTCCTTTCACTCATCCGGCGCACGTTCCACAAATCTTGGTATATTTGCGCCAACAAGCGCTTTTTAATACTTTAATTGCTAGTTGCGTTAGACCTATGGCTCGGCAAGATCCAGAACATGCAACTATATTTGAAGTAAACGCTTTATCGTGGCAACATATATCGGTAAGTTTGGAGCATCCATTCGAAGAGACTATGGCAACGGCGGAGCTAGATTTGACGGATATTTCCGCATTGAAATGCAAGTTATATGGCATAAGTATAACAAATACAGAACAGACATCAGATTTGACTGGAAAAGTATTACAAAAATGTTTAAGTATACCTTTGACAATGAGAATTCTTATGAAATCATGGGAGAGTCGCGACTCTTTAAGTACGATGAATAATTTAAATAGTGGAAACGGAAACTATAATGTAAATCTTGGTTCTGGCAAAGATCAGAATAGCCAAAATGGTTCTGGAATGCCTGATTTTACTAATGGAGAAACAAAAATCAAACAAGAACCAGGTTTGAATAATGGAAATGGAACAATGGGAAGGCAACAGTCATCGCAACAACAACAACAGCAACAACCACAACAGCAGCCTTTTTTAGATGCCGGAACGGAGAATAGTATCGGTTTTCCGTCTTATTCCGGCCAATCCGATACCACGACTACTGCTATGTTAAATCCATTACAATTGGGAGCTTTGCTTGGACAGGCAAAAAACTCTATGTCTAATTCAGTGAATGAGCGCACAAAAAAGACACGTAAAAGAAAAACTGCGGATGGTATTTGGCGAAGTCCTAAAAGGAAGGGAGACGAGAGTACTGAAATATTATTGGAGAGTTCTAGTTCCGATTCGACACCTCTTGGTACACCAACCGGTGGCAGAGAAAATTTAAATGAGACCAGAACATCTACGCCAACCTCAGCTACGAGTTTAACTAGTGGTTTGGATTTTTCTAATTTGGATCCAACCGATATTTTGGGAACAGATAAAAGTTCAGATTATGATATCGACAACGAGAGCGAGATAACAGAAGTTCACGATTTACAAGATGTTGAAGAATTAATTAAACGTGATCGTAAATCGAGAAAGAGGGAGGAGAAAAAGAGCCCAATTATATTTGAAGAAAACAAGAATCTAGTACCACCATCAGTAAGTATAACGCCAATTTCAAGCAGTAGTTTGGGTCAAACTACGAACTATAACTCTGTACTTACGGGGATGGGTTTGGAAAGGAGGCCAGGCATTGAAATAATACCAATAGCACCACAGACTACATTGCCGAGCTCTATTACTATAACACCGATACCCGCACCGTCGCAGTCGAAAAGTTTGACGGATGAACGTAGAGAACGAAAAAGTTCAAAGGGAAAGTCGACAGAGGATAAGGGAAAATTGGAGAAAAGACGTAAACGTAAGAGAGAGGATAGTCCTATGGGACCACCGCCTGACAAAATACCATCTAAACAGGATCCCTTATCGAAACCAGTGTCTGTGAGCATTAAACCAACTGAATCGCCGCCAAATATGAGCTCAAGGCCATCATCACCTGCAACGACATTACGAAAATTTAGTCCGTCTCCGACGCATACCAGTCCACTCGCTCTCGTAGGTAAGTCCAGTCCTACATTGAAACAGTCAACAAACAAGCCAGTGCAAAGTCCAAAGCACTCTCCGGTCTATAGCAGTAGTCCCAAACATACGCCAGTACCTGCGAGTGTGAGCCCGAAGCATGGCACTTCGTCGCCGAAGCATGGAAGTTCGGCAAGCACTGGTAAACCGAGCATGTCTGCATTGAAATCCGCAGCAAATTCACCTTCCAGTAAAACGACCGATTCTGGACAATCAAAGATAAAATCTTCTTCCTCGTCGTCGAGCAAAGACTCCAATCGAGAGAAGGAGAGAAAGACGTCGTCTTTAGCCTTTGGTGGATCGAGCGGGCATCAAAGTCCAAAAACTAAGTCCTCTAGTGGTAAGTTAAAACAACTGGAATTAATTCCTAGCGGGGAAACGCAGTCCACAATGCCGAGCAGCGGTGGTAGCACACCGCCATCCGGCAATTCGGAACTCGGCAAGTCTGCAATCGCTCAACAACAGGCGAGAAACAGAAAGGGTTCGTTAAGCGCTGTGATTGATAAATTGAAGAATGCTCAGCATTGCACGGATGATGGTAGCAATGGTGGGGCAAAATCAACAACTGGAAGTAGTAATTCGAGTGGTCAGAAAGAGAGAAGTGTTGGAAGTTCCTCGAACAAAACCGCAGAGGGAAAATGTATTAATAAAAATTCATCTATGGATACTAAAAATCCTGCAGAATACATGGTAAAACATAGTTCTGATGGGATGAAAATAACGATTAACAAAACTCGCACAAAAGATTCAAAATCTGGTACAAATCTCAAATTGTCTTCGTCCTCGGCGTCTGTCGCAACTGGAACGTCTTCGAGTTCATCGACTTCATCGACAAATATATCGGGTAATAGCTCGCCTAAAACGCACACCGGTTTGAAGCCAGGAGTAAGTTCTGGTCCAGCATCAAAGAAACCTCCGACTCAGACATCTCCAAAATTATCTGGATCCTCTTCCTCCAGTTCTGGCAGCAGTGGTAACAAAACAACTCTCTTAGGACAAAAGATGTTATCTGCCTTGAAATCTATCTCAGGCTCGAATTCCGGAAGTGGTAATGGAACCGGAGGAATCAATGTTGGTAGTAGCGGTAGTAGCGGATTGCTTTCCAAAAATGTCATGTCCTCCAAATCCTCCTCGAGTTCTCCGAAGACAACGAGTTCTGGCGTAACAGATCTTAGTCGAAATCGCGATAAATCTCGATTGTCGAAGTCCAGTGACAAAAGTATATTTCCTTCAAAGGGAATTGGAGATAGAAAATCGAGTCCATCAGGATTGCGAGAAGAAAGCGAGAGCGAAAGAGCGTTTAAGTTATTGGCTGCTCACGCTTCCATGTCGAATTTATCAAATTTACCTAATTTACCACCACAATTGGTTGTCGAAGGTCTTATGAAGCAATTGGATACTAAATTTCAAATACCCAAATTGTCCGCTAGAGCTAATGCAGATTCTACCGACAAAAAGTCAGAGAAGCTATCGATGCTTCCCGATAGTGGAAAAACGTTGGACAATCTCGCGTCGAAGCAGACGTCGGAACAAGGAAAAATGCAAACGTTATCAAATACGTCGAGTACAACTTCGAAATCATCGTCGGATGATCAATCGAGCCAGGGTAGAAGAGATCATGTACAAACGAAGCCTGACAATCTTTCCATGACAAGCGCAGCCTCGGTAATTAATCTTGGTACGGATAATACCAGTAATATTTTGCTCCCTGCTTTATCCAGTGGCAGCACGCACGATCTCGACATCCCTACGAATCTCTCGATGCAACCATCTGAGAACGAATCCCGTGAGAAGGAGTCGTCGCTGAATAGGAGTAACACGCAATTTCAGAGTAGCAGCTTAAATTCCACAGGCATTGGTAAAGATGATACTAGTGCCAGTGGTCCTGTAATGGCCGTTCTACCAAAAGGATCTGAAGCTCAGCCTACCAGTAAATCCGTGTATCCTACGATGATGACAACAGGCACCTTAACTAGCGGGAATGGAACGACGAGCACTAACACTGGTAACGGAGGCACGGAGAGTTTGAATTTGAGCATTAAACCAGTGGATGCCACGATGACAAAGTACAAATCCGACGAGAAGAAGCAACAACAACCGCAGCAACAACAACAATCTCAACCGCCTCAGCAACAACAACCACAATCTCAACAACAATCATCACAGTCTCAGCAACAATCACAGCAGCAGCAATCGCAACCACAGCAAGTTCCGTCTTCCGGAGGATCTTCCTCTTCGTCCTCGTTGGGAACAACGGTGTCCTCGGAGAATTCGTCAAGCGCAATGAAGGCGACAAGCACAGAGATACTGGCGTCGACGTCCCAAGAGGCCGCTGAGATGCTATTGGATTTTTCCACGCCGAAAGATGTGGCCAAGAGTCTGAATTTCACCAGCATACCCGAGAGAGCGATGACCCAGGCGGCCTCAGTGCGCAGGAACACACCTCCACCTCCGCCGCCCGCCTTCCCAGCGAGTCCATCCGTGAGTGTGCACATCGTGAAAAGTCCTGCACCCTCACCGAGGGTTATCCCGCCCTCGCCTCACTCCGCCTCGCCGTGCATCACCGACGACGAGCTGATGGACGAGGCGCTGGTGGGTATGGGCAAATGAAGGTTACTGAAACTCTAGATTTAAATTTTAGCCGCGACTGGGACAGGGTGTCCTGAAAGGCTGGCTGACTAGCTGCTGTTGAATTAGCCTGGCCTACGCTCTGCTGTGCTCCACGTTTCTACTGTTGTTTCTCGAACACTTTTATCGTGGTGCACAGCCTGGAATTGTCCTCGAGTTCACTAAACATTGGGAGAAGGAATGATTTATGGGAAATTTAAAATTAAATGGTTTATGGTTTCATTATAGTTTCTATGTGATTGGCTCGATTGATAAGAATTTAAAAAATGGAAATTTTTGTTTTACATTAAAAAGAAAAATGAAAAGAAAGAATGATGATAGTGAGATTGCTAGTTTTTTTACTAAATTTTTTATTTTTGATATGGATTTGTACTTAAATATTTATGTGAATTTAAAGAATTGTTGTATTCAAAATTGCTATAAAGTATGTAACATCATTTAATATTGATTATTAATTGATTATTGATTAGTATCAATTTGATTGAAAATAATTATTTTAACGATATATCATTTTAATTTGAAGTTAATATGAATCATTGTAATTAATCTATTTATGAAGAAATGTTCTTGAACAATTTAAATTGTTCTATGATGATAAATATATAAGAATACATATTTTCTTTGATGCATCATTTAAAAAATATCTTTATAAGTAATTTATAATATAAAATATGTATTTCAATTATGAACAATTGTATCTAAAACTAGCAATTTGTTACTGAATATTTTCAAATTTTAAGAGAATTTGTATTTTGTCTTGCAAGTTTTATGTATACTCTTTATGCATGTTTTATATATGTCGAACAATTCTTGAGGGGGATACTCTGTATGTTGTTGAGATTTTTCACTTCTCCTAAAAAATCCTGCCGAATACAAGTGTGGTTTTTGCTCTCGTGGTTTATGCAAATCTTCGATAAAAAAATAAAAATCTTCAATTTTCTTATGCATACATAAGAACATATATATTAAAGAGAAGGAAATACAAAAAAAAAAAAAAAAAAAAGAAAGAAGAAATAAAAAGAGAAACTCTTGTAAAGAAATGAAGATTTAAACTGCGTGTATCAAAGTGATTTATTATTATAAATAAAATTCTTGATATCGTGATAGGAGGACTCGAGGCTAGCAGATTGTTTATAGATTTTTAAGAAAGAGAGAGAGAGAGAGAGAGAGAGAGAGAGAGAGAGAGAGAGAGAGAGAGAGAGAGAAAGAGAGAGAGCTCGAGTGTGTGAAAAGGAATGAAAGATATATGAAAGGTCGCGATATGTGAGGAATAATATAGACAAGTACATAACGAGTTATTTTCGATAGAAATCCATATTGGACAATATTTATAAGAGCACCGTGGAATGGGCATATAATATTAAAATTATAAATAAGATATTTCTTAATTAGTATATTTCATATGCTTGGAATTTTTACTGATTAAAAGAATAAATATTTCAAAAATAAGTTTTACATAATTTGAAATTATAAAATATTTAAAAAATAGAAAAAAATAGACAGAATCAAATATTATATAGAATAAACCGTTTGATCGAAAATTTTATATTATAATTATATTATTATAGAAGTTATAATTTAAAAGATAGAAATTTTCCAGATAGAAATTATTTATTTTTTTTTTATAAAAAAAAAATGTTTAAAATTCTTTTAATTTTCTTAATATATAACAATGAATGTAGTCATGTTAAATATATCTTTATTTTATTTCCAATCAGAAATTTTCCAAGTTAATAATGAAGTATATTTTTGGAAATATCGTGGGTATGGACAAATATCGTTCGACAAAGAGCCATGAGAGAGATAGAGGAAATTATACGTATAGCCAATTATCGAGTCCTTTATCTTTACCTTCCTGTTCTTGTACCCGCTCCAATTGTCCCTCCAACAATGTTCTTCGGCAGTCCACAACGAAGGAAATCAGTGCTTCGATATCGTAAAAGTTATTTCCAATCGATCTTCGCTTGACAAATCGTGTGAATATTTATTAAAAAAGAAGAAAGAAAAAAAAAGGAAAAAAAAATCGAACGTTCACTAATGCATCGAAAATCAATTATCATGTATTGAATAAAAAAACTTTATAAAGATTAATTAGGAAATATCGTTTAATGTAACTTCTTTTTCACGAAGAAAAAATATTTTGAAGAATGAATGGGATTCAGACGAAGAAAAACATCGAAGCATCGAAGGACACATCGCGATGATAAGAAATATGCTGAGCTTATTGAATATAATGCGAAAAAATTCACAGATATTATTGAAATCTATATTATTTAATTCGAAAATATCGCAGTGTCCTTAGCGTTTTAGCTGCGTAATGGAAAATTGTGAATCATAAACGGAAGGGAAGAGATAGTAGGAGGGTACTAATAATAAGTGCCAAGTATAGAGATTAAAAAAAAAGGAAAAACGAAAATTTTCGAAGATGGAGCTTTAATCCTTTGTCTTTCGTTTCGACGGTTCTTACTACCTCCATTCCAATATGGTATTGATCAATTAAGTGGACTAAAAAATTTGAATTAATTTCTGAATTATTAAATCTTTTTAATTCAGATTATTTTATATCAATCGTATTAATTTTTCAATCAAATTAGTAAGAAACTTTAAATGTATTATTTGAAATGAAGAAATGAAGAATTAAAATCTTCATTAGACTGATTGGTTTTGATATTGGTAAATAATGATACAATATAGGAATTCAGTGAAAAGATAATACAAGTCTATATTTTATAAATATAAAATAGTATTCATCAAAAGAATTTTTTTATCAATCTTAAAATTTTTAAGAACACAGGATGAAAAAAATTTAACGATTTAATTATAATATAATAAATATAGAATATAATTTTAATATTTTTATTCGATTATAATAATTGTGTACATAATTCAATATTTTTAATCTATATTTTAAACATTTAAAAATATATTTATTCATACATTTTTTTTTATTCACGTTAATTTTTTCAAATTAATATAATATATTAGTATAATATTATTTGTATTATCTTCTTTGATCTCCTTATATAATATATAAATATTTAATAAATATATAATTATATAAAATTAATAATATTGAATCATCAAATAATCAATCAATTGGCTTCAAAATATCGCCAAGTTTGTTAAAATTAATCCAATTAACAATGATAACACGTGTAGAAATAATTTAAAGCCTTTTTAAACAATTTGAGTTTCTCAAAGGATTGAAATTCCAATCTTAAGAAAATGGACACGTTGTCTTTGTACAAATTAGGCAAAAAATGTTTCGGTTTGAAAATCGAATAAACGAGTGACAATGTAATTTATTCGATGTTTAAACCAAAGATTAAGAAGGGGGAACAGACACGGAAGATTATATGAATAAAATAAACGAGTTATAATGTCTGTTGCCGATGATTAAAGAGATATTAGTGAAAAAGAGAGTGTAAGAAAGAGAATAAGATATGATTAAAAAAAAAAAGCGAATTAATGTAATGACATACGATTACTTTCCACGTGTAAATTTCGATGAAAATTGTATTTTCGAGCGGGGGTACCGTGTCGTAGACAATACTTTGATAACAAAAAAAAAAAAAAAAGACAAGAGGAGAAAGGAAGAAATATGACGAGAGAAATATGAAAAAAAAATTTTTCTTCAGGAAGTAATTGTCCGGTGCTCCCGAGAGAAAAATATGGTTTATTTTTTCAATACTCACGATGGTGTACATAAAACTAAAATGCGTTTACATTGATGTAAACGGTGATGTAATAAGAGAAAAAGAAAATATACAAATATGCGATGAATATTGAAATTAATTGAACGAATTGACTTGAACGAAATGTAAAAAAAAAAAAAAAGGAAGCGAATGAGAAATGAAAGAGAGATGGTAATTAGTGATTCTTTGATTATTTTTTATAATTATTTATTTGAACAAAGAATGCATTTTGTTTTCTTTATTATAAAGGATATTTTTAATCTTTTACGTTAGATTTGTTTTTCTCTTGAATTGAAGATTTTTTTCGAGATCCTTTAAATATAAATATTTTACACTAAGATCTGTTAGACTGCGTCGGTTGTGAAGAAAACGAAAAGGGAAATAATAAATATGTGTAAATAAAAATTATAACATTATAAAATAACATCTGAACTTTGAACGATTGAAATCTTTTTGTCATGCGTTTCGATAGAAACGTCAAGCAAAGTATTAAATATTGTATTATTATTACTTTCTTCCTAAATTTTTTTCATCTGATTATTAAATTTTTCCCGATTTATGAATCACAACGTTTTCACTTTCCTAAAAATTATAAATTAATGTTATAAAATTGAAAACGTTAATATAATATAAAATCTCAGATATAATGTTATAAATGCATTGCGAAAATGTCTTCTAAAACTTTTGAGAATTTTATGGAATGTAATAATATATGTTTATTTCTGTATGATACGTATATATATATATATATATATATATATATATATATATATATATATATATATATATATATATATAAGAGAAAAACAGAAGGAAAATACAAATCTGTGAAGGAACCTGTGTATAAATGTAACTGTATTAGCGCGTGTATGTACATTTAAGCATCGACCTGTATAGAGAAAAAGAAAAAAAGATATATACATATAATTATAAAGTATATAATGATCTTTATGGACGAAACGAGTGTCTTCGAATACACGCTGAATCCTCGAGACACGGTATGTAAGCCTTGATAATAAAGACCATGTCTTTTTGAAAATTGTCATCCGCGTTCTTCGAATCTAACTTAATTATAAGTTACTAAAAAAGAAAAAGAAGGAAAAAGAGAGAAGAGTAAATACAAATGGGAAAAGAAATAATAATTGTTTATTTTACTATTTCACGCATCTACATTGACACCTAACATAAAAAATTGATATTTATTATCATTAATTTATATTATTTCTCATTATTTTTGTAATATTTTTTTCTATTAATAATTCTTTAATTTTTATCTATAAGTCTTTTTAAATTAAATCAATTAGTGTTTTGTAAAATTAATTAACAGAATTGTATAATTATCTTATTTCTCAAGGTATGATTTAAATTTCATTTACAATTCACTGTTTTTAAGATAATTTTTAATTTATATAGTTTTATATTTTTTTTACAGCCAAAGAGTATCCTTCTATCTATTTTAATCTTTTAAAATTCCTTATCTATTAATTTCCTTATTTATCTATTAGATTAAAACTAAATCGCAAAAATTATTCCAGTCTTTAAACCTCCATGCTAATTTTTTTTTTTTCTTTTTCCTTTAGATTTCATATAGTGAATACTTCTCAAATCATTCATCGGTAAAGATAATTTAAATTTAAACGATTTTGAAATATTAAACTTTACATTCTGCCGTTTATAAATGCTTACACAAGTTAGCTTTCAATCTCTCTCATTTAAAGATACATGTCCAAGTTCTCGGAATCACGAGATCCCAGAAATCGTCACGAGTCGATGGACAATTAATTCTGGCGAAATACTCCATGCAATACAAGCTGACCAATACTCCATTGCCCACACTCAGGCTGAACCAGAGGAACACATTTCCGGCTGATTTTAATACGAATACCACCGTGAGACCAACAACACCGAACAGTAACAATAATACGGGATAAAAGAAACGAATGGAGAAGCTGAGGATGTACTCGTGTATGATGGACGAAATGGCGAAGACCATGCACACGGATAGTGTCTTGTTCCTAGGTGTCAAAATCTCGTACATGTCCTTGTAAATGTAAGTGTACAACCAATCGTGGACAACTATGTTCCAGGTACGATAATAGGCGCTATAGCAGATGGAATTCCACCAATCCTGTAAATATACGGTATTATATGATTTTTTTGATGTTTTGTCATTGTTGGATTTGAATTTTATTTTATCTAATTATAAATGATAATTCATTATATGTTTGATATTTTAAACAATTTTATTTCAATGTTCAGATTTGATCATTATGAACGTAGAGTCCTTGAATCGATAAAGATTTCATGGAATGAGAAGAAAGTTGTGATAGATTGAAAGAAACGATGATGAAATACGTAACTATAAACTTGGATTAATGATTCGATGTATTGTAATTTGAATGACTCAGCTCTTGAAAAATTTCTTTTATGAGATTTTAGAAGTGTTTTTCGTGTTTTGTGAATGGAATTTCAAGGATTCAATTTTTGCAGAACATACATGATGAGGTAATTTTATAGATGATAGGTGAAAATAGATAAAATTTTGATTATATAGAATGTTGATGCTATTAATGTTTATAAGATAATAGATATGACGTGGATTTAAGTGGATAAATATTTGATTTTGAGTACAGAGTATAGATAGATAAACATGTATATAATTTATTAAGAAAATTTAAGTAATTTACTTGTATAATTTTAGTAGAGTAGAGAAAAATTTTGATATAATGTTTGTATTGAAAATTTCTATATTTCTATCTATAAAATTGAAATTAATCAATTTTGTTTGTTTAAATTTATAAATATTTTTCATATTATTTTATATAAAATATTGAATAGAATGTCTTTTTTTTTATTAATTGCATATATATAAAAAATTAAATTAAAAATAAAAAAAAAATTACGAATGAAATTAGATTTTAGAAAATTTAGAAAATTTGTATGTTTCAAAATTAAAACGAATTGTTTAAATTAAACTCAAACTCTTACTTACTTTATAAAACATTTTGTCGGCAAATCGCAATAGTTCAGCAAAAGCATTCATCCAACAGTGTAGAAGAAGATAAAAGCCGCAGAGGAACATAAGAATTCCGGGCAACATCGAGCCAAGAATATTAAGTGTGAGTGTTCCCAACTCAACCGGTTGTTTCCCAAATTCTCGATAATTTGGATATAACAAACGTTCGTAGAGAAGCGCCACGAAAAAGATAATTGTTAATACTTCAACGAAATTGGTCAGAACAATGTTCCATCGAACCTTTTTCGCTCTAAACAGTACAAATGATCATTTATTTTTTTTTGGTTGAATTTCAAAATTATTATTATAATATTTTTACTTTGAAAGACAACTCAAAAATATTAATTTCTTTTCAAAATTCCAAAAAACAAATTTTAAATATAATATACATTTTGTCATCAAATTTTAAAAATGTTTTAATTAGTAATAATGATATTTCTAACATGATTTAATCTTATATTATTTAGTATCATAAAGTAAATATATAATTAAAACATTTTTCAATATTATTATCATGAAATATGTTTTAATATTTTGAATTTTTATCTTAAAAGGAAATTCATACATAATGAAAGTAACAAAGTGTACATCTTTTGATACTTATTAAAATCATCAATTATCACATGTTTGAAATATTGATAACGTTGTGATAATAGTTATCAGTATATGTATCGTTTGTTTTGATATTTAAACAGGAGAAGAACGTTTAATAAATCCTTTCTAATAATAAACTTGAATAACTCTTATAATATTTCTTTATCATGATTTGATTTATTATTTTAAGAATTAAAAGAAAAGATTAAAAAATTATTTTATTTGAGTATATGTTTATTGAAATATTTTGTTCTTACAGAAAGAAAGAGAAATAGAGACATTTTGTTTTAAGAAAATTATTAATTTTTTTTTAAATTTTGATTGAATAAGTATTCAAAAGAAATGTATATTTCATTATAGATTTTATGAAATATAATATATATCTTTTTTCTAGACGATTCTTTAATTTAATTTAAGTGAATTATAATAATTTCTTAATAATAATATTATATTTTTTGAACTTACCTAGGATATCTGTCTTGATAAATCAATGTTGGTACAAATAAAAAATAAAGATATTGAGAAAAATCAGGTAATCGTGGCTCTGATGTATCTGTATGAGGTTTGTATGATAAAAATCTTGGTGCAACACTCCTCACGAAGGCATGAGTTTTCATCACTAATCGAATCTAATAAATATAAAAAAAAAAAAACATTTTTTAATTTACATTATTTAAATTAGTTATTCAAAGTTATTCGTTTGCATTTAATGATGAAAAAATTTTTATAATTTGATCTCGCTTTATGAAAGAAGATTTCTTGGATATAGATATAGATTAAAATGAAAAACTTAAAAAATTTTTAAACTTAAATTGTTAATTTTTTTTGTTGTATCAATTTTCAATATAATTAATAAAGTTAGTAGAATTTTGTTAACTAAAACTTTCAATAGTATAATAATAATCCTTATTCGATGAAGAGGATTTTTATTTATTTTTTCAAAATATAATGAATTAAAAGAGAAAATTCATTTTTAATCAGCTTTTTAATCAACTGTTCAAATATCTTCTATTACTATTTATTTTGTTTAGTGTATGATTTAAAAGAATAGTACTTAAAAAATCAAAATGAAATTAGATCAACAAGAATTTCTAATAGTAAATAAAATTAAACTTTTGGCGAGAATAAATCTAATTAAATTGATAGGTATTATTGAATATATATTAAACATTAAAATATTTACTTGCTCCATAAGAATGATCATGCTAGACGCCAATGGTAAGTCATTATCGAGTACGGCTCTGGTAGGAAGTATGAAGAACAAGGTCTGATAAAGAACAATGCCTGCCAGCCATCCATAATCCCATATTTTTCTGGTAAATGCTACAAAATTGAATACGAGATATTAAATTATATTCTCACTCAATTAATAATGAAAAATTTTCTGTTCATGTTCCATATTAGAAAAGTTATTACGGAATATTTTACCACGTTTTTTATCAATAAAAAAAATTACTGTTATTATATTGTTACTTACTTATTACTTTTTAATAAGTTTTTTAAATTTACTAAATAAAAAAAAATAAAAAATGAAGAAACAAATGTAATTTCGATATTTAATTATAATATTTAAATTTATAAAATATTTTTAAAATTTTCAAACAAAAAATTCTTTGTTTCTTGAACGAAAAGTTTCACTGAAAATACATCAGTGTCTTGAATTTTATTTGAATTGCATTTTATTGTATATTTGCTTCAAAAAGAAGTGAAATTGACGTACATGTAGGTGAATATTGAAGACGACGAGTAGCCCAACAATAGAAAGCAGCATAAACTCCCAGAACTGAAATTTTCATAAGGGACCAAACATATAGTACTACTGGAAATTTGGCAAAACCAGCTCGTACTGTGTCTATACCAAGATTAGGTCTAAAAAAAAATTATACTGATATTAATCAATTATTTTTATTATTTTATTTCAATTGTTCATCCTAATCAAAATTCGAAATTTTTTTGAACTCTAAACTATCCAAAATTCTAATTTTTAAAATTTCTTTTTTATTGACATTATATTAATTTTGGCACCATTGTTTTAAATTTTTTAAATTGATTGTTAAAAGATTTCTTTAATAACGATTGAAATATCAATTAAAATATTTCAAGGATATTATAATTTTTCTTATTATTTTTTAGATAATGATTCTATAAATTTTTTTAATAATTGTAAAATTATTATTAAAAGAATAGAGTGCAATACTTGTGTACTTACGATCCCGTGTGCCGAATATCGTATACGGCTGTGTGTATTAAAAGAATTATCAATGTTGCTACGAAGAGATTGTAAAGTGTTCGAATATGTTTAATTTCATATAAATCGGTCAATAAAGAATTTCTTTGAAGAAATTGCTTGGTGGGCAAAGTATTTTCTCTCGTTGATTTTCTGTGAAAGAATTAAACAATATTAGTTTATACAATTAATTTATTTGTAATAAAAATATAAATATGATTTGATAAGTGTAGATAATATACTATTTTTATTTTATTAATATTGTTTACTTTTATTCATAATCAAATAATTTATGTTAAATCAAAATGGGATATTGCGAAAAGAAAGGAAGAATATAAATTGATATTAACTCTTAACAACAACTTTAAGAATTCCACCAGTACACGTGCACTTAAATTCAATATACATACATCACTTTTTATCGTTTTTTCATGATGACATATATGGATAAAAAAATTATGATAACGTAAAGTAAAAGAATTTTATTTAATCTTTCATCTCTTAATTTTGCCCACTTATCTATATTTGAAACTTCTCTTATCGTTTAAATATTTTATTAATATATGAATTTTCTAAGAGAATATTTTGTATATTATTTATCGATCATTTCAATCATATTACAAATATGATATTTTAAATTTTTTTTTTCAATTTTCAAGTTTATTATATTTTTACGTTTTTACATATTTTTATATGACATGTTTTTAATTTTTTAATTTTATTAACTTAAAAATTTCTTAAAATATTTGAATACATGTGTTTATTTTATCTTCATGAAATTTTCAATTAAATATCTAGTTTCATTTCATTAAAAATTTTATTTGATTATCTATATTTACATAAATGATTTTATCATGAAAGATAAAATTTATTATTAAATATTGGCAATGTTGGTCTATGCTAGTTTTTTTTTAATTTTTTTATTCTTCGATATTATTTTTCATATTTTTGGTATAATATTATTTTTTTTTTGTATATATATTATATATTGTATATAAACATAACTGGTAAAAGTAAATGTTTGTTCAATCAGGTCAAAGCGGTTAAGTGCTCGTGCACTGAATGGTCTTGAAATTAGATTTGTTTCACAGCCAAACGTTCATGTGGATTACTCATGCAAAAATTATCTATCTTTTTTCAGAGAAATTATTATATTACTTCCTTCTTACCACTATGGAAATAATGCTCTTTCTCACTAATGTTGTATATTTAAATGAAACTAAAATTAAAAAAAAATTCTATTTTTGAAACATGAAATTAATTTTTTACATTTAAAAAATTCAATTTTTAAATATTTTTATTAAGAATTTTGAACCAATATTTCTTTTTTTTCTTGATTTTAATTATATTTGAGTTCATATCAAATAAAATAAATTATTTCAATTAATTTAGAAGAAAATTCAAAATAAATTGTTTGATTATGAATATACTGTTGAGAGATAAATTTGATATAAATAAATTTGAATTTGAATAACATATAGTAAGAATATACAGTAAAAAAATTACAATTATCATAGTATATAGTGTAAATTGATAATAATATGAGAATAACACCAAGGTTTAAAAGCGATTATATAATTACGTTCTGTTAGAGTATTTATCCGAGTCAACCAGATCTTTCAATTCATTCGAAGCGATTCTGTTTGCTACTTCCGATACCATATCATTCATTCGGTTATTGACAAGCTCTAAAATATCTTGCCTGATTTCCTGTGGAAAAAAAATAATAATATTTTATATATTTATTTATCCTGTATCTGATTTAGTATCAAATAATCAGTTAATTCAAACGAATAACATTTCTAATTGATACTTTATGCTTTTATAGCAATCATTTTATATTTTCAATCAAACGAGATGATTGAATGATAATGAAAAATTGGTAAATTTAAAAATTCAATAATTTAAAAAATTCAAAAATTCAATATTCTAAATTATTGCTATAAATAATACAAAATTTATTATAAATAATAATTTGATTTTTCACACCTGCATCTGCTCCTGTAATTCATTGAAGATAATGTCACGCATCAAATTTTTCTTCGGCTTCTCCATCTCTGTAAACACAATTTTTATTTTTCATCATTTTAATCATACTGTATCTGATTAGATTCATCTGTTATTAGATTTATTATCAAAATATAATTGTCTTGTATACTTCATAAGGAAAATTTTATATTTACAATAATATAAGAGAATGATTGAGATTAAATATCTCATTAAATGATAATATCTTAATTAACCTGTCTCTTAAAAATAAATATTTCTTTATAAATAGATCCCTAATAAAAAATATGAAATAATAATTTTTTTTTCTATCATGATTACTTTCATAAAATTTAAGAAACATCTAATACCGATATCCTCTTTTAAGAACAATAATATTGATTCAATTCAGCACGTACCTTGTTTCTTCACATCCTTCACATTTTCGCTCGGATTTTTATTCAAAACGTGTTGTTCCACGGTCACGGTTCGTTGTTCCATGTTTTCTCTCTTAAATCTTTTATTCAACCATTTATCATCTCACATTAACTAAATCTTTTCACATACGAAAGAATCTTGCAAAATGTACCACCAGTAGGAAATCATCCATTCATAAAATATTAATATAATTTATTCGAACAGATATCAAATCTTATATTCGAAAAATCTCCAATAAATAAAATTTATTGAATTATACACTGAACATTTTTTACTTTTTCTTAAAATCGATTCGAAAACGATAAAGAAAATTTATAAAAAAATTCTTTAATCTTTAATCACTGATGAAGACGAATCTTCGGTTATTGGGTTAACTTTAATTTAAATTCAAAAACGAGTTTATTTAAAAGATGGGGGAAAGAGCGTTTACTCTGTACGAGACGCGAACTGCTACTGAACCATCGACCGGTTCGAGAAGAGTATTAGAAACAGACCGAGTCGTTTCAATGCTTATCGAATTTTTCAGTTGATCGTGCCGTGGTAGTCACCCGCGTTTCTTTCGTTCAGAGTCTCGTCCTTTGGTACATGCGAGTGCACGCGTACTCATGACTCGTTTCCATGTTACTGTCTCTTCTGATTAAGTAATTGCAACAGCAGTTTGCGGCTCGATTGAACTTTTGCTGAATTTATCGCGTTCGTGGCGCGAACAACACCGAGATGCGGAGATGTAGAATTGAATTTATACATTTCAATATATTGTTGAAAATTTTGAACTTTAGAGATTAGAGATTAAGAAAGTTCGTTCGAAAATTTTCAAATGTTGTAACTATTTTTGTAGTTCAAAAATCATATAAAAAATTTTGTGACGATATCAATTTAATTAATGATGAATTAATGATGATTTTGAATTTAGATTCAAACTTTAATTTTAATTGGTATGATTTTGATATAATGATGAAATATAAATGAAATTGTTGTTGGTTAACTTTATATACAATTACTTTTGTCTTAACTCATTTCTAATAAAAATTTTAATTATTATCTCTTTTAAATCTTATACAAGTAAAATAAAAATATGTAAACAATTATGTAAATAAACTATATGAATTTTATTAATGCTACGAATCGATTTCACAATATCAAGTAACTTTTTTATAATTGCAAATTCAAAATACTTAAATATAAATATATTTAATTATTAATTCATGTAATTTTTATAAATTTTATTCATGAATCATAAAATATTTATATATTAAATTATTTGAAACATATATTTACATAAATATAGAAATTTTTAGTCATTAATAATTTTTTTATAATTTTGATCGATAATAAACAAGTATCTCAATACTTATGAATGAGAGTATACTTATATACCAGAACATTTTTATAGCATTTTACAATAGTTTATTGGTTTGACGATGTTGTAATTTCTTGGAAGTGAATTAGTCAGACTAGAATCGACATTATTAGATTAACAATAACTTTTGTTTCAAATAATTTTATTTTTTACTTTCTAGATTACTTTGTCTTAAGCAATATTATTTATATAATAATATATTTGAAAGATAAATTATTTTAATATTTATTTAAAATATTATTTTAATATTTTATTTGATACTTATTTATTTACTCGATTTCATTATAAAAATATAACATCTTTTTTTTCTGTGGTAACTATTAAGATTCATTTCTGTAATATTAGATTTATTGCGTATTAATTTAAACTTCAACATTCATATAATGTTACTAATAGGATTTATTTTTTCTTTTTATCTGAAGATTTTGAATAATAAATAAATGAAATTAAACTGTTATTAGGAGTAACTTTTGTTTATTGATATTTGTTCGTTCATTGAGAGAAGTATCATTTTTATTGTTCTTTGTTTTCTATTTTGTGAAAGGAGAGTGTAATTTTTCTATGGAAGAGAAACTTATTGTTAGGAAGTTTTAAAACAGATAAATTATTATTGTCATAAAAGAGTTGGAATTTTTAAATTATATTTCTAGGAAAAATAAAGAACCAGTTGTAATAAATAATATTATAAAAAATGATCTTTATTAACAGAATTATTTGAAGATAATTTTGTTTAAAAAGAATAATTGAGAATTTTATAGAAATTAATTACTAAGATAATTATTTTTTATTTCATTCAAAACAGAATCTTTCTTATTTATACACAGATACTTATAAATACCTGTTTACAATAATATTATTTTAATATATTATAATAATATTATTGATTAATTTAATGTATTGAAATGAACATATTTATACGAAATTGCTATAAATATCATTTTGATACAATGGCAATGTAACAGTTCATGATGAAGATTAATTTTATAAATAAACAGATTACACAATAATGTTTTTGAATGAACATATTAAGATATTTTATATTAAATGAAAAGTATTATAATCAAAAAATATTATTGAAAATATATATGATCAAATTTGATTTCTTATGTATTTATATATTAAGAATTGGATTTTATATAATATCCGATATCATTAATAATATGTTCTATTTATTATTAACTTCAACATAGATTTGACTTAGGTTAAAGATCATATAGATCAAATATTTATATTATAATGTTTACAAAGTATAATCGTGGATTGGAAATGCTTATTACACTCAATGCAATTTTTTTGAATTAAATTTTTTTTAATTTTGTACATTTTTAATTTATGATTGATGTTGAATTTTTTCATTTGTAATTATTCAAAAATTTCATAATTTTTAATATAATTGTTAATATTTATTGAAAAAATTAAAATAATAAAAAAAATAAAATTTCAAATTTAATATCTTTGTAATTAAATTTTTATATTTTCTATATATTAATATGAAAAATTAATCAACTAATGAAAAGTAAAGAGAATGATATATTTTGATAATATGAATATATATGATTAAAAAAATTAATTCAATTTAAATATATGCTAAAATCTATTGAACGGACAAAACAATTATTATTGTTATATTTGATTAATAATTTGCTGACACATGAAAAGATATTTGTCATTGATGGTGAATACGAACAATTGTTCATACAAATTACACAATCCATTAAATATTAGAGCGATATAAATCATAGATTGAATGAAATTCTAATCCAAACGATTATAATTATTAATCACTTTCAATTAAGAAATTTGATATTTATAAAAACAAAATCTGGATTAATCTTACATTTTCTTAATAAAATTTTCTCAAGTTTTTTTTCAGAACTATTTTTGAAATCTGTTTTTTCTTCACTTATTATTATTAATTAATATAATTATGAAAAATTAATATAATGAAAATATTAAATATATCTTTTATTCTTTATCAAAAATTAAAAATTAATTTCTTCATTGAAAAAAGAAAAAAAAAAGAGATATTAAAATAAAAATTTGTATATATAAATTAATTATTATATGTTAATTATTATTATATTTTTATGTGCAAATTCTATATAATAATATACAGAAAGGTGAGAATTGAAGAAAATGCAAAGAAGACTTATCACAGAAAGGTCTTTCGTCTGAGTTATTACTTGAGTTATTATATTGAGTTTAATAGCTTGAAGACTAAGACATCAATTATGAGCTAAGAATGAGAAAGGAGAAAATCCATTGGATCGCGCGAATTTCATTTCAGTTGTGGAAAAAGAAGATAAGAAAGATTAATCCTTTGCACTATTTCAAATATATTTCTTACAGAAATAATGAAAAGTTCAGAAAGTAATATAAAAATTCCATGTTGTGTATTAACTCAGATATTATTGTTTTATTTCATTCAAATCTTCATATAAATTTCATAAATCTTTTGAAATGAAGATAGCACGAGTATTGAATAATTTTATATTGTACGAAAAAAGAGATATTTATATTTGTTAAATATAATGAATTATATTAAAATTTTTTATGATTGCAAAATAATTTTGCAATTTCTAGAAAATATAAGATTTTATGAAAATTTTTTGAATGATAAAAGTAAAAGTTTACTATACTACTTTGTTAATTTTGTTTCTGAATCTTCAGATCAAGAATCTTCTTATAAAACAAAATCAATTGATAAATGATAGATCTTTTTAATGTAAAGAAATAAATTATCATATGAATTAATAAATCTTTGTTTTAATTAAAAAAAAGAAAAGAAATAGTAGCTACAAAGATGACAATAACGAAAAAAAAAAGTATTATTCTTTTTTTTCGAAATATATATTTGTTAATTTTTAAAACATTTTTAAAGCGAAATTCTCAGAAATTAAAAAAATGGAATTCTTTGAAATTATAAATTTTCGTACTGAAGATGGATTATAGCACAGATAATTCGTCTTCTCAACTCCCATAAGAAAGATAACAGACTAACAATAGGAATAATGCTCTTTATATGTGGCTTCGCAATAAGATTCAGTGGTGGTCGCAGTTATCACGTTCTTGCATATTAGTATCGAACAAATTCGTACATGAATTTCTGATATATATATTCACTTCGTACGATTTATCGTGAAAGTATATGTAATCGATCCGAGTCTATCATTTTAAGAAGTAAAAATGCGTCATTGACAAAGTTATCGATGCACCATTCTCTGTTCTTTTTATCTCGCTCCCTGATTTTTTCCTTATCATTTGAACATTATTTTTTATTACATGAATAAGGTTTATCCCTTTTTTTTTATTTTTCGAATCAGAGAAAAATAAAGTATTAAATTTAATTTTAGAAGTTTAATTTTAGAAGTTTAATTTTGAGAATTTAATTTTAAAAAAGGCTTAATTTTGGAGAGATAGTTAAAGAAGAATTCATATTAATATTGCAATTTATCATAACAATAGATTTAAAATTTTTTGTAATAGTAATTTAATACTAGTTGTAAATTTAAGTTAAAATAATATTTTTTAATAACTTAAATTTCTTCTTGTTACATTAATTTTATATATTGATAATGAGAAGAATTGAAATAAATATTTTAAATTGAAAAAATTAAAAATTGATATTTTCTTTTTTTTTTAATTTTTTTTTTATATTAAGAATTCTGATTTACTCTGATGATATTTTTAAATTTAAGATCCATTTCGAAAAAATTAAATTATATTTAATTTAAAATGTTGATAAAAAAAAGATAATATTATTTATTTAACTACAAATTCTACTGGACGAAAACAATTAAGTAGATAAATATATTATATTTTTAACAATTTAAATAACATCATTTTTTAGAAATATCTCAAAACTTTTAATTTTATTATTAAAATATGTGATAATAGACTTTAAGATAAATTTGATTGTTTTATCAAGAAAAGTATCGACAATAATTTTAAATATTTTGATTTTTGACTGTAAAAAAATTATTTGACTGAGAACAAATTAAAATTTTAATTTTCGAGATCAAAGAAATTCTGAGTTTTGAGAAAATATATTTATGACTAAATTTTAATACTTTATCGTTTTATTGATTAATATATGCATGAATTGTTATTAAAATTTTTAAGAAATTGATATAAAAATGTTTTACATTTATTATTATATATTGTTTTTTTTAGAAACGATGAAGAAGTGAAATAAAAAAGTATAAAAAAGTATATAATATAAAAAAGAATTGAAATAAAAAAGTATAAGAATAAATCTTTGTTTAATGATACAATAAATTGTAGATCGAATTGCTTTATTAAGAAAGAAAATAAATAAAAATGAATGATAGGTATTCTCAATTTTATGATCACTTTGATAACGTCCTGCCATCTATCGGTGAATGCTGGTATAAATCTATGGTTGCACAGAAGATACTATTGTGACGCCATATTGGAGAACTTTGATTTTTAGAATTTTTGTTAAATTTCAATTTAAGAAAAAAAAAATATATTTTTTAGAAATTAATTAATTTTTTGATTTTATTTTATTGACAAAATTTTTATTTTATTAAAAAAATTTATTAACATGATGCTAAATTTTATATCATTTTATATTTTTTATCCATATTATTTTATACAAATTTTTACATCTTTTTCATAAATAATTCGATATATTCGATTATTTACGTTTAATAATATTTATATTAAAAAATATTACATATAAATTTTTTTTTTAATTTTAAAATTAGAATTTTTAATTAAATATGATTCCATAAAATAAATATTTCCAAAATGTCAGAGATATTAGTATAGAACGTGTCACGTATGAAATAATATTTTATATTTAATTTTTTTTTATATTTTATATATCTTAAGCTTTTAAATTAATAAAGAAAAAAACAATCAAATTTAAATTCAGAATTAAAGAATGGTTTTGATTATTTAAAGTTTAAGTGTTATGAATATTAAAATTCAAGTATAATACAGCCATAAAATATATTATTTATAAAATATTTTTAATTAACTTTAACCCAAATGTGTTGACTGTTTGCACTAGGAAAAAAAGGAATATGGAAACATGTTATTTTATAGTAAAATTTAATCTTTCCGTAATATTAATATACTATAGCAGTAAAATACAAAGCTCGATAAATTTATGATTAATAAAAGTTAAATAACTCTACTCTGTATCCTATAAAATGTGTTCATTATTTGCATCGAAAAAAGAAATAAAGAAACACTTTTATTTAAATCTTAAAAGTGCAAAGTTCATCGAATTTATGATAAGTAAAAGTCATATTCCATGTTAACAATGAAGAAACGTGAAGAGTTATTAAAAGTGTTATGATAATAAGAGCTGAAAATGCAAATGCATATTTTTCGACAGCGAAATCATTATTGTTGGTTCACATTAATCAATCTTGTGTTTAACATTATATACATAACATCTGTTAATTTTTCTATTAATTATAAATTCTTTTTATAAAAAGAAACAAGAAAATAAAATGAAAAAAATAATAATTAAGCAAAAAATTGAAGCAAAATATGTATAATAAGTATTTCTAATTAATCCATTTATTTATATAGGACGGATATCTGCGAATCTTTTCGAATATGGCTTTTTGGTATACAATACTCAGAAAGAAAGTGTTTCAATTCAGGTCGAATGCAATTTAAGTGAACGCCTTCATACGCACAATTAATTATGTAACTGTTAATGCAATATACAAATTCATAGAAATTATTGTCAAATTGATTTAAAAGTTTCGAGGAAAATTAATTTAAAATGCGTATTTTTAAATCATGTTCACATTTATATTTTCATTTCTCAAGTACGTTTTTGTTAATATTCCATACGATATTCTTCATTAATTTCTAAAAACTTAGAAATTGTTTCATTGCTCCATTTCTGATTCGTTACAGGTTAATATGTAATTATTTTTAATTACAATTGACAACTTGGTCGAAATTTACATAAATTCACACAGAATACAAATTCACATGGTTAAATATAAAAATAAAGTTTCCTTACTTGAACTAATGTTTCAAGTTACGTGAAATTTATATAAATTATTCAAATAATTTTAATTAATTTTAATTATTTATTATATAATTAATTATATAATTTTAATTATTATTTCAGAAATAGAGCTTGATTTTAGAATATTTTTATTTTTTTTTTAGTTTAAAAATTTTCTATCGTTATTATTAATTGAAATGACATATGATCGATCATATCAATGATCGATTAAAAATCTGATAACGATTTTACAATGAAGATAAACTTCATACAAGCACAAGGATATCGATAGTATAGTTAGATATTGCAACGGAATCGTTTAGTTGTTTCGATATCATCCATCGACACATTTCTTAAGGTTTTTAATGTCATCATTTAATATCTTGCAAGAAGTTTTAAAGAAGTTGTTGAAAGAATGAATGTTGAAAAGAAGTGGTGAATCGTTTTTGAATGATCCTTTATAAAACTAATGATTCGAGGTAAGAAACTTGAAAAATTTATTTGGATGAATCATCTAAGCTCATGGTGCAATCAATTGATGCACATATTATTAATAGTTTGATAAGTTACAAGGTATATATACAAGATTACAATTTTTTGATTTTCTAGATTTCTGTAATGTGTGTCATGTTCTCTAATAATTCTAGATTTTTCTTTTTAATTTTATATCTTTATATTTTATATTTTAAATTTAAATTTTTTAGAATTTTACATATAATGTGATAAATAATTGTAAACCATATTTATTTTTTTACCAAATTTTATTTTGTTCAGTGTTATGTAAAAAATTTCTTACAGATATTCTTAAATTCTATATTTTAAATTTAATTCATAATCTCAATACAAAAGTTTTATATCAGACGTTTTAGCATATTTAGATTGTGAAACGTTCTAACATTTAAAAAATGTAAGATGGATGATCAATAACTTTCAATAACTTTCAGTAACTTGTCACTCGTGAAATTCCTTTCTTGTACAAGAATGTTCAATTCCTAGAAATAATTAATCACCAATTCTCACCATTCTCATCTGATTAAACCACTCAATTTCCTCTTCACTCAAAGTAAATTTTTTATTTTATTATACTTATAATTTTCACCTTCTAATTTTGGACGATTTTCATGTTTACAATAATTTTAAGAAACTCAACTATTTTTTCTCAAATTTAAAACTTTAATCTGAAATCTAACTCAACGATTTCCACTCTAAGAAATTTAAAACTTCAGAATCTAAATTCTACGTTTAAAAACCTACCTATTGCATGGTCTCTCTCATACTGAAACAAAACTAAAATCACCTCCAGAAGAAAAGTTTCATCACATTTATTGAACGAAGAGTCAAAAACGAAAGCCGATCTTTCCACGATATCCTTTCGTATCTTTCACAGAATTTCGCAACGAAACCTGAATTCCTATCGATAGATCGGCGCCATTGTTACATTGCGTTTCGCGATCCGGTCAACCACAGCTTTGACATCGAAAAAATCGTCGAAGGGACACCTGGGGGGGCCACCGCGCGCGCGGAGGCGATTCGTAAGGCGCGAGGGGCGGGGGAGTGGCGAGGAAAAATCATGAGAGGAAGAGGAAAGAGAGAAAGAGATAAAGAGAGTCACTCTTTAACCGTGTGTGTCGTGAAAGTTATAGCGGAGCAAGAGGGGATCCTGAATCGCTTCTGGTACCTCTGGTGGATCGTGGCTAAGCCAGTCGCTCGCTCGCCGCTCACCTAAACGGCTTTCACCTGGGCCGATTACGAAGATCCTTGGTCGTCGACCGCCTTCCAACGATTCTGACCAACGTTTTCTCTCTCTCTCTTTCTCTCTTTTAGCCGTGCGCGCGCTTATGAACACGAAAAACCCGTGGCCCCGTGGCCGGTGATCGGTGATCGGACCCACGACACGTCCGTATGGTGTATCGTTCCGACGAAAACAGTGATTTCCATTTTTTCCATGCGATCGAAGGGGTACGTCGGATCGTTCTGGTTGCAAGGAAGATACGCAGACTGTCGATAGGTTTCCGCTATAGACAGAGAGGTTTCACTTTTGTTTGGCAGGTACGTGATTTTCTGCGCTTGTTTTTCCGCGAGGAGAAAGTGTGGGATCGGCGAAGTGTTTTGAATCGCGCGGTAATCTTCGATAAATATATTATTGGGGGAGGGGAGGGGGGGAGGGAGGAGGGGAGTTTAGTAGAATGGTACGAAGTGTGTTTCGAAAGAACGACACAAGATATCCGTGAGATATTATATTTTAAAGATTTTGAATTTCTATGAATTTTTTTTTTTTTTTTTGCATAAATATATCTTAATAACTTTGTGGTTACTTTGGGCCAACTTTGAGTCAGATATGAACTTTGATACACGAGGAAAGTATAAATAATTTGCAAATTTTTATCCTCTATCTTTATGCAAGCATGTTTTGGGAAAAAACTTATTCATCTTATTCATCTTTTGGGATGAAAAATAAATGAATAAAACGAATTTAGTTTGTTTCTTAATTTAGAAGTATTCTGTTTAAATTTAATATGTTAATATACCATATAAATTGATAAAGAAAGTGAAACGTTAATTGAAAAAGAGAAAACAAATTTTGAAATTTTGAAACTAACCTTAGAATTGAAATTAAATTTTTGTTAATTGAAAGATTTCAACAGTTGAGTACCACTTATTCTCTGAACCTCTTATTTCTCTTTCTCTTGGAGGGTCGTATTTTTTCTTTGTTTCGTTTCGTGTTGGTTGCTCGTTAGGGGCACGCGCGAATTCCGATCGGTTTTAAATCTTACAGCTGAAGTATATATGACCCGTTTCTTTCGGGGGAGAAGAGTTTCTCCGGCGTGACTGTTGACTTTCTATTGTAGCATCCGAGCAACGTGAGATTTCGTAATTTCGTGAATGATCCGATCGCTTCCTTGCCACGCGATGACAGCTATTTTACTTGAAACCGCTTAGCGATTTATGATCTCCGGTTCGAATAAATTATGAATTAGTAGTTTTCGCTTAAAACGTCGACTTATATTCTATTTGTTGATTTGATTTTATTCTATCCAATTTTTCAATATATTTTGTGATTGTTTATTATATATTTATTATATATTTTGAGATTGTTTAGAATCTTTATTAGATTCGTTAATGTTGGATGATTATTCTGCTTGAAAGTGGTTATGATCGGTTATCTCGCTTGTCAAAATTTAGTTATTTTGTGAAAATTGACAATTTAATTTTGTCAAAATTAAAAGATTTGAAATTTTTGATAATTTAGTCACGGAATTATAAAAGTAGAAAATATATAATCCTATATTAGAATCGTTGGATAATAAATTTCCTTATTAATTAAAAAAAAAAAAAGAAATATAAAAGGATAAATATCATGAAATTAATTAATATTATAAATACAATGAAACATAGATTATTAAATTATAGAAACATTATAAACTATAAAATGAAAAGCAATATTTTTGATAATAAAAAATTATGAGAAAAAAATATACATTTTAAATATAAATATTATAAAATCTAACAAGAAAACGTTAATTTAAATAGAATAAAAATGTCATAGATGATAGAATAAAAGATATCTATATCGCCCTCTAATGAAATTTCGCTGTCTAATTATGGGAATGCAAGATTTCTATGTCAGGACTTGCGATTGAGATTTCATTGATCATTTTGCAAGGCAACACGCGAACATTATAACGGTATTGCAAAAGAGACGAGGGCGTGAGGTGGAAATTAGATATTTATAGGACGTTCTGACGCGATTCTTGAGTGTCTCTCTCTTTTTCTGTTCTCACTTTCGTTGATTATTCTCCTTTTTCTTCCATCATCCTGAGTCACTAATTGGCCGAGGATCAAGGAGATCGCGTAGAAAGCGCGATGTAACTCTTCTTTGATTCTTTAATCGCGTTGCGTGATCGATGTTATGCTTTTTCGAATAACCATTGCATAATTGATAAAAAAAATGCCTTTTTTCACCTTTCGTTGATAGTACTATAGAATCAGAACATGACACAGCTATTCGAATAATCGAATAATCTTGCTTTTTATTAGAGTTAGTTATTTCGAGATATATTATTATAGATATTAAACAAATTTAGAAATTACAATTTAACAATTTTCTTGATAATTACATTAATTACATTACAATAATCTTACATAACAAAATTTAAACATTGGGTATATAATTAGCAATTTTTTTTAATTAGTTTTTAATTTATGCATGAGATTAAAGAATTATTAAATTAGTTATTTTTAGATATTTAGAAAATAAAGTTTTTGTTTGTTTGATATTGAAATGAATAAAAATTAACATACTATTAATTTAAAATCGTTTTTCTGTATTTTAGAAAGTAAATGAAGAAAGATTAAAAGTTTTAGTTTTATTTTGAATAGTTAATTAATAATGAATGTTAATATATATTTTAGAAAATTCAACGACAAAATAATCAAATAATACATCATGTGTTATGTATGATGTAGATATCATAAGTGTTTCTGGTAATCTCATAAATAATTAATATTTGTGAATCTAATCTTTTGTACATTTAATAATTAATGTTGCTATTGAATTATATATTATATTTAAACAGATGAATCTTTGATCATGGCAAATATAAAATATCATAAAAAGAGGTCATGGAATTACAATAAAATAAATTAAAATAATTTCTTTTTATCATAAAATTTAATAATTAATAATTGTAAGAATCATAAAAAACAAATATACAAAGTTAATTAAATTATTAAATTAAAATTAAAATTTATTAATTATTTAAAAAAAGTTATTTATTATCTAAATCTTATTCATTAATATCTTAATCTTATTTATTTTTTAATCATTTAACGAAACTGATTCACGGTGCAGTCCCTGAATAACGTATTATAGTTTTAAAAAAATTACTTATCTTTCGATTAAAGATTAAAGAGCTTTTCTTTGTAATAAAATTCCTTATTATCTCTACACGATTATCTGGTAACAATATACCTCGGAACTAAAGATCTCTAAATTAAATATGTATTTGCTTTAGTCGTCGGATCAATTAAAATGAAATCTGAGATCAATCAAAAGAAAGAGAAAAATCTAATTTTTATCGATAAATAATACATTTGATTTTACATTATTAATAAAAAGTATTTTTCTCTTAATATTTATCCGTTAAGCCGATTAATATAGACATTGACCTAATATGTATCAACAGTATTAGAATGATTGTTATCAATTTACTTTTTTGAATTAAAATTGCGCAAATATAAGATTATTTCTTATCAAAGAAACAGTAATTGATAACAGTTGATGCACACTCACAATTATTTAAAATCATAGGAATCTCATCGTTCTAGAATGTATCGCAATTGATAGATTAAAAAAAATATGATAAATATGAGAAATTTTTAAGAAATTTTAATCTGATTGATTCTAAAATTTGAAGAATCATGAAATGAATGTTTATACTAAAGAAATACTAAATACATGTATATATAATAATAATATATAATATTATGATATAATAATATAATATATATATATATATATATATAATATAAATGAAACAATTTTTGAAATTAGAATTTAGTTTAGAATTTTTTAAATTGATTTTTTTAATAAATTTAAATTTATTTGGATTTTAAATTTGAATTTCTATAAATGTTTTTTAATATTTATTTAAAAAAAGATATAATATTTTATTTTATTTTATTTTAGTTATATTTACATATATATTTTATATACATCTTTTAATATTACAATTTTTTAAATAATTATCTAATCATCTATTCTAAAATAATCATCAATAAATCTTTATAGATTGAAATTTTAAAAAATTTTAAGAATTATTTCATTCTAAAATTGTTTCATTATTTATCATTTCTTTATCACGAATCTTAGTCATCAAGAATAAAATCTATAAGTATTGAAGTTATTATGATCCAGAAATCATTGGAATTCTATTCCCGACCTCAAAGTGTGATTTAAAGTATAGAAAACAATTGTTTCTTGCCATTGGAAGTATATTGGTCTCATCACTATCAAGGTAACTGTTTTTTAACGTAAAAATTGTGTCTAATTACATTGAATTACTCGAAATGCGATACATATCTTGCGTACAGATATCGATACATAATACTTCCGAGAGATTTCAATGCCCACAGTGGTAGACGTAATGGTATTTCTAATATTGCTTCGATCTAATATACTAGAGTAGCAAAATCATATATCAACAAATATTATTAGGATGAGGATCTTATTTTTTTCCTTTGTGTGTTTTAAAAACGTGAAGTCATTTTGAAAATTAGTTATGTCAAGAAATTATAATTGTGGAAAATAGTCAAAAAATTTTTTGTTGTATCATAATCAATTTTAGAAATAATTTTATCTATTCAATTCAATAGAGAGATTACTAATTATTACTAATAATTTACAATTTTATAAAATATCCATTATATAAATTAAATAATGAAAATAAATATATAGTTAATCGTTCATTTTCACACGTATTGTTACTTCAAAAACAATTCATAAGAATTTTATTCTATTACCATATGTCATCTATTCAATTTGTCCTTCTGATTATTCTCTTTATGTTAGCATTAGCATTAAAAATTGATTTAAATTATTCAATAAGAATAAGAAAGCTAGTTAGTAGTAACTTTTATCCAATGGAAATAATTATTAGAAAAGGATATGTTTTTTTTTTTTTTAAAAAAGAAGATAAATTTATTAATAAAATGTATTCTATTATCTTAGAATAATTTGTAAAAGTAATAAGATACATCATTCAATTAGATATTCTTAGATAAAAAGTTAATAGGAAGTAAGAATATTTATTTAAAAGCTGATTAAAGTTTTTATGCTTATTTAAACAAATTTTATTTCTGTCGCTATATATTGAATATTTCAATTAGTAGATTTTCAATACATACAATTTTACAATTTGCAATATTTTTTATTATTTTAAATTATTGTTCATACAGACGATATAAAAAAAACACAAAAAGAATTTTTTCTTTTTCATGATAATAGAGTGTTCAATCAAACGATGAGTTTGATGTCCAATAATAGATTATTGATGTTGCATTGCAATTATTATTCATACTCATGATTATATTTATTCACAGTAAATCAATTACTCGAACATTATTAACACAACAAATAAACGAACAAAGTATACAAATTAGTGTATTTAAATAAAATATTTAATTTTATTAAATTATATTGCAGATTGTAAGTTATAAGAAAAATACATTATAAATATCGTAGCACAAAAATTAAATAATTAATTTAATTAATTATTATTAATCCATTATTCGAATATTTATTATTATTATATATTTGGATAATACATTTTTTACTTTCTTTTGATAAGAAGTTAATATTATATCCTTAAATACTTTGTACATAATGGTATCAAAATGGAAATATAAAAAATAAAAAGTACTTCAAAAGATAGAAAATAGGAAAAAGTGGAATAAAAGTTGCAAAACTTTGTAACATTGAAAGTATTCTCACTTAAGAGTACTTATATTATAAGAAAAGAGACAAATGATTTAAGATAAAAATTGATTACAATTGAACGCAATTTAAGACAATTTAAAAAATTTATATTTTTATCGCTTCTATATTGCAATATAAAAGTGAAGAATCTAGTTTTCGAATCAAAACATACTTTCATCAACAACATTTTACATTTTACATTCTCTTCAATCATTCTCAAATTTCGAACAATTATCGCCCAAACATCTTAACTACACTTGAACTACACTTTCACCCTATTCGTCCTATTCTCAAATCTCATATCTTCATTACTTTTTCATTGATTTCACATTCATATACATACAATCTTTCAACCAACAGAAACCAACACTGGATTCGTCTTCACAGCGCAATTTTTCCCGTGTCTAATGTTTTCTTCCGTCCAACTTTCAACAGAGCTTCTCCCGCGTGTAGGGTTAAGAAAGCGATCAAAGATGACAAAGTCAAGTGAATCACACGTCGCGTGGGAAACACGCCTAGAGATACACTAACCCAACATCGACGAGGTTAGATTGTGAAGGAGGAAACCTAGTTACCGGATACGCGGGAAAACGTTGATTCACAAAGGAATCACGAACGGTTGGAACCGGTTAATCATGGCGCGCGTCTTTGTACGCGCTCTCCTCGATTCGATTCGAAATATCCTACGTGCGCAAGGTCATTCCTTTCTCCCTGCTCTCGCGTTCTTCTGCGAAACTGTCTCCCTTTTCTTCGTCCTGTGATTCATTTTAGCGCGCGAATTCACCGCTGAATTTCCTCACGATCGATCGATTTCTTCGTTTCGTGGACAATTGAAGGTGCGTTCCATTTTTATTTATTGTTTATTTCGGTTTCATTTTCGATCTTTCGTTTTATGTTGCGGCTTTGTGTTTGGCGTGAAATGAATTGAGTTTGAATTATTTGTAAATTTAGGACGATTCGTTGAGAGATGACAATTTGAAATTAAAATTTTTGGTTTTAATTGTAATTGTGGGAAGATTAGATATTAATTGGAAGATGATTTAAGGGTAGAAGAAGAGAGTTGGATATAGTTTCCATTGAACCATATGTTGTTATTTAAATGGGAATTATTAGTGTTAATGAAATGTAATTATTATTTAAGTTTTATAGAAAAGTGTAAAGGAACACGTGGAAAATATTTTTTATCTTTTAAAAGTTATTAAAAAGATAAATATAATTTCATCCTTTCAAAACTTTTTAACATTTTTAAAACACCAAAAGTAACGATTATTTTTTCTTATAGAAAAATACTCATACCTCATTTTTTAATTTTATAATCTATTTAATTATGTTATACTTAGATTGATTGATATAAATTACAAATTTGATCTGGATAAACATTTAATAAATGAATAAAAGAAAAAAAGAATAAAAATTAATTATAGAAAAGAAAACCAGCTTGAAAGAGATATAATTTTTAATCCATTTAATATGGAAGTTTTTTCTGTAACTTTTATTAATAATAATTTTATTATTAATAAAGCAAGAGTGTACATATTCTATGAAACATTCTATGTGTGTATATCCAGACACGTGTGTACATTGTACTCGATTCGATTTGTGGGTGTAGCGCGACATTTAAATTACTGTCAATCGGTGTCACAGCAACAAGGAAGCATTACCGTTATTTTCTTTTTCTGTCGAATGTAATCGAAAGACTCGTGATAGCATGCAAGATAATCGAAGATACATAACATCGGTCGGTGAAAGAACGTTTTTCAATTGACAGTATTTACATCTCAATCGTGAAAGAAAAGAAATAAAGAAATAATAAGTAGAAAAGTGAAAGAATCAAGGTTGGAATTTGAACAGAAGTTGAAATTGGAACGTTGAAAGAGTTAAACAGTAAGTGGAAACAGTTAGTTAAGAAAGTTTTTGGAGAAAACATTGAAAATTATTATTCCATATTTTAGACACGGTATCTGATTGATAGAAAGTACATTCGATTTTACATTTTTTTTGCATAAACAGAATCACGGATTAATCTTCAAAGCATTAATTTCAATATTTAATCATTTTATTTAATCATATTATTTATTTATATTTTGTATTGTATAATTTTTGATGATTTTTTTAATTAAATTTTTTAAAGCATATTATAATGAAATTTTGGATTTATATTTTAATATTATTTCAATCAAAGTGTTTGACTTGAAAAAATATTAAAATATATGAATTTACTGTTTTTATTTGATTAAAATTACATAGAAGAAAAAATATTGGAAATATTATTAAACAAAAATTAAAATAATAACTATTAAATTTTATTTCACACTTTATGAAAAATCTATCATTTTTTTATCGTATATATTTTATCTTGAATGTTAAAAAAATATAAAAGTATAAAATAAAAATATAAAGATAATAAAAATTTATTATCTTCTTCTTTTGTATAAAATAATATATATTTTTTAAACATAAAAATAAAGTTCAAGAAAAAGAAAGATCCAAGTCAGAGGATAGAATATTTTAGTGATTTATACATTCGTATAATAAAAGTATTTTGTATTTTTAGTATTTTTAGTATTTTGTATAATAAAATTTTGTATAATATATTATTTTATTCTTGAAAAACTATAAAATAGACAAAAATATAAGTATATAAATATTTTTTTAATTTTTTAAATATCATTGTTTTATGAACAAATGCAATATGAGATATTAAATCACATTTATTTTTTATTAATTCTTCGAAATAATAGAATATTATTTATCTACAATTCAATTATGACAAGTTCATATAATGCTAATGGAACCATTAAAATTAATTATCTGTTTAGTGAATCGTTAAATTTTAAAAATAAGCTATTAACTGATCTTTTAATATTTCATAGTATTTTATTTTACAATTTCCATATAATATCTATTATCGTATCTTGATTAATTAAAACATTATTTTATATTTTTTAAGATGTATTTTAAGACATATACATATATACATTTAAAGTTTCATAGTATCTTTTATCTCTTGAACCAAGTTGGAAAATTTATCTGGTGAACTTTGTAAAGAAGCAGTCTAATTTATTTGTCCTGAGATGAAACTTCAGATTTCTTAAAGTGTACTAGCATACTTTAACTAAGGCATATTTTATCTAAAATTACAAATACTTTCGTCACTAAATTCATTAAAATCACTTCCTTAAGGCCACTTTGCTCTTAGCAACGTTACATTCGTTATAACGTTTCCTTTCCATTTATTTCTATCATGACTCGTGTTTTTTTTATATTAATCCTCTTTATTCAATTTACACATACAGTCAAAAAAGAACACATTGTGACCGAATAGTATTTAAGGTAGGCAGCCGAGAAATGGAAATCCTACGCGTTGAAAAACATATACATGCATGAATTGAATTCCTCGTTAAATATAGAGACAAGTGGTCGCGAAAGAAACCAACAGCGAAGTTAGCTGGACTACGACAAGGATCCAAGCAATGGGGTAAAAGCAATGATTCTCAACCTGAATCAAAAACATCAAAAAGAAATTATAATTTTTGATTAATAATCAATTAATATTTGTTTATTGTAATATAAATTATATTATTTAAAATTTAATATAATTACTTATTATAACAAATTTATTATAATGACTTTTAATATCTTAATAAAATTATATTACTATTTTTTTAGTAGTTAACCTTTCATGGACTAGTAACATATTACAGTTTCTATGGAGATAAGTTGAGCTATTTATATCCATGATTGTTGTTTTTACTGTTCTTAAATCTAAAAAAAATTTAGATTTTAATTTTAAAAATTTAAAAAGTTTAGCAAAAATAAAAATCTCTTTAAATCCAGAAATAAGAATTAAAAACTGATTGGTGACAATTAACATTTAAAAATAAATAATATAGAAAAAAAAAAGAGAAACTTATTGTATTAAATATACACTTAATATTGTACTATACACTTTGAATCATTCGTTAATCTAATCTAATGCTAGTAACTTCTATTATTGCCACATTTAACTTTTAATCTTTTATTAATTATCGATTGATTAATTGATTGGACACGATAGCATCATGCATCCATTGCATCAGAGAACGTAAGTGACTCAGATAACCATGAAAAGTTAATTCAAAGACAATGTCTCTAATTTAGTGTTGAATTAATCAATAAGCAATATCATGCTTATGATATTATTAAGAGAAATGCATTACAAAAATCTTCTGATTTTAAAAATCTTTTATATATAGCAATAATGTTCTTAATATTTGTATACATAAATATATGAAAAAAAAGAAAGAAAGAAAATAATGAAAAGAGAAAAAGAAAATCGAGCAGTTATGATAATTTTAAATATATAATTTATAGTAGCTCATTAAAAATTATATTTCTTTTGTATATTTCTTTTGTTGTTGTTAAATTACTCTGTCAAATTATCAAAAATATCTAAAAAAAATTGTATTTTTGTTATATTTTTCTTTTCTTATATGAAAAAGTCGCAAATTGTTTGAATATTAAAAAAGAGGGTTCAAAATTTAAGAAAGGTTGGAAATCACTGGATTAAAGGATAGAGAGGAAGGCAAACAATTCTATGGTGGACAATGACTCATAGGACAACGGCCTTAAGACGACGAAAAGTGGTAGTCTAGGGAGTAGAGACACGCGCCATAATCATGCACAACCTCGCCGGTGCACCAACGTTCATGCTCGCTTGATGTTTATGAATACGAGCTTAAACTTATGATCGGAATAAAATACAAGAGGAATAGAGCATTACAAGAGAAGGTTGATAAGCTCTGCGCGTAACGTGTTTTCTTGTACTTACTTTTTTTTTATATTCCTCTTGGAAACATTAATTATTTTAATAATTTTAAAAAACGAATCTTGATATCGAATTGAAGGGACGTTTCGTTTTAACTTCAATTGGATAATTTGAAAAGTTTGTATTTTTATTGTCCAATATTTTACTAGACAGCTTTATTGATTCGTAAGATTATTTTTTTCAAAAGCTTATTTGTTTTGTTGATCAATATCAAAATTTTTGTGATATTTTTGTATTTTCTTATGTTGATTATATTTATAATTTCTATAATATTCTAGATAGATAAGAGATAAGATATTTCTATAATTTTAAATTTATATTTATTATTGTTGTCAATAATTGATTTGATTTAATTGTTTTAATAATATGTTGGCATATATATATATATATATATATATATATATATATATTACAATTTTGTTAGGATATATGAATTGAGTATTAGATTTTTGATTATGAAATTAATAAAACAATAATATAATTGTATTTGCTAATTATAAAAAACATATCAACATTTTAATATATATTCGCTATAATTTTATGTAAATATGATTTGCCAATAAATATACACATTTGCTGCAATTCATTGTTTCAATTATAATAAAGGGATATTCAAAAATGAAATTAAAAAATATTTATGAAGAATAAATCGATTCATTATCAATAATCAATATTTAGATTATTTATTTATTCAATATGTTATTTTATAGAGATTTCATTTTTATTTTTGAATAAAGTTTAATAAATCAAATTTAATTTAGTTTCTATTGTTAAAGAAATATATTATACTCTTTTTTCTTTTTATATTTTCCTTTTGTTAATATTATAATTTATTTTCTCACAAATTTCCCAACTCTTAATGAATTTCTATAATAATGTATTTTATGAAATTTAAAATTTAATTTTATTCAAACTTTTTCTAAATTAAAGATTTGTTACTTGCACTATTTTATTTTTAAACTGTCTGAAACGAAACTTTGCTAATGAAATTGAAGTAATGAAAAAATGTTGAATTATTTATTTCATTCCTGATGAAGATTAATTCACGAATGGTTACGAGTTAGAATTATGGAGCAAGATAAAAAAATTGAACGATTATCGATTACACAACAGATCGTTAGTCGAATAATAAATTAGAGGTGATTCATCACAGAAAAAAAGAATTAAATATAACCAGTCCTTATTATTTATATATTACACGATTATGTTGTTATCAATAAATATAATTGATTGTTCTGGTGTTAGTTAAGAAATTTAAGAATATTTTTATTAAAATATTCAAAAGAAAATTTATATCAGTGATTATCTGTTTTTGTTAAAAGACATATTAAACCATAGATTAATAATAAACATTTTTATTAAAAAAATATATAAATATGTAATCTATATAACACATATTTATAAAATAATAAATTTAAAATCTAACAAATTGCTTATAAAATTACTAATTATTTATAAAGATCAGTATAAAAGAAGGAAGAAGAAAAGAATAAAAGAATAGTATAAATATATTTTAAAGAAATCATTAAAATTTTGATTTCCTAATTTCAAAGAAAATTATTAAAATTCCGATGATAAAAAATTCACACATTTAGACAGTATTAATAATCCAACTTTCATATGTTCAATATTTCTCGAGTCAATTCTATATAAATCAATTTTATTAATTCACTACACCTAGAAATCTTTAATTCTTCCGAAGTAGCTCACAAGATATTCAAAGTACCACATCGTAGCGAGCACTGGACGTAGCCTCACGAACGACCTTCCTCCACTCGAGAATAAAATCAGAATAAAATCTAATGAGAGTTAACGGAAACAAAGAAAAAGAAGAAAAAAAAAATTTGCGAGAAATGATCGATGTTCAATTACTTACTTTGAAAATGAAAAGATCAAAGAATCAAAAGTCTTTTGAACGAGTTCGAGGTCTTTTTCAAAAAAAAATCTATCATCTACTTTGGCTGAATCCTAAATCAAAAGAATTTTCGATCAAGAAAATGGCTGTGGAAGGAATGTATAGAAAAGGAGTGTGAGACAAAGCAGGGTGAGGTAGAAAAGAACGTGGTGAGAGGTGTCGAGAGGGTGGAACCGAGGAACGAACGAATCCATGACGTGCCTCGAAGGCAGCAACCGACACGGCGAGTTGCAGTGGACGTCCTTGCTACGTTATCTTTCACGGTTCGTTCCCTTTCACTTTCAGTGTCCAGGAACCAGAAAGCCCAGACCTCCACGAACAAAGGTGCGCCTCCGCCTTGTCCGTGTCTCGAGATCGAAACGAGAGGAGCCACGATTTCCTCTCCTGTTCCTTCATCGTTTCTTTCCTTTCTGCCCTATTTCGCTTCTTAATAACAAGCTTATTCTCTTCTGACAAACTGATAATTAGATCTCGAGTAAAAGTTGTTAAACGAAGTGTGACACGATGATTTTTGAAACTTCTCTTTCTTCTTGAATTTTCTCTCTGGAAAAATGTTTTGATAACATATATAAGATGATCGAAGATGACGAGAATGAGAATGCAGGGAAGGCGTTGCTTTTATGTGATTCGAATTGAGTATGATTGTGTTTAGTTGGTGAGATAGATTATGTTTCTAAATTTTTTTTTTTTTTTTAAGTTATTTAATTTATAATATTCGAATTATCTTCTTTTCCTTCATAGAAGATTTAAGGAAAATTTGAAAAATTAATTTTTTTATGGTTTTATTATAATGAAATGACTGATGATTGAATTGAGTACGTAAGGTTAATTACCTTCAGTAATACTTGATTAAGTTACTCTTTCATCTCACACGATCTAAGGAAATTAAAAAAATTAACGCGATTTTATTATCACGGACTGGCAACACTAGTTTTTTTTTTTTTTTTTAAATTAAGTAGAGAGAAAATTATCGTGGTATCTTTACAGAATATGATAATGTAATTATATTACGTTATATCGCGATTTATTGTGAAGTACTAAGTGCAAGGAAAGAATTCATTCTAATAATTGATTTTACGCTATATCGTAAGTAAATAGAAAAATTTATTCTGAAATATTAATATTAAATTAATTCGATTCGTTATAATTCGTTATAAATCATAAGCGGTCATAGTTAAGTTAAATTATTTAATTTTAATATGTATTCCATACTTTTACTGCGTGCAATAATGAAATTAATTAATTCAAAATTAAATAACACGATTTGTATATTTACGATAACAAATACAGGATATTATTAATTGCAATCTTAGCAGAATATAATATTGGATATTGGATATTGTTTGAAGCTGAATACGAATATGAATTTTTATTAAGTTTCATATTGCATTGAACCCATTAAAGTGTTGCATTTTTATTCAAATATTTATGAATATACTGTTTGTGTTACATATTTGTTTTCTATCTGTCTCAGATTATCGTTATAATTATAAAATATTAATTTTTTTTACTAAAATTTTAACATAAAATATTTTAATATTAAAATAAATAAATTTTTCACAATATTAAAAGAATTTATTTTATTTTAATTTTTTATTTTTATTTAAGTGATATTTCATGATAATATAACATATTTGTAGAAAAATATGTTATAAAGTCACAAAGATCGAAACTGAAACTTTCTTATATATCTTTTAATAAATTCATTGAAACAATATCACTCATTTCTTGAAAGGTTTGATATTCTGTTCTTTTAATGGTAAGTATAATTACTTAATAACTAATGATTTTGCAATAAATGAATCACGTATGAATGATTTCGTAGAGATAATAAGGTGAATATTTGTAAAAAAACCAAATAATTTCTTATTCCCCTTTCGATGAATCATTAATAAGTAGATTGTGAATATCTATGCAAATTAGTGTTTTTATACACGTGATTAAATATGAAATTAAAATAGGACTTTAAAAAAAAAAGAGAAATGATTTTTTAAATTTATTTTTAATATTCAATTTTTTTCATTCAAAATATACAATTTTCATTTCGTTCAACAACAACAACTTTTTTGGAATAATTTATAAGATATCTTCAATTATTTTCATTTTGAGAATAAATTAGTATTTAAATAAACATAAATTTTAAATTTAAATATTTTTTCGAAAATTACTTTGTTCAAAAATTTCATCAAGATTCACAATTCAATATAGAAATTTTGTTACAAATATTACAACGAAAATTATAAAATTATCAATAATTTGATTATAATTTAATTATCAAATTTTTAATTAATTAACTGAATTGTCTTATCTCTCTTTAATATGAATTGAAATTTCATTTTATTATCGTAGAATTAATGAAATACATCATGCAGGATATCATATTAATTCTGCATATATCTTTTAAATTTCCCAAAAATGTATAAATATTTATAATTTGGTAATTAAATAGAGAGTCTCTTCATAGAAAGTAAATGCATATGTAAATATAATTTAATATAAACCAATTTTCATCCGCGGTTTTAGCCGAGTTTACAGGTAAAACGTGGCGAGAAATATAGAAAGTCGGTTGCCAACTGATCCGTTACAAAACATTCACTTCATCGTTCATGTTTATTTCGATAATATTCGATATTTGAAGTTCCAATATAAAATATCGTGATTATGTTCGTTTCACCAAGAATTTCTATTTTTTCTTTTTCTCGATCGTTACGTAGCATTTTCAGCTATAAGATTTCTTTTTATCGGCCAACTTTCTTCTTTAATGCGCGGTGTTCTACATGCGCACTTTCTTTATTGTTTCTCGTTTCTGTCAGAAAACTAGAGAGATTTGCCATTTTTTTTGTAGCGGAAAAGAAAAAAAGAATGTGAAAAAAGAATTTTTATTTATTAAAATAACTATTTTTATTCCGTTTGACACGATTTCAGAAAGCGAAAAACTTTTTTTCGACCCTCTCTCATTTTTAATTTTAAAGATGATTGTAGATAAGACAAGATATTCAAAAAAATAAGAATAAAAAAAATTGCACAAGAAATTTTCACTGACAAATCTTGTGATTTTTTTTTTTCAAATATCAAGATATATAGATAATGTTTATGATTAAAAATTGAAAATATTTTCATACTTAAATAGTAAAAACAAGAAAGACAAATATTTTATAAAATTTAATAGAAGAATTAAATACTTTATTATATGTATCTTTTTTGTTTGATAAATTTATTTAAAAAGTCTGATATAATTGAAATGATTTCATTAATGTATTATTCTGTACAAATAAATATCATGTAAATATCGTGTAAAAAACATTTAATTTATTTAAAAATTTTAAATGTTCACAATTTCATATTATAAGTAACAAAAATATTTAAATAATCCTTTTCTTCACAAAATAAAAAATTTAGAAACAATATAAAATTCGAATATCATTGATATTTTATAATAATAACGGAAAATGAAAAAAATAATGCTATTAGTTTCTTTGATTGAATGATTGAAAAATATATATTCAATATATCTCTTATTATTATCTTTAGATTCTAAATATTTAAATAAAAATATGCGAAGTATAAAAGTTTTTACAGGTGTTCGAGATGGCTGAGCTTAATATTTATTCTAAAATGGCAACTAATATACCAGTGTGACATAATCTCTCTAGGAATTAATTTTTAAAATATATTTTATAATTCGTAATTCTTGTTATTATTCAAAACAACCTAACTTTACATTTCATGGAATTATTCATATGAACAAGAACGTTTAAAATACCAAAGTTACGTTAGCTTAGAACTTCAAATTCAAAACCAGGCAAATAATTATAAATTATTAGTACGTGCTTCTTACAAACGATTAATGATATTAAACAATACTGTATAATTGTCTCGTTGTTTTAGATTAAAAATATAATATAAAATAAAAAAAAATTTGAATGATCTTTTAATTAATTTTAACGAATTTATTTAATACTTTTGTTAAAGTTTCATTAAACTCTGTGTTAAATTTGACTCATAACGTTTTATAATGTGATATTTAAAGTTAATAGGATCCAATTACTTAAGCCATAAAACGAAGGTCATTGGCGAATAAAAAAAGCACACGCTACTTTCATCGAAACTTGGTTTCACATTCTCGATCTATGATATTAAATTTCCATACTGTAATATTCAAGATTTTTATAAATTATAATTAGTAAGAAATGTAAGATTCTGAAAAATTAAAATTATTAGATATTTTAAAAATTATTTGATATTATTGATATTGATTGATTATAGTATAATCTTCTTTTTTTCAATTTCTAAAAAATAATAATTTTACAAGATAATAAAATTGTTATTTTTCCATTTTTTAAAAAATTAATATTTTTTTTTTACAGAATGTCAAAAATTCAACAACAAAATGGAATGATGCCAGGCAATGGAACAATGCCAGATGATGATGATTTTTCAGACGGTGAGAGTACTCCATTGACTCAGGACTATGGCGACAGGTATATATACATATACGTAAAATATATATAAAGATAAGAAAAAAGCGAATGCATTCCAAGAAAAATCGTAAATATTGTTTCAATATAATTTAAAGGAATTTAAAGGTTAACCAGATAACAAACGACATTTAATTGCTATTATGGTTGTTTTGCTTGTTTTCCAAGAATTAAACTTTTTTTATTAATTATATTTTTATTTATTTAATATTACAATTTTAAAATATTTATATTTTAATCTTATAATATATTTTTACTTTCGTGATTGACCAATTTTTATTATTTTTCAAGTTAATAACTATCAAACTATATTCACTATATTTTCGCATAGAAAAGAAAAGTCTTAAAAAAAAAAATCTAAAATAATAATAAGAAAACTAGAATTAATATTGATTTTTAATTAAATCGCGTTTCTTTATTTCTAATATTTTCAGTCAAAGAACAGTTGTGGAAACAAAAGCATGGGACGTCTTTCGGAATCCACCGCCGAAGATCGATTCCGGTTCAATGGCTAATCAAAGATGCCTGGAAGTGACGGTACAGATAACGAAGGTGATCGTGTACCTATTAGTTTTCGTGATAGTATTAGGAAGCGGTGTAGTTGCCAAAGGAACTATTCTATTTATGACATCACAGTTGAGAGCGAATCGAACTATCGTTCACTGCAACAGGGATATTGGTAAGTGATTAAACTTTCGTGCATAGCGTTATCACGAGATCTTTAATTAATTCTAAGACGATTGTTGACGCCTTAGATAGCCTCAGATGGATTATTTGTATTTTGTGTCTTGTTTTAATCTATTTTCTAAAGTTGGAAAAATTGGAGAAATGATGAACTTGAGGAGAAAGGAAAAGAAAAAAAAAAAATTTATGCTTGTTGATCCATGAATCTTAATCTTCAGTTTAAATTTATTTTCAAAGTTTTGCATTACGTTACGAAGTTAAGAAAATAGCGAATATAAATCTGAATGAAGAAAGAAAAAAAAGAATTTTAACGGGATAAAATTCTTAAATTTACATACACATGTCACAATTTTTCTCAGCGAAAAAAATTTCTGATATTTAAAGAATGATTTTAAAATTAACATAATTTAATGTGAAAAATTTTAATATTTTATACTTACTTATATATTATAATTTTTAATATTTCAATTAAGTATTTGTTGGATTCTTTGTTCTGAACCATATATTGGTATTTATAATAAATTTTCTATACATTATATTCAAGTTTTTGGATCTAATATTTGATATAATTTATTTTAAATGGAATAGCAATCCTAATATGATAGGAAATCACATCCTTCAATCTCTTAATATGATTTCTTTTCCTTATGTTTGATAACCTAATATCTGAGAAACGACTACTTTGTAAGCTTATATTATCCGTTTTGTATATCTACAAGAACATTGTAGAAAGTTACAGAGATCGTAATTACAAAATATCATACAGAAACTTTTATAAATTTAAATTTCCATTAGTTTTTATATCTATATATTCTAAAGCAATTTTATCTTAATTATAATCTTATGGAATAGATAATAATAACATTAATGATAACATTAAATCCAATAAATTAAATAGATTATGGCATTTTGAAAAAACAAATTATAAAAAAATAGAATTATTTAATAATAAAACATGATAAATTTTTATATTTAAAGAGATAGAGAATATTAAAAAATGTTTTGAAGAAAAATAATTAATTTTAATTATTATCTTGCCATGAAATAGATAAAATAAAAAGCTAGATTGTAATAATGGATATTTAGAAAGACAAATTGTCAGAAAATAATTTAATAAATTATTGTTTCATCACAAAAAAGAGATAAAGAATATTAAGAAAATTTTTGAAAAAAAATTAGAATTCTATCTTAATTCAAAATTTATTTGAACATTGTTAGATACATTTCAAATAATGGTTTATTGCATTATAGAAACGTTACAAATACAACGTTGCATCATTCATTTGCACCGTGTTTAAACGTTCATGGAAACTGGCATGTAGTAACGTAAAAAAGTGGATCGTGCTCGCATTATAGTTACGACGGAACTTTTTCGTCGTGTATATCACTGGTGCACGCAAAGGAGAGAAAGTACGTGAAACCAGGTTGAAGCGGAGCGAATGGCTTCTAGGAAATAGTTCAATTGTAGATAATGAAAGTAATTAAAAAAAAAATTTTTTAAATTCTTGCAAAATTTTGTGAAATAATTCATAAATTCGTTTTATATTATTATATATTATATTATATGAATAAAAAGACATATCTAATAATATATATTACAAAAAATAAATCGATTATTTTTAAATTCGATGATACATGTTCTAAAATGTAAACATTGTCAGATATCCTAATTTAAATAAATTTAAATAGATTTTCTTATATTCTGATAATTGATTTAAATAATTAAATAATTAAACTTCGAATAATTCAGTATTCTATCGTGTTAATAATTTCAATAGAATAAAGTTTGATGCAAAATCTTAATTTTTAAATTTATCAGATTAGTATATTATATTTGTATAATATCTCTGTTGCTATTAATAAAATAAAATTCTATTTATTTTATCTAAAGTTTATTTTTTATTAGGAATTTTAATTAACGTTCAATTATCGAATAAATAAATAATAGGAAGAATCAATGAAAACTTTTATTTTATTAATTTTAATTGTAGAAAATTGTCCAGAGAAATTTTGATAAATAAAATTTATTATATTATATTATATTTAATAACTCGTGTTAATGACATTATGATATTCGAGAGATTATTACTCTATATATATATATATATATATATATATATATGTATATATATATATATTTGCTTATAATAATATTAAAATAATTGCTTTTATAATATAATAAATTTATTGTAGAGTTAATAGAAACATAAAATTTATTTTAATGCTTATAATTTTCTTGCAATCACAAGAATTTTCAAACAATATTATTTCCAATATTGTATTTAATTAATTTTAATTATAATTATTATTATAATATTAATTATAATTAATATCGCTATTAAATATAAACATTAAATTTAATGCAAATATAATAAATTGCTCTTAATAATTTTATAATGTTCATTTTTCTGATTATTTAATTTATTTTTTTTTATAAAAAACTACATATATTAAATAAATAAAATTTATATTTTTAATTATAATTATAATTATAAATTATATTTTATAAAAATCTCGTATATTTTCTTTTCTTACAAAAAGTAACAAAGAAATACTTTTTTTTTTTCAATTTTCAAAAACATTTTACATTCTCAAATTTATGAGATATACAGATTTTTTTCAGAAAATATTTTATCTTATTTATTGAAAAACATATTTCAACAATTACATTAATTTATAATAACGTATTTACTATATATAATTTACTCATTATTATGAAAATAATTTTTAAAATTAATCTTTAAAAATAACTGTTGCACAATCTTGGTATGCAAATAAAATATTAATGCAAGAGCAACAATCTCTTATGCAACTGTTGATGCTTGAATATTAATGCGAATACATTATATTCTAATAATATTCCAATATATTTTTCTGATTCATAGGCCGAGACAAATACTTTGAAGTGACGTTACCAGAACAAGAGAGGATAGCGTGGATCTGGTGCATCATAATCGCTTTCGCGGTGCCTGAATTCGGCACGTTAATCCGTAGCATTAGAATATGTATCTTCAAATCATGGAAGAAACCGCCTGCATCCCATTTCCTTGTCGTTTTCGTCATGGAGACATTTCACGTGGTCGGTTTGGCTTTGATGTTCATGGCAGTGCTACCTGATTTGGACGTGGTTAAAGGTGCGATGCTGACAAATTGTGTATGCTTCGTACCCGGTGTGCTAGGTAAGCGATTGCACATTTCACTTTTATAACGATCAATTTTATATGAAATTCTGTTCGAAACTGGTAGAGCAGGATGTTCGTTGCGTAATTGTTAGAACGAGGTCAATTTGAGTATGAGACGTAAGAGATAGGAGAAACGTAGATGGTATTTGGATTAATGTTTCTGATTAATGATTCAGTTTTTGTAGTTGTAGATTAAATAGAAAAAGAAAAGGGGGGAGGAGGAGAGAATAATTTAAGTTTACTGAGAAATAATTTGAACCAGAATTTGAAATTTTTTTAAAAAGAAGTTTTTACATTATAAGTTCAGATGAAGATAGATAAGAAAAAATTATTGAAGATAAAAGTTTTAAAAATGAAAATTTTTTACAGAAACAAATATTTTGTTCGATATTAAAAAAGTTCTTCATTATTATAGATATTGAATATTATTTAATGATATTACAATAATATTAATTCTATATGATATTAAATAAAACTAATATCTAATAATTTCAATAGTTTTATTTATCTTGTGGAGTCTTTTTTAATAAACATCTCAAAATAAATTGTTTTCATGAAATTCTTGTTATACAGATTTTAAAATATATGTTTTTTAAGAATGTTTAAAAATTTTTATTTTTTAAAAAATTCCTGAAATTAGAAAAGTATATAGTTTATTTCTAATTAGACTCGATTTTCAAATCGAATACTTTGAAACCAGTAGAATGGAATTTGGTACGTAATTGGTACAATCTTTTTTTTGTCACTTTTGTATCTTAAAAATTATAATTCTCTCTTTTTATTATAATAATCAATTATTTCTTTTATACAATTTTATATCAAATAATAATAATTATATAATATAATATAATAATAATTGTAATAATTGTTAAATAATTGTTAAAATATTCAAATTGTTTCTTTCGAGTATGTATATATTACAGTAACAAACATTGCTAATAAAAATATTATTTATATAATTTTTTTATAATTTAATCAAATTATTCTATTATAAATGAATAATTTGTACTTAATTTAAATAAATTACGCAATCTTCAATGAATTTCTTTTATAATTTGCAACTGGTAGAACAAGATTTTTCTCACATAATTGGAAATACAGAAGTAGGTCCAATTATCTATAGAATGTAAAAGGAATGAATGAATTATGTATTTGGAATTGAAAGTTTCTGTAATTCAATCTCTAAATTATTATATTTTGAAAGTTTAATTGATAATTTCTGAAAATATTTTGTAAATCGAGAATATTATAGTCTAAGGAAGAATTTAACATTAGAAAATAGATTATGATTAAAGTAGTATGAGTTGGAGGATATCATAACCAATCGGATATGGCATTTTGAAAGTGCATTGCGTTGACCTCACTCTATTACAGTGTAATGTTCTGTTCTAGTATCAAAGGTGAATGGTTTCCATCCTGTCGATTATTAGCTGTATGAAAAATTTTAATTAAATATATCTTGCAATTATATAATTTTATAAAAATTTAAATGGGAAAAATAAAATAATATTTATTCCCATAAATTCAATTTAATTAAAAAATATAGATTTATATTTGTATTAGAAATTTTAGAATCAATTCACGAAAAGCAAAATAAATAATAAATATATTAAAAAAAAAAATAATTATTTTAAAATTTAATAATTTTAAGTTCACTTTAATTCGATAAAATATTTTTAAAGATTTTTAAAGTCTTCTTTTTTTTCAATTAAAATGATTATCAGTCATCGCTATAAAGATATTTTAAAGAAAAGAAGAAAATTATATGAAAATAAAATTTTTTTTTCTCTTATTCAAGGGCTACTTTCTCGGAATAAGAAAAAAGACGAATCACGATTTGTTCTGGTGCTAATCGATATTGCTGCACTTGTCGCTCAAGGGACAAGTTTCGTTCTTTGGCCATTATTGGACAGTTCACGATTCTCTTTGTGGCTAATACCACCATCTTTATTCCTAGTTTCATGTGGCTGGTGGGAAAATTATGTTTCGACGCAGAGTCCGATTGGTAAATATCACGAAATCGATGCCAAATTAAAAAAACTGTGAAATGAAAAGAATATATTAAATGAAAGAAGAATTTCCAATGGAAAAATTATAAAATTATTAATTAAAATATTAGTAAAGATATTTTTGACGATATCAAGCTTAATTGCTAATCGAAAAATAAATTAGTATAAAAATAGATTTTTTTAAATTTTTCTTTTTAAATTTCTCTTTTCTTTTTTTTATATTTAATATTATATTTAATTTTATATTTAAATTTTTTCTATTTAAAAATTTCATTTAATTTAAATCTTAAATATATAAATTAATTAATATATCGAAATTTAAGATAATTCATATATTTATGATTAATTATATTATTTTATTAATCATTGTATAAAACAAAATAAATTATCAATGAAAATCTGATAAAATAATTTTCTGAAAGAAACACAATAATTTTTACTTATTTATTTATTCTTTATTTTACTAGGATTCGTTCGATCTCTAGGAAAAATAAAACAAGAAATGCAATTGACAAGATACTTTACCTACATGTTCATGTCGGTTTGGAAAATTATAGTATTCTTTACTAGTACGATATTAATATTATATATTAAAGGTGAAACTGTTGGACATTTATTCAGCATGTTCGGTGATGCTTTTGGAAATCACACAATTGTTGTAAGATCAATGTATGATGTTACTGGCAGAACAACAGATATCGCTGATATAGTTGATATCGATGATAATAAGATAGCCATACCGGCAAATGTGAAAAGTCCTATATACGTTCTATTGTTGCAAATATTCAGCGCCTATTTCATGTACATATTCGGTAAGTGTAAATTCACAATATTTAGCGTTAATTTAACTCTAGAATGAACTAAAAAACTAGTTAAATTAATTTATTTTTGCAATTATTGTAATTGCCAAAATTAATATTTATTTATTCAAACAAAAATACAATAATTATACAGGATATTCCTAGTGTAAAAAAGAGATGATTTTACATAAGAATATAAATTTCGAGTAAATTTATTTTATTTGAGTCTTTCTTCCTGAGAAAATGAACTTTGAACATTCTGCAAATATATATTATTATAGTTGAATAGATACAAATCTCCTGAATATTTTAAAAATATCGTTATAGATATATTTGTTTATATTCTCTTAATTTTATTATTTTTTTTGTTTTCTTAATTTTTTTTAAATAGAATGCCATCCAAAAATTGCCAAAAAATTGTCATTTGCTATAAAAGCAAGAATTTAGCTTAAGTCCTACACGAACAATCTTATGAATAAATAATACCACATGATGATCTTATTGATATTCATCTCGCTTACATGCTCTCAATATTAAGTCAATATGCAGCGTAGAAACAATAACGGCGTAGAAATCTTATTTTGAATGTGCACCAAACATGATTGTCTTTTCTTGTTTACGTGAAAAATTGCAATAGACTGCCAATAGTAAGACGCATCGAAAAATATAAAAATTTTTAGATTTATTATAATTATAGAGCAAAAAGAAAAAAAAACTTCTTTAATCATATTTAATCATTCGTAACTCATAATGGCGTTAATCGATTTCGATAAAAATTTGTATACGTATACAATTTACTTAGATCTCTTAGATATAATCGTCTTAAAAAAATTATTCGATTTAAAAGATGAATATTTTTGTCTATCATTGGGCAAAAATAAAAAGAGAAGTATTAAAATAAAATAATGCTTTTCTTTCAGGTAAATTCGCGTGCAAGATTTTGATACAAGGTTTCAGTTACGCGTTCCCTGTAAATCTAACTATACCGGTATCGATCTCGTTATTGATTGCCGCTTGCGGTTTAAGGCATACCGATCCTTGCATATTTCACAACACAATTCCGGATTATCTGTTCTACGAGTCACCACCATTGCATTTCCTCAACGATTTCGTTTCGAAGCAATATGCCTGGGTATGGCTGCTGTGGTTGCTGTCGCAAACTTGGATTACTTTGCATGTTTGGACGCCGAAATGCGAACGTCTCGCTTCCACAGAGAAATTGTTCGTTGTACCTATGTACAACTCATTGCTGATCGATCAATCGATGGGCTTAAACAGGAAAAGGGATGATCAACCGGAAGTGAAAGTGGAGGTAATCAAATTCGAAGTTTTTACAATCCTCTACAAATCTTTCGAATCTCTATAACTCTCTATAACATTATATGCAAATTATGATACTTTGCAATTCGATTTCTTTGTAGGTCACCATTCCTAAGGGATGATTATTTTTGCTTTTGGAATTATTTTTATTTCTCAAAATAAAATTGAATTTTAGATTAAAATTTATATCGAAATTTTTATTGCTTTTCTTTAAATTTGTTCATTATAGATATATATTTTTTTTAAATTACTTATTTCAATATTGTAATATTAAAATGTTCTATCACTGATTTTTATGCAGATATGGAGACAGGATTTGTAGATTATTTTTATAAAAGAAATTATTAAAATGATAAAAAAATATATAATAAATTGAATTGTATATTTATTGGTATGTTAATTTATTTATAGAAATTATTAATTCTTCAAATATTAGATCAAAATCGGTATAAATATAAATAAAGTTTTGATTATAAGATTTTAAATTTTATAAAAAATGAAATTATTATTATCTTATTGCACGTAATTGTTTTCTTTTATCCTCATTAATTCTTTTCTGATTAATTATTAATTCTTTTCTGATTAAAAATAAAGTTTTTATATAAAAAAATTAATTTTATAATTAATTAAATGTTTTTTGCAATTCTCAACAGTACTATGAACAATTAAAGGCAATATTCAACTTCTTTTCATAAGCTTTTATCTCCAATGAGATTTCTATGCAACTGAATCTTAATTTCTTAAAAGAAAATTCTTTGTCTCAATATTTAATGCCTCTTTATTCAAAGAAAAATACTAAGAAGCTTACTTGATTTTTTACTAACAAATTTAAATATTTTTATCTTCTTATCTTACAATTATTTTTCGTTCTTTGACTGATCGACGAGAAAATATCCAATATTTTTTTAAATAAAATCATGTTATTTCTTTTTATATTCTTGTTAAAAATAAAAAAGTCTTGTAGTTGAACAAATGTATCATTTATAATTATAAAAAGAACATAATTTAAAAAAAATCATTCTTTAATTAATATCAAATTTCGTAAAAAAAAAATATATATATATAAATGACTCAAAATAAGATTTTTAAAATTAAATTTTTTTCTTGTAATATTTACTGAACGATAGATCTTTGTAAAACAATTTTATCTGGAAAAAAAGAATTCTTCACAGATGCTCGTGACATAAACAGTAACAGTAACGTTTTATTTTCCACCATGAATCATAAACTTTTCTTGGACAACGTTTTCTTTAATAGCAGGAATATTATAAAGAGCATACTGAAGAAATTCTATTTTCAGAAAAATTCTATTTTAAATTATATAGAATTATTTTATTTCAATTTATATACAATTTATATATTAAAAATCGATGCAATGTTTTTTTTTTTTTTTTGATTTATTACATATACAATCATATACTTTTTTAAAATAGTTTAAAATAATAAATTCGATATATTTATCGATATGTTTAATATTATAGATTATAAGACGAATGTAAATTAATTTAAATCTCAAATACAAATTATTTTATATCATACCAATATCACATAATCATAAAATTATCGAAATTAGATCATTATTTTTTTATAACATAAAAAATTATTTTCGTTGATCAGGATTTGGCGGAGATAGAGAAAGAAAAGGGAGATGGAGATTATGAGACTATATACGAGCAAACGGATGGCACAACCACACCTCCATCAACTGTAAGAAGCAGCGATCACGTAACTAGAATATATGCTTGCGCGACGATGTGGCACGAAAATAAGGAAGAAATGATGGAATTTTTGAAAAGCATTCTTCGATTGGATGAGGATCAGTGTGCACGACGTGTAGCCCAAAAATATCTGAAAGTTGTCGATCCGGATTATTATGAATTCGAAAGTGAGTGTATAATTTTGTTTTTCTAATAAGATGTTAAGCAAAATAATATTATCAAATAATGAAAACTGAAATTGTATTAATCTCAAGATATATATTTTTTTAAATTAATTTTATTATATAATTATTCATTTCTTTTTTATTTTGGTTTTATCATTTATTTCTTTTTAGCTCACATCTTTTTCGATGATGCCTTCGAGTTATCGGATCACGATGAGAACGAGTCGCAAGTGAACAGATTCGTGAAATTATTGGTAGGCACTTTGGATGAGGCTGCGTCTGATGTCCATCAAACACGGATGCATGTTAGGGCACCAAAGAAGTACCCAACACCTTACGGTGGTCGATTAGTTTGGACACTTCCTGGTAAAACGAAAATGATCGCCCATTTGAAAGACAAGAGCAAGATTCGTCACAGAAAACGATGGAGTCAGGTAATTATGAAAATTATATGAGATTCTCAAGAAATTTTTTTACTTCGATATTTAAATTTTGAGAAAATGATTTAAGGCTTACAAAATCATCAAAAAATAAAAACTAATTCTGAAAAAATTTCATAGAATGAATTTTTATGTAATTTTTAAAAATTCACAGCAATCCAATATTTTGATGATTTTAAAGTAATTCTTTAGATTCTTTATATTTTAAATTTTATACATAATTTAAAAATACAATATTTTAATATTAATACTCAATAATTCTAAAAAAATTTACAATGTACAATGTATTTCTACACGTACAAATTTGATATAAAATTTTTTATACTTTATGTAATTCATTTATATAATATTTCCAATTCTTTTCACATTATTATACATATTTTTTTTTCAGGTCATGTACATGTATTACTTATTGGGTCACCGGTTAATGGAGCTACCAATCAGCGTTGATCGGAAGGAAGTGATCGCGGAAAATACTTATCTGTTAACTCTCGATGGTGATATCGATTTTCAACCAGCTGCTGTGAAATTACTCGTCGACTTGATGAAAAAGAATAAAAATCTTGGCGCAGCTTGTGGTCGTATTCATCCAGTTGGTTCAGGTAATCCCCGAGAAATAATTTTCAATCGAATTTTAAAAAATGACATAATAAATATCTATATAGTATATTTTAAGATTGAAAAAATAATTTTTCATAATTCTTTGATATTGCATTAGGTCCTATGGTGTGGTATCAAATGTTCGAATACGCTATTGGTCATTGGCTGCAAAAAGCAACGGAGCACATGATTGGTTGTGTGCTTTGTAGTCCTGGTTGTTTCTCACTTTTTAGAGGAAAAGCTTTAATGGACGATAATGTGATGAAGAAGTACACGACAAGATCGGACGAGGCTAGACATTACGTGCAATACGATCAAGGGGAAGATCGATGGCTTTGTACACTTCTCTTACAACGTGGTTACAGAGTATGTATTTAAAAGATTTCTAATATGTTTTTTCCTTTATCAAATATAATAGAATTTATTTGAATGACCGATTACCCGAACATAAAATGAATCATCACGAGTATATGTATTTAAATTATATATTTATCTTAAGTAATAGACTTAAAATAATTTTTAAACCAATTTAAAATCTTTAATATCATTAATAAAGATATTATAAGCAATATTTTCCCAGAAATAAATATCTATTGAGTTTATTTGATCTTAAAATTCGATTAAATTCTATTAAAATAAAGAAAAATTTAAATCGCTATAATTTCAAAGATAATTACTTCTGATCAATGAATAAAAGATCATTAGAAACGCGGAATTTTGCCCTTTGAAACACTCTTTCATTTATCTCGATACGACTTTCGGTTTCGAAGATATCGTCGTGTAAAGAAAAGAGTAATTTTTTGTCGTTTATTATTTATCCTCGTCATTTATTCAGATCTCTCACTCGCACTTTGTCTTACTGATCTATCCCAAATTTCAGACAAGCGATAGACATCGTGTAAAGAAAAGAGTAATTTTTTGTCGTTTATTATTTATCCTCGTCATTTATTCATATCTCTTACTCGCACCTTGTCTCACTGATCTATCCCAAACTTCAGACAAGCGATAGACGTGATTCTTGGAATGCGTACTACGTACGTATGCGTACGTTTTTCCAGGAAAAAATGTAGGTCACTAGATCACGATCCCATTCATAATCTTTGTTAATTCAAACATTATGGAAAGTTTGATTCTTTATATCTCGACAACCGATTGAGATATCGAGATAAATCAAAAAATGACTTCAAAAACATGATTCCCTCTATTTTCTGAGTGAATTTCGATGGCAAATTTTAAAAATTTTTTTTCATACTTTTTACGTGAAAAATTTAAATATATTTTTGATTGCAGTAATCGCAATATTAAATATATAAAAATTTATATTTATTTAGTTTTATATTTATTAACGAATTTATAAATAAATTTATAAATTATGCTCTCTGTTGCTTTATATTCGTTTGTACTTAAAGATATTTTTATTGCAAATTTCTAACTAAAAAAATAAAACTATCTATAAGATTTTATAATATTTTATTAATGTTACAGGTTGAATATTCAGCAGCTAGTGACGCTTATACTCATGCACCTGAAGGCTTTAATGAATTTTATAATCAACGTCGTCGATGGGTACCTTCCACCATAGCCAATATCATGGATCTTTTAATGGACGCGAAACGGACCATTAAAATCAACGATAATATTTCTCTCCCTTATATTTCTTATCAAATCTTACTCATGGGTCAGTTATATATATATTTTTTAAATATTACTTTTCACTTGATTGATATTTTTTCCATTATTAAAATTTTTATATAATTTCTAAATTTTATCTATATTTCTAAATGCTATAAAATTTTACTCTTATTCTCTAATTCAATTGGATCATAAATTAGATAAAAATAAATAAATAAATAAATAAATAACTATATCCAATCAAGTTGTACATTTATAAATCAACCATGATGAAAATTGTTCATCATTTTTTTATTTTATTATCGATCTTTTAATCGTCCATGGTTATTTTTCCAGGTGGTACCATTTTAGGACCAGGTACGATTTTTCTCATGTTAGTAGGTGCCTTCGTGGCTGCTTTCAAGATCGATAATTGGACCAGCTTCTACTACAATATCATTCCCATTCTCCTCTTCATGCTCGTATGTTTTACTTGTAAAGCAAACATTCAAGTAAGTTTAACCATCCATATATAAACCAGCTTTATCGCTTTGACCGTATTTGCAATTTTGTTTTTTTTTTTTTTCGTGCCCTTGTCTTTCAGCTTCTGTGCGCGCAGATATTATCGACAGGATACGCGATGATAATGATGGCCGTCATCGTAGGTACGGCTCTCCAGCTCGGAGAAGACGGTATCGGTTCACCCTCGGCCATATTTTTGATAGCCTTATCCGGTTCCTTCTTTATAGCGGCCTGTTTACATCCACAAGAATTCTGGTGTATCGTACCTGGTATCATTTATCTCCTTTCGATACCTTCCATGTACCTTCTTCTTATCCTCTATTCGATCATAAATTTGAATGTTGTCTCATGGGGAACTCGCGAAGTCCAAGTGAAAAAGACCAAAAAGGTTCGTTCAAAATCTATCTGCTATTCAAATTTTTCTTTCTCTTATTCGCATTTCAACACTAGAATTATCAAATTTATGCTGAATGATGACAGATTTTGTATTTTTTAAAAATTATCGAGAACAGTTAGCCTAATATTATGTAATATACAAATATTATTGCTTATTAGTATGATAATTTAAATGTTTGATGATTAAAAAATTATATTGCATTTTTTGTGATTGTCACAATTTTGTCACAATAAAATATTATGAACTAAAAAGTTCATAAAAATATTCCAGGCATTGGAATAGGATATTATGTAAAAAAGATTAGGTGAAACTGGCTCAGGGAAAATTTATGGCAGGTACTTGGATTGCGTATGGCTACTGACAGTAAGCTACTGTAAGTGAGGATTTGTACATACTCAGTAATAGCTTGTGACATAGTTATTGGATATCAAGTATTTGATCATCTAGAACAAAGATTTACAACTTTTTTATCTCACAACGAGCTATTTATTAATTCTATGATACATAAAAGAAAAATATTTTTTCGTTTAATAAAAATTGATTTACAAAGTATAGTAATATCTATTTTTACATATACATTTTTCTCTATTATCCGTCAAATATTTAATTTTATGCTATTCTTGAAAAATATTTTTTTAAAACTATTATTCATTTATGATGTCTCTAATATAACTATAATTAACTACAATTAAAATTAATAATATAACTATAATTAAAATTAATAGTTATAGTTATATTATATATATTATTTATTTCTAATTTACATGCAAAAATATCATTTTTGATTTCTAGTCAAGATGTTATAAATAATAAATAATTCGTTGTTCTAGTGTTGATTTAATGGAAAAATAGAAAGAAAAAATTAGTTTGATATTAATAAATATTGATTGTAAATTTATCGTGATATCATTGAACAGGAAACTTATGGTGATGGTAGATCGAAAAGCATGTATCGAAAACGATTCTTCAGGGTGGCAAGTGCTTTTATTTAATTTCACACACAAGTCGGAATACAGCTTTTTTTGTCTGCAAATGTATGTTCTAACTTGTTTGTAAAGAAACAGATTTATGTCAATAATATATTGAGGATATTGTAATATGTATTATATATATATATATATATATATATATATATATATATATATATATATATATATATATATAATATATTGAGGATATTGTAATATGTATTATATATATATATATATTTTCTAAAATATGTAACACCAAAATAAACCCTTTTAAGCTTTCCTAGATATGCATTATATTGCATGTCTCACCATGTTTTCTTATTCTTCAAATGTTAAATTTATATTTTTCGAAATTCTAAAGATAGCAAAATATTAATGAATTAAAATGTCACAAAAAATAAATTAAATTTCTACTTTTGACACATAATTATTTTAACTATTACAAATAATAATAATATTATTTAATAATCAAATAAAAATCGTATAGGAGAAGAATTTAACAGAATAGATTTTTTACAAGATAATGATTAATATTTATTTCTGTACATTTTTGACATATTAAACAATTTCTTTTCAGTTACTAAAATTAGTAAAACTGAACTCATTTAAGTTTTTAATTTAATATTTTTGATGTATCCTCAAGATATTACAATTTTCTTCCAAATTAAAAATTCTATTTCAAGTACACTGACATTAAAATTAACACATCAGGTTTTTGTGGCAGCGATAATCAGCACCTTATACGGAATGATAATGGTCGCTGTGATCGTTGGGACTGCGATTAACATCGTTCAAGATGGCATATTGTCACCAAGCGCGATGTTTCTAATGTTACTAATGTCTCAGATAGTCATAACCGCGATACTTCACACCGAGGAGATATTTTGTATAATATACAGCGTGATATATTTTATTACCATCCCATCAATGTATGTGCTGCTTATTATTTATTCAGTCTGTAATCTGAATGATATTACATGGGGCACAAGGGAAATAAAGACTAGAAAAACAGCTGCGGTAATTATTTACATTCTTAACCAACTAATTTTCTTTAGTTCTCTATCGATCACCATTACTAAAAGTGAAAGGAAAAAAAGAAGGAATTATATAATTATATTTTAATAATGAAAAAAATGTATATTTTGATATAATTAATTGCAAAAGATAGTTTTTGTAAAAATAATTTTGTAAAATCAAAATGCTATAGGAATTTTGAAGTTTTACTAAGTTTTTTGTTCTTTCTATGTAGTTCTAAATTTATTTTTTGATATTTTAATCTTTTTATTATTTTACTTATGATTTTATATGAAAATGATATAATTGAGAACACTTGTGATTTGAAATGATGATTTTTTTTTAATCTATTTTGAATCTAGTTTGAATTATGTTCAATTTGGATTAGATTTAAAGTAAGATAATTTTATCAGGAAAATAAAAATTCTTCAAAAGAAAATTCAAAGGCGTTTTTATATTATAATATACGATATATTTCATTTTTGTTTTGATTTTAATGAATAGATTTTTAAATAAATAAATTAAATTTGCATATTAAATTAAAAATACATAAATTAATACATATATAATATAAATAATATAATTAATTAATAATATAATAAAATAATATAAATAAATATATAAATTATATCGTTTCAAAGTACAAAATATTTTATTTCTCTGAATGTAATAGTAATTAATCAATCAATAATATACACAATTAATAATTTTTTTACACATTTCTATTTGTTTTCAATGTTTTCATTATAAATTATTGTAATTATATAATTTCTATTTTTATTATAGAAAAAATAATCACTTATTAAAATATAAAATTATTATAGCTTAATTTTAAAATCAATATAATTTATATTTATAAATATAGTTACAATTCTTTCTTAATAGAGTTGCTTCCTAACACTAATAAACAATTTTGTTTTCAAAAATAATTATTATTTATTATTTAATACATGATTAATGTTAAACAAAAAATTTATAATACATTTTTCTTTGAATAGGAACTTGAACAAGAGAAAAAGGAAGCTGAGGAAGCGAAGAGAAAAGCAAAGCAGAAATCTTTATTAGGATTTCTTCAAAATGGCGTAGGATCGAACGACGACGAAGAAGGATCGATAGAAATTTCCTTGGCAGGGTTGTTCAAATGCATGTTTTGCACTCATGGACAAACATCCAATGAAAAACAGCAACTCGTCGCCATTGCTCAATCAATGGAAAATGTTAACAAACGTCTGGAAATTATTGAAAGGTATTCTCATTTAATATTATCCTTCAAATTTTAGAATTTATTGATTAATTTGATTAATTATTTTAACAAAAGATTCAAATCTTTAGCTGTAACCAGTTAGACATATAAGGATTGGTTACAAATTGCTACAACTTTTACTGGTTATGAGAAAAATAAAATGGAATGATCAACCGGTTGCACTTTACGTGAAATAAATGTTATGTGCTTGCTGTTATGATCGAAACTAGCCAAAACTGAATGAATGAATGAAATGAAAGATTGAATTTCATATTCATATATAATATAATAATGAATTTCATATACATATATAATTTTACATGTAATTAAAATTAAATTTACATTCTTCTATTACAATGTTTTTGAATCTTTTTAAGAAGTAGTTGCAAAAAAAGTAGATCGTATTATTTATACTATAATTATTTTTACGATTTAGAATTACATAATTATTTATATAAAATATTTTATAATAAAAATTTTTAGTATTTATTTGTAATAACAATTCAAAAGATTCATCATATTAAATACTTTATATTTGCTACAATATATTTTTAATATATCTTTGATATTTTAATAATATTCTCACCAAATACTTTTATAAAATAAAGTATTATATATTTATTTTATTAAAATTCATTTTTACATTATAGATAGTGAATTATTTAGTTATCAGAAAAAGAAATTATGTTCCAAAAAATTAGAGAAACATTATCCTGTTATTATATTTATCAAAATTCATACTGTTTTTGAAAAAAAAGTTTTCATTAATTCCAATAAAGTTTTATGCAAAAAAGCATATTATATTAATTCAAACGGAGGGGGTAGGACAGGATAATATAAACTCAAATTATATTTCTAAAATAAAAAGAAAGAAAAATAAATATTTTTTTAATTTTATTTATTAGAGCTGTGGATCCTCATGGAGTAACGAGCCGACGTCGTGCATCCTCTGTTGGTTCTCGAGGCGATCATTTGGGCGCCATTGGCGAAGATCCAGCGGAAGGTCAAGATGGTCATAGCGAACCGGAAACTGTGACTAGTCAAAACACGGAAGGCAATCGCGAGGGTAGCAATTTCCTTAGCAGACCTTACTGGCTGAGCGACGAAGGGCTTAAGAAAGGTGAAATCGATGTTCTGTCGATGCAGGAGGAACAATTTTGGAAGGATCTTCTAGAAAAGTATCTGTATCCCATAGACGAGGACAAGGCTGAGAAGGTAAGAAATTTTATTTCAATTTCAATAATTTTTAAATTTATTATTTTTTTAATTTGAAAAAAATATTTTCATCTATTTTTCTTTCTGGTTTAATTAAAATGTAAATGTTTTAACAGTTTCGAGAAGTTAGAATTAGTAGGAAAAAAATATACAAATTAGTAAATTATTATTATATATTTGCAAATTTATACTATTTGTTATTTTTATTATTAATTTATTTTTTAATAATATGTGTTAATTGAATATATTTTTAGAAGAAGAGATTAGCATTGAAATTGATAAAATTACTAATTTCATTTTATACGCTTTAGATCGTTCTTAAAAAATTATATTATTTAATTATTTATTATACTTATTTCTAAGTATAATAAATAAAGAATTTCATAGAATTATTAAATTAAATAATGAAAATAATTATTTCAATATTCTTTTTAATTTTCTAATCAAATATTTTTTACAGTATTTTTGTATAATAATTTTTAAAAATTTTCAAACTTCCCTAAAGTAAAATACAATAGTGTACTATATAATATATTTAAAAAAAAGAAGATAATAAAGTAGAATTACAAAATTTTTTCCCCCTAATTCGATTAAATATGAAATAAGGGAAGTTTTTAATACATGTAATAGAAAAAATGAAAATAACCAAATCCATGCTGCTTGTTCCTTACATACATCAGGCACGAATCGCCAAAGATCTAAAGGACCTACGTGACCAGAGCGTTTTCGCGTTTTTTATGATGAACGCCCTCTTCGTTCTGATCGTCTTTCTGCTCCAACTAAACAAAGATTTGTTACACGTGAAGTGGCCTTTTGGTATCAAGACGAACATCAGCTTTAATGCCGATAACTTTCACGAGGTAAACACCGCTCCGTCCACGTCGAGTTGTCCTGCTTCTTTGATGTCTTAAAAAGTACTTCTCTTAAAAAAGAAAAAAAAAAAAAAGAATTAATTTCTTTTTTGGCTTTACAGCAAAACATTTAAAATGCTGAAAAGACTCGCTCGTACATCTAAATATTAAAATATCAAAAAAGTATCTATTGATATAAAAGCATCCACATAAAAGAAATTTAATTAAAAGTTAAAAAAAAGTTAACTTCATTGAAAATTATTACATAGAGGACGTAAGCATTCAAACTGTTTTGCAGCCAAAAATCATAGCGTTGTGTACTTTATTTTCTACATCGCTTGTATCCAAAAGCTTTTTAGATGATAAAGTGACAATCTCGAGGATAGAAATGATATCACTGAGGATTCTTCTCCTCGAAAGGAGCCGATGGATCAACGATTGACCGGACGGAGCGTAATTTTCTTCATATCATTGCTAATCGATATTTTGTTTCTCTTTTTTCTCTTTTTCCTGATCAACGATCAACAGGCACGTATTGCCGGCGACCTAATCGAGCTACGGAACAAGAGCGTGTACGCGTTTTTTATGTTCAATACGTTGTTTGTTCTGATTGTATTCTTACTGCAATTGAACAAAGATCAGTTGCACGTTGTCTGGCCACTCGGCGTTAAGGAGAATATCACCATGAAAGAAGACGGGGAGGTACCTGGTAGTGTTCCAAAAAAAAAAAAAAAACAGAGATGCTGTCTCACTGATGCCTCGGGAGACTAACACCCTCCGTGTGCTCCGTTGCTCGTAAATTTATTATATTTTTTTTTCTATTTTTTTTTTCCTATTATTTTTTTTTATCACTCGTTCTTATTAGGAATGAGATACTCGAAACTTGGAAATTAAAAGAAGTATGGGTTCTCGAATCTTGGAATTTTTGTTTCAATTTCTTTTTTCGTTGTGACTCGAAACTCTCGAGATAAAGTTTTGTATATAAATATATATTTTGATATAAATTTATTTTTAGTTGAGTACTTTTAGTAGATATAAATTTTAGATCTCGGGTTCGTTTTAAAATTAAAATTGATTAAAATTATATAATTCTTAATAAAAAAAAAAATAAAAAGAATAAAATTGATAAGATTGCAATTTTTGATATTCATAGATAAATATTCCTTCTAATTTTGAATGTCGAGAATTTTGAGATTCATAAGTTTCGAGATTTCTTAAAATTTTTGACTCGAATTATAAAAATTAATTTTCAAACCCCGTCTCTAGTTTTCTTTTTACGTTATTATTTGTTGTTAAGACATGGCGATTTAAGAAAGGAAGAAATATTCGTCGAATTAAATTTCGAGAGTGGATCCTTCATCTTTTCCTGAATTTTTAATATGTATTTTATTATTTTATGATATTATTTCAGAGATTCTTTTTCTTAAGTGTAATTTTTATAAATGTGTGCCATATCGATAGATTTAACAATAGAAGATATAGACAATTTAGAGCTTCCATTTAGATTTAATAACAAATTAAGCTTATGAGTTTTAAACGTTTTACATTTATTTATTATTATTCAGATTTTTAGTTGACATTTTAGATATAGATTTATTCACAGAGTTGCTTTTTACGTGACATTTAATATTTAGCAATTTCTGTTACTTGAATATTTATTAATAAAATTACAATTTAATCATCAGATTTTTCATTAAAGTTATTCATACTTTGAAAAATACATCATCGATCACAGACACATCATCAATAGATACAAATAAAATCATATAATCAAAATCTAGATATATCTAAAATCTAAATCAGGAAATCAGAATCAAAATAAATCTTAAGATATTAAATAAAAGAATTAATTCTTTAAAAAATATTAATTTATTCGTAGAGAATTATTAATTAATAAATTCATAATTGACATATTCAAATTCAAATGACATAACAAAAATTACATTTTAAGAATAATATAAAAATAGTATTTGTCACGTGTTATATAATTCGATTTGTTCAATTTAAATTGAATTAGAATCATTAATGTTCTCTTTTCTCTTTTCTTTATAATAATTATTTCTCTTAAAGAAAGTAAAGAAATTGCTAAAAATTGAAAAAAATTTTAATAATACACAGAGAAAAGGATTATAGTTTTACAGTGAGCATCGGAGCACGCTGGATAATGGTGCCCGGTGATGTTGCACTTGCTGGGACATGTCTATGTTTTGTCAATAACGTGGATTATGAGCACGTGGAGTGTTACCATTAACATGTTTGCACAGGTACCATCGGAACGAATGGAAAACTTGGGGCGGAACCAAGCAACTGACTAAGTTAACTAAGTCACAAATAACATCGGTGCCTTGTTAATTACAATTCCCATCATCCTTCCTCGTTTTGTGTTTACTTCTCTTTCGAAAATAAAATTGTGATCATTGTATGGTCTTTAATCTTTTCAGCATTTAATTTTCTTTTTAATTTTTTTTTCTTTGAGACAAATTCTTTTCTAATAATAATTCTTTTCTGTTAATAAGAATAAAATTAAGCGAGAAAAGATTAAACGCAACCGCTGACATTATGAATTTTATTCTAACTAACATTGATATTTATTGATTAATATCATCAATCAAAGTCTGGAGAATCTCAAATATAAAAATCTCACGCTTAATATGTAATATGAATTAAATTAATAAAAAATTTAGAATAGAAACAATATTATTTTTATTAGTCAAGGAAAAATTTCAAATCAAGATTAATTATTTTAAAATTGAGATGTTGAATTTTTATATACTTCATTTTCAATAACAAAACATTCTATAGTTTATATAATTAATAATATTTTCAAATTATTAATCTTAAATTACGTAATTTAATATATTTAAAAATGAAATTTGAAATTAAATGTATAATTATATTTCAAGAAAATTTGAGAATTAGTTTTATTTTTTCAATTCTCTGGATTTTCCAAGTTTTAGTTCTCTCGTGATCGAACATTCGAATGAGACGTTTATTTCTTGGTTTTCAATAAATAAATAGCATGTGCACAATTTGTGGATCACAAAAGAGCCAAAAGAATTATTCTCGAATACCTTGTCCCGTTTTTCCACTCATTTGCCTGAATACGAACGAGGGAGGAATTACACAGGTTTTCGTTTCACATTTATCTTTTGTGTGTCTAATTCCGATAACGCACTGCTAGGTATGACAGCAGAGGAGCACCATTAACGAGTTACTGTCAATGTAACTAAACGGTGGCTTATACGTGTTATAATATATGTGTTTGGAAAACTATTTTACATTTGATTCCGTTTGTACTAACGAATAATTAATTTCTTTGATTTTATTTGATTTTTATATTATATTCAAAGTGAAAATGTTAAATTCTTCTCCTTGAAAGAGAAGAAGAATGAAATTTATTAAAATTTAAATATAAAAATTCAGATTGTTTAAAATTTTTTAAATTCTAATTAAATTTATCAAGAAATGGATTAATCGTTATGTACATGCAAGAAATTAATTGTTGTTATTTCATTACGTAACATTAGACAAAATTGAAGGATTCAAAGAAAAATTAAATACAAATATTAAAAATTTAATTATGAATGTTATTACATTTATACAAGTTTGAAAAAGATATATAAAAGAATTTTCTAAACAAACTTTTTACAATTTTATTTTTGTAAAAAATAAAAACTTGTACTATTTTTCTGTTTTTTCTCAATTATTTATATTTT